>NC_137983.1:29381626-29739218 GCF_963924665.1 Micromys minutus | reverse complement strand
CTTTCTCTTCTATTAGTTTGAATGTATCTTGTTTTATGTGGAGATCCTTGGTCCACTTGGACTTGAGCTTTGTACAGGGCAATAAGAATGGATCAATTGCATTCTTCTACATGCTGACTGCCAGTTGGACTAGCACTGTTTATTGAAAATGCTATTCTTTTCCCACTGATGGTTTTAACTTCTTTGTCAAAGATCAAGAGACCATAAATGTTTAGTTTCATTTCTGGGTCTTCAATTCTATTCCATTGATCTACCTGTGTGTCTCTGTATCTATACCATGTAGTTTTTATCAGATTGCTCTTTAATACAGCTTGAGATGACTAATGGTGATTTGCCCCAGAAGTTCTTTTATTGTTGAGGATAGCTTTCACTATCCTGGGTTTTTCATAATTCCAAATGAATTTGTAAATTGCTCTTTCTAATTCTAGGAAGAATTGTGTTGGAATTTTAAAGGGGACTGCATTGAACCTATAGATTGCTTTCTGTAAGATGGTCATTTTTACTATGTTAATCCTGCTGATCCATGTGCAAGCAAGAGATCTTTCCATCTTCTGAGATCTTCTTCAATTTCTTTCTTCAGAGACTTGAATTTCTTGTCATACAAATCTTTTGCTTGCTTGATTAGGGTCACAGAAAGATATTTTATATTATTGGTGACTGTTGTGAAGGGTGTAATTTCCCTAACTTTTTTCTCAGCCTGTTTATCCTTTGAGAAGCAAAAGGCTACTGGTTTGTTTGAGTTAATTTTATATTCAGCCTCTTTGCTGAAGTTGTTGATCAGCTGTAGGAGTTCTCTGGTGGAATTTTTGGTGTCACTTGGTTATACTATCATATCATCTGCAAATAGTGATATTTTGACTTCTTCCTTTCTAGTTTGTATCCCTTTGACCTCTTTTTGCTGTCTGATTGCTCTGACTAGTACTTCCAGTACTAATTGAATAGATCGGGAGAGAATAGGCAGCCTTATCTAGTCCCTGATTTCAGTGGGATTGCTTCAAGTTTCTCTCCATTTAGTTTGATGTTAGCTGCTGGTTTGCTGTATATTGCTTTTGCTGTGTTTAGGTATAGGCCTTGAATTTCTGATCTTTCCAGAACTTTTAACATGAAGGGGTGTTAAATTTTATCGAATGCTTTTTCAGCATCTAATGAGATCATCAAGTGGTCTTTTTCTTTAAGTTTCTTTATATAGTGGATTATGTTGATGAATTTGCATATATTGAACCATCCCTGAATCCCTGGGAGGAAGCCTACTTGATCATGGTGAATGATTATTTTGAATATAAATTATACTGTTTCTGTTTAGAGTTTCGGGGTAAGACTGTAGCTTTAATCTTAGAAACTCCTTCACAGCAGTCAGTACTGAGAGGCAAATGTGTACCCTGTTCTTATAAGCATTAAATACACTTTATCTTTCATGGTAGACACACCTCTCAAATCCTAAAACAGGTTGACATAATTTGACTTATACACTTATATTTTTCTAAACTTTATATTAAAGTTTATGTCTATAAGGTAAGGATGAATTTGTTTTGGTTATTTTGAAATTATACATGCATTTAACAGGTTACCACATATTTACAAAAATTTTTCTTATATACCATTTCACACAACATATAAATAAAATTTTATGTCATACTTTCATAGAAGTTACTTATGTCTCAACAGAGGTAGGCAGGATTGCAGAGTTTGAGCCTTTTTGACATAGCTACATTGATTGTGCTTAGAAGCAGGTTATATACCATTGCATTCTGAAAGCACCGTAGGTCTGCTAGCTGTGTAAAGTAAGACTGTTGTGTGCAACAGAACACAATGAAGGTAAGCCAGGGCCGTTTTCCCTTCTGTGGTTGGTTAGAAGAGACACAGAGCATGTAAGTTGTCCTCTGTGACTATTGTTTAGATTTATGTTGTTGTTCTTAAAACTTCTACAGGTACTTAAGACAGATGCTGAGGAACTTGTCTCCAGAAGCTACTGGGATACCCTCAGACGTAGTACAAGCCAGGCGCTCTTCTCAGACCTTGCAGAGGTATAATGAACCGTCTGTGTGGCCCTCATACTCCTTGTACTAGATGCCATTTTGTTAATCTCATCTTCATTTGGTTTCAGATTCACAAAGCCTAACATGTACCATTTTGCTATTTCTTTTACCTTTTTTAGTAAGTAAATTAATGAGTACTATGTATTGTGTATAATCACTGTAGAGAAAGGATATTTGGCAGGGGATGTCACTTATTATTACATGTGTTGATTGAACTTGTTTATTTTATAAAGCATAACATCACAACATATTTAAAAGAAAATAATACTAAGTTTTAGATTAAGGATCACTTCCTAGAAATTTGAAATAGTAATAAGTATTTGTAAATTTATTGACTATCCTACAACATAACTGTTACATAGAAATGCTACAATTCTTCACTCTATGAAGCATGGCTGCTCCTATGTTATACTTAAACAGTTAACCTTCTCAGCTAATAGCACCTTAAGGGAAGGGGCATAGAAATATGAGGTTCAGTCAAAAAATTGAAAGTTTATCTCTATGTTAACTTAAGACTGCCAGTCCATGTTTAAATAAAAATCAAACCAACTCAGATTTTGTTTTATTATTGCCTAAAATTTACTACTGGCGGACACTTTAGTGCTGCCTTGGGATAAACTACTGCTATTTTCCTATTAATTTAGTGCCACCATCAACAGGAATTTAAATATCTAATACTAAACTTGATATCTAATATCTTTTCTAGACTTTAACTTCAAAAAATAGAACACTGTGTTGTTGGAGTGCTTGACACAAGCATGGGGACCTGAGTTCAACCTCCAGCATTCCTGGAAAGAGCTAGCAAAAGACACATCACATATTGTTTAAAGCCAGCAGTGAGGAGGGAGAGACAGGAATGCAGATCCCTGTTGCTTGCTGGGCAGACAGTCTAGCTGCATTGACAAAGCAGGTTCATTGAGAGACCCAGTCTTAAAAGACTAGGTAGAAAGTGTTTAAGAGGGACATGTAGGATATATGTCTGATATTATGCATGCACTTTGGCATGTGTAAACACACACATCAATATCTAAAATAAATGCCAGTTTATGAATTCTTTTGTTTTTCTCTTTTTATAAATAGAGTTTGGGTGGTGTCTTACGTGGAGAGTCTCTGTTATTATCCTCCTACATGATAGAAAATGAGAATTCAGTATAAATCACAACTTGTATAAAAGAATTGTTTATGGTATTTGTATTGCAAGGTACAAACTAGTTATTTAATGAGTCATTACAAAATGGCATTTACTAAATGGACATCTAAGGGGAAATAGACAATCTGTTATCTACTACATACTAATTCTTAGAAGACAGTATTTGACCCACAGAGAAAGGGAAGGAAGATCCTACTAATGTTGCTAAAACAACTACCCTGTGACAGAAGGGAAAGGGGGCTTGGAGGAGTCAGAGCAATACCAAGAGTTATCCTATAGACGATGAGTGAAATGCAAATGCCACCAGACCCATCGTTTCTGTAGTAGTGTCCTGCTTCCAGACTTCCGATAAGCACTCTCAGGGACTCGACACAGGACATATGCCACCATTTATATTAGTGTTGAAAATGGTGGCACTGCCTTATCTTCTTACATGTCCTGTGAGTTGTAATCATTTGAACTTCCTGAATTCTGTACCTGAATTTATGAAGTAGTTATGAGTTGATGACAAAGGAAAGAAGAGGGAAAGACCAATGAGGCAGTAAAGTGGGAAGTTGCATAAATCAGTTTTATTTTGTGAGGACTAGAATCAAACACATTAGAAGTATGGTTGTTGAAATGCAGTTCATTAAGTTGAGTAAAGAAGGGAAAATCCTGTGGAATTAACTTCTTGACCATTCAAAAATTATATGATGTTTATCTTTGAGAAAATACCAGTGATAAGCTGCTACTGTAGTCCCTCAACACATTATCACATATTTTTAAATTGGTTGTAATATAATAAATGTGGTTAAAGAAAGCCGAGCTCATTCTCTGCATTTCCCATATAGTCAGCGTCTTTGAAGAATAGCCCACTTTCAATTGAATTTTTTAGGTTGCTTAGGAAAAAAAGTAAATAAAAGTGACATGATTAAGTGATCTCTAACTAACTACTTGAGATAGTCAACAGGATGGGTATCTATATGCATAATAATTTTAGGTAGAATACTTTTAAAATGTATCTGATGAACATTTATAACAATAAAGACCAGTATTGCTCAAGTTTCTGTTTTTAAAATTTGAATAATTTAGTTATAATTACATTCATGATTATAGTCTTTGCTCTTCATTCTAATGATTGTACCTTTTCATTCTTGGGTTTATTTTGTATATAAAAGTGTTTTGCCTGAGTGTATGTAAGTACATGCCTGTGCCCATGGAGATGAGAAGAGATAAGAGCTGCCGTGGACCTGGAGTTGTGGATGGTTAGGGGCCATCATGTGGGTGCTGGAAACCAAGTCTGGATCCTCAAGAAGAGCAACAAGTGCTCTCAATCCATCTCTCCAGCCTTTTTTGACTTACATTTTTCACAAAATTCTTGGAAAAACAGTACGTTGTCTTGTTTTGAGTTTGTTTATTTATTTTTGTTGCTAATTTTAAATTATGTTTTCAAGCGTGCTGATGACATCACAAGCTTGGTAGCAGATACTACACTTCTTGTACACTTTTTTGGAAAGAAAGGAAAAGCGGAGCTCAACTTTGAAGATTTTTACAGGTGAGCTAAATTTCTGTGTAAAATGATCAGAATGCTAAGGTCAGGTGGTCTTGGGAAATCACCTAATACAGTGAAACTGCTGCTCTGGTCTTAATGGAAAATGTTCTGTGTAGTGTGCACTGCCATTGCTGTGTACAGGTCATAGTAATAATGGTGCACAGCATCTTAAAGATAAAACGTTAGTGCATACGGATTATTATACCCTGTGTATTTAGAAGAGATTTTCCCCACTCGGCTCCTCAGTCTCAATAAGCCACAGTAAAAATGGCCAGTATCACCTCTACCCTACAAGGTGCTGTTAACCAATTTGCAGGCAGGCAGGCTCAAACCCCAAGAGAGAGGCTACTTGTTCAGGTACCACAGTCATTGAGCAGTAATAGTTAAATGGTTTCCATATAACCTTTCCTCAATGGTAAATGTCTGATCATTTATCTTGCTTACTTTTCATTATTTTATCACAGATTTATGGATAATCTACAAACAGAAGTTCTAGAAATAGAATTTCTTTCCTACTCTAATGGAATGAACACTATCAGTGAAGAAGATTTTGCCCATATTCTTCTACGGTATACCAATGTGGAAAATACAGCAGTATTTTTGGAAAATGTGCGCTACAGTATACCTGAAGAAAAGGTGCTTAATCTTTTGTTTATTTTGTTATAACTATTATCTTGAGGCACACTATTTAGTAAATGCCATTTTGTAATGACTCATTAAATAACTTTATTAATCTAGCTGCTCTGTGAATTAAAACCAATGTTTGAATATATTACTATCAAGTAGAGATCAGTATTCTTAGAAATACTTAAAAGTCTTTAAGGCTATTAGGTTTTGGAGTTTCTTTGTTTTGTTTTGTTTTTTTCAAATTGTGACTATCATTGTTACTTTGGTGTTTTGACTAGTATAAAAACATGTCAGGCAGATGGTATTGACATTACCTCTGTCACCCACTGCTCATTTCTATAGCACCTCTACTGAAAGGTCATTTGAAAAGTGCCATTGATGAGTGGGGGATCTTATCTACATTTGAAGAGGCTTTTTAGCAGCTTTTGGTGGCATGAATGGTTAAGAACCCAAGACAAGTCCTTGTCTGTTTGCTTGGTAGCAAATGTGGTGTCAGCCCTTTTGAGCAATTGCATTATCTAGTGGTATTTGAATGCTTCATTGCAACCAAATAGAATTGCTGTCAGAGTCTCCCTTTAAGCCTGGGATGTTTGCCTTCTGTTTGTGTTTATGGAAGGATCAGGTTAAACTGTTGAAGAAAACTTGCAAATAGTTTGAGTTTGTTTAGAGCAGATACACTGTGACAGTGTTAACAATTCTCAGATTCCCCTAAGGATCTAGGGGTGAAGAAAGGTTTGATGCATTTGGCTATTTACATTCTTTAAATCAATGGCTCATATCTGTTTTACCCACTAAGCTATATTTTCCTGACCAGTAGATAATTCCCTAGAAATAAAAAACATAATTTTGCTGTTTAAGCTACTATAGTGTTACATAGGACCTTTAATCTGTTTGTCTTTTTCTAAATGGAAACTTGGAAAAACTAGCTCAGAAGGTCAGATTGCAGGATGACTTTATAAAAAGTTTTCAGGGGTTTTTTGTTTGTTTGTTTGTTTGTTTTGTTTTGTTTTATTACAATTCTTATATTTAAAATTATTCCAAAATTTAAAAATCTGAAGTTAAATTCAGCTTTTCTAAAATTTAATGTAGAAGTATCTCTACAATTATTATCATAGGAAAAAAAAAATCACATCATCATGGATTCAGTGTGGTGACTGCTTGTTCTGGAACCCTCAGAACAACCTTGCAGGCATTGACAAATTTCTTTTGGGAAAGGAGGTACTAAGGACTTAAAGCATTTGTCCACTCAAACCCAAGACTAAGGCAGTGGTTCTTCTGTGTGCCCTACTTAAATCTCTCCCTTCCCTCTACCACTCATTCTTTTCTCCCCAGTAGAAGTAAAGAAAGGGAAGGTGATGTTTGAATGGCACTTCACATTTCTAAACTACTTTCATTTCCATCCACAGATATTAAATATCAACAGGCTTTATTATAGGAACCAGTGATAAAGCAACAAGACAGGCAGATCCCTCTTCAGTGGGAAGGGACACTGCTGGAAAGAAAACTAGGAAAGAGAAAGATTTTCAGATAAAGGCAAATGCTGTGGGCAGGACAGGGATGGAGACGGGAAACGAAGGCCGTGGTAACGGAGAGTTCTTGAGACATAGCTTTGGGCAGAGCCTGTGTGCAGTGAGCTATGCAGACCTGATGAATAGTGCTGTAGACAGGAGAGCAGCAAGTGGCAAGGCCTAGGGAGGGACAGCCTTAGGTTACCTGAGTATTGCCAAAGACATTTTATAAAAACCAGGAAAGTAGTAGGTGATGAGAAGGGAGATGTGTGTCAGGTTTGCTAGAACTCAGTGGACATAAAGAGAAGGGGCCTTAGATTTCATTCTAATGGAGGTAAGACTGGATGGGAAGCTGCTGCCATACTTAAGTTTTAAATCGGAGGCCTGGAAAAACCACCAGCACCCTGTCGATGATCCTCATATCCAAACTTGAGATACAGTATTTTGATTTCAAATAATGTTCCTGTTAACTGAAGTAACAAGTGGTGTGGACTCGCAGCCTGTGGACATGGTATCTCAGAACAGGCTGCTCTGAGCACAGCTCCTCAGTGCCATTTCCTGTAGACACTACACATCCCCTGCTGTCATGGCTGCATTTTCATGACTGAACAAGATCAACTAAATGACAGTTGGCACTGACCAATAGGGTTTTATTGTCATCATAAACATATTGATGGCCAGTTGTGACGGAGTCAGTATACAAAGCAAATGTGGTTTGATGGCTTTTGTAGGTTTCATAAACGGTATTTAGAGGACTATCATAATCAGAACCTTTCTAGTCATGTTTAGTGAAGCCTGTAGCAGTGTTACCCAGTAGAAATAAGTGCACATGAATCCTGAGTTTATTTGGAGAAATTTTTCCAGAAATACCTGGCATGCTTGCTTAAGAAATATACTGCAGTCCCTAATGTTCCCTTTTAGTAAATATGTTACAGTTATTCTAATACGTCTGTCGATACTAATTTTTTACATTTATTTTCCCAAAACAGGGCATCACATTTGATGAATTCAGGTCATTTTTCCAGTTTCTAAACAACTTAGAAGACTTTGCAATAGCTCTCAATATGTATAACTTTGCAAGCCGTTCTATAGGACAAGGTAAGAAATGACCTTTCAAAATGACAGTTTTGCCCTACGTTGTTCCCAGAGATTTGTGTAACAGGCTAGTGAGATACGTGTGATCGTGCCTCAGCTTACCTGAAAGCCTAGTTTTATCATTTCTATGGGCAATCACTTCTGAAACTTAAAATTATTCAGAGTCTAAGGAACTGTGTGGATTTCTTACTGGATTTATATTCGGCCTTTCATGTTATGAGGAAGAACTAATAATATTTATTGTAAAAGGTCTAAAAAGAAAACTCATGACTACTTGGTAAAGTCAGGGAACTGATGTCCACTCATAGAAGCTGCTTGCTGCTGGCCATTTACCAATACCAGAAATTCTCATGATTTTTCCCTAATCAGAAACCATGAGCAATGCCTCTTAGCCCTTAACTTACACTAACTGGTTTTTAAGAGTAATATATAAAATTGATTATCTTTGTTTTTAATTTACAAAAAAAAAAAAAAACCACACATCTGGCATATAATCTTAAACAACAGTGTTCTCAGGACAGCCTCAGTCTTTGTTCGTGGGTTGGCTAAGAATCTAAATCCTTTGCAGTTCTCTCCCTTATAACCTTGTCCTTACTAAAAGGACCCTGTTCCTGCTGTGTAGGCTCTGTTCATGTGTTTAGGCATTCTTTCTGCCTGGCAGAATCTATTGTATCAGATTTTAGGTTATAATCTTGAGAACTTTTTTATTGGGTATATTTTATTTACATTTCAAATGTTATCCTGGATTCCCCTCCATAACCCTCCTATTCCATTCTCTGCCCACCCCCCTGCTTCTATGAGGGGCCCCCCAACCCACTCACTTACTCCCACCTCCCTGCCCTGAGATTCCCCTACACTGGGACATCAAGCTTTTGTCGGGACCAAGAGCTTCTCTTCCCATTGATGACCAACAAGGCCATCGTCTGCTACATATGCAGTTGGAGCTATGGGTTTGTCCATTTCTACTCTTTAGATAGTGGCATAGTCCCTGGGAGATCTGGTTGGTTGTTATTGTTGTTCTTATAGGGTTGCAAAACCCTTCATCTCCTTCAGTCCTTTCTTTAACTCCTCCATTGGGAACCCCATTTTCAATTCAATAGTTGGCTGTGAGCATCTGCCTCTGTATTTGTCATGATCTAGCAGAGCCTCGTAGAAGACTGCTATATCAGGTTCCTCTCAGCATGTACTTCTTGGTATCAGCAATATTGTCTGGGTTTGGTAGCTTTATGTGGGCTGGATCTCCAGGTGGGGCACTCTTTGGATGGCCTTTGTTTCAGTCCCTGCTGCACACTTTGTCTCTGTATTTCCTCCTGTGAATAGTTTTGCTCCCCCTTCTAAGAAGGACTGAAGCATCTACACTTTGGTCAAACTTCTTGAGCTTCATTTGGTCTATGAATTGTATCTTGGGTATTCTGAGCTTTTGGGCTAATACCCACTTATCAGTAAGTGCATACCATGTGTGGTTTTTTTTTGTTGTTGTTGTTTGTTTGTTTGTTTGTTTGTTTGTTTTGTTTTTTGTTTGTTTTCTTGTGATTGAGTTACCTCACTCAGGATGGTATTTTCTAGTTCCATCCATTTGTCTAAAAATTTCATGGAATCGTTGTTTTTAATACTGAGTAGTACTCCATTATGTAAATGTACCACATTTTCTGTATCCATTCCTCTGTTGAAGGACATCTAGGTTCTTTCCAGCTTCTGGCTATTATAAATAAGGCTGCTATGAACATGGTGGAGCATGTGTCCCTGTTAGATGCTGGAGCATCTTTTGAGTATATGCCCAGGAGTTGTATAGCTGAGTCCTGAGGTAGTAATATCACCAATTTTTTGAGGAACCTCCAGATTGATTTCCAGAGTGGTTGTGCCAGCTTACAACCCCACCAACAATGGAGGAGTGTTCCTCTTTCTCCACATCCTCGCCAGCAACTGCTTGTTACCTGAGTTTTTGATCTTGGCTATTCTGGTGTGAAGTGGAATCTCAAGGTCATTTTGATTTGCATTTCCCTGATGACTAAGGATGTTGAACATTCCTTTAGGTGTGTTTTAGCCATTTGATATTCCTCAGTTGAGAATTCTTTATTTGGCTCTGCCCCCTCCCCCATTTTTGATAGGGTTATTTGATTATCTGTAGTCTAACTTCTTGAATTCTTTGTTTATATTGGATACTAGCCCTCTATCAGATGTACGATTGGTAAAGATTTGTCACGCGCCCACGCTTCCCGCCGATAGGAACAGGCGTGCAACAACCGGATTCTTCTGCGGACAACCTTTATTGTACAGCACTCTGAGCAGGGGACTTCTTGAGCAGGAAACTTCTCTCTGAGCCGGGGACTCCCTACCGGGGTCTACTGTATAGGCGACCTCTCATGTGCAGTCTCCCACGTGCGATCTCTCTGCCCAGTCTCTCTCCACGTGGGATCTCTCCGCAATCTCTCTTATCGGGTCCCTCTCCACGTGGGGTCTCCCGCAATCTCTCCACTATCTCCCTCTCCACGTGGGGGAGAAATGCACTGCTATATATGCCTAGGAGACTCGTGTCGCTACCTGATTGGTGCGCCCTCCAGTAACTCAATAGTATGCCCCGAGAGTGGGCTATGAGGTATGTGGCGCATGCGCATTAAGTCTCTTGGCTGGGTAACAGCTCTGTTTGCTGAGTTCTCGGCGGGAAGCCGGCGCCATGTTTGGGTGCAGCACAAACGGCTCCCTACAAAGATTTTTTCCAATTATTTGGTTGGCGTTTTGTCCTAATGACAGTGTCCTTTGCCATACAGAAGCTTTGCAATTTTCTGAGGTCCCATTTGTCTATTCTTGATCTTAGAGCATAAGCCACTGGTGTTCTGTTCAGGAACTTTTTCCCAGTGCCCATATGTTCAAGGCTCTTCCCCACTTTCTCTTAGTTTCAGTGTATCTGGTTTTATGTGGAGGTCGTCCTTGATCCACTTGAACTTGAGCTTTGTACAGGGCAATAAGAATGGATTGATTTGCATTCTTCTACATGCTGACTGCCAGTTGGACCAGCACCATTTGTTGAAAATGCTATCTTTTTTACACTGGATAGTTTTAGCTTCTTTGTCAAGTGACCATAAATGTGTGTGAGTTTATTTCTGGGTCTTCAGTTCTATTACACTGATCTACTTCCCTGTCTCTGTACCAATACCATACAGTTTTTATCACTATTGCTCTCTAGTTCAACTTGAAGTCAGGGATGGTGATTCCCCCAGAAGTTATTTTACTGTTGAGAGTACTTTCCACTGACCTGGGTAGCATTTTCACGTCCAGCTTCTGGGGGAATGTGAAGCTGTACTCTAATGTTGATGCCAGTTACTTCTCTCAGAAGCAGAAAAGGGACGCGAGCAGTGACTGTGGGTTCAGCTCCCAGCTGCAAGAGCACTCAGTGCCCACTTGGTGCGTCTGTTGTGTGAACTTAGTCAGTGGATAGGGAAAACCTGTCCATTCCCTCATATTCATTCTGTTTCTAAACTGTGTGTTCAAACATTGGAGGCCTGTCTCAGCAAATTAAATCTACATACTTAATATATAATTATATATTTAATATATAATATCTTACTGAAATAATATACTCTTTCAAAAGAAATTAGTATCGGTGTATTTGTATCAGAGCAGGTTTCTCTCTTACTTTATGGAACTAGAAAAGGAGAAATTTTGTGTCCATTTTTCAAATGTTTGGAATAACATCCACATGTTCCTTTCCTTGCTGCTTTCAGCACACCTATCAAAGGCCATTGCAAAAGACACCAAGGAGCATTCGTTCACTAGCTCTTCCTGAAGCACACGGAAGGCTCCTCTAAAACAGAATCAACCTCTCTTTGGCACAACTGCTGTGCACAACTTTTCAAGTTTCCCAGTTGTCTACAGGAGAGTGTAGAGGTTCCCAACCCCACGGTCTACACAGCTTCCCCAGGTCCTCTGTCCTCTGATCTACCTCAGCAGACTCCCTGGCCTCTCCTCACAGCATCTGTTCCTTCAGGTCACTCATCTGTCATTCTTGTTCCCACTGCTCACCACTGTCCATCCTTTGAGGCTTAGCTCCAGTACACAATCCTAGCCCTTTGAAATCATTGCCTGCCCTTTTCTCCATCCTTCTGTGTCTACACTGTACACAGAATCAATCTCTCATCTCCAAATCCACAGAGCACTTCACCACCACGGTTTGTGTGATCCTTTGTAATCATTATTTCCGCAAATCCTGTCTCCCATCTGAACTGTATATTGGGGATTTAGTTTTCATAATAACCTCTACAGTCTCTTCCTGACAGCAGCTCCTCATTCAGTATTCCTTGGTTGAGTTTATTATTAACCTGGTAGATCTGCCACTTGCTCTTTTCATTAAAGCCAGTGTTTCTTTTCCCCTGAATGAAAGTCATTTGCGGTACACCATCATGGCTCATGCTCACAAAAAAAAAAAAAAAAAAAAAAAAAAAAAAAACTTTTTACAGCCTTTTCAATAATTAGCACCATGGACTAAAAGAAAACCACTTTTTTCTTTTTTATGACATTTATCTAGATGAATTTAAACGTGCTGTTTACGTAGCTACTGGACTGAAACTTTCACCACACTTGGTGAACACTGTCTTCAAGATTTTTGATGTTGACAAAGATGACCAATTAAGTTATAAAGAATTTATTGGGATTATGAAAGACAGACTCCATAGAGGGTTCCGGGTAAGCCTACACATTCCAAGGCTATTGATAATTTGTTTTAAATCTAAGTTCGAAAAAATGTATGTGAAATTTTAAGGCTATAAAAATGAAGTACTTTTTAAAAACTTTGTGTAGCCCTTAACCTGCTTTCAAAAAATGTGAGGTGGTAAAAGATAATTTTTAAATATATATTATAAATTTGATTGTTTAATTCATTTTTGTATTCAATTAAGGGATGTTTTTATTGCGCTTTGGGAGAAGGGTATCCTGGCTTGGTTTTGTTTTTATACTTAGTCTTCCCATTAACTTTCAGACTCACTGTAAACAGCCCTGATCCTTCTTGCATATCAGATGCTTCCTATAGGGAACTGAGGCCTTAAGTCAGTGTACATTCACTATAATATAGTATAAAATAAACTAAAAAATCAATTTTGTTTCCTGTACTGTTTTTCTAATCGACATACTAAAAATTAACAGGAGTTCATCTGTCCTTTTCTCAAAATCATTTTTTTCAATTTCAGTTATAATGTGGCTTAATAAATATTTATACATCTGACATACTTAATGGTTATTTCAGAAACAGAAGAGAAAAATCTTTTTAAAATTAACAGCTGCTATAGTCATGGATAAACATTTTAAGTAGAAAAATCCATATATAGAAAAAGTATCATCTTTGTCATTGAAATTCAAAGATTTGATGAATGACTTTCTGCCCAAGATTTCTTGAAAAAAACTGCTGTTGTACTTAAGTGCCACCTAGTGGACACTAGAGACTCTTGTAAGGATGGACATACAAATCCATTTAGTCTTCAAAAAGTAAGAAGGCCTAGTATGACCTATTCTATAAGCCTTCAGGACTGGCTTCCCTCTTAAGCACAATGACTCTCACTTCTGTTCACTGTCCAATGTGTACCTGTGCTTCAATAGTGGTTTCTTGTATTTACACACATTCTTGAACATTTTGAAGGGACAAATATACTCATTGTATGTTTTTATGGGATACAATGTATCTTGTTATATGAATACATTGTGGAGTAATAATATAATTGGTGTAATCTCATACTTCTTTGTAGTAAAAGCCATTTGGTTCTGTTTTTAAGCAGTTCTGAAATGCACATGGTTGTTAGCTTTGGTCACCATTCCGTGACCTTCCTGAAAAGGCATTTCTCCTGTGTGACTGCAACACTGTCTGTTGGTTCACTTGTTCCTGTGTCTACCAACCCTCCTGGCCTCTGGTAACCAGCATCATGCTGTTTGCACAAGTTTGGATTATTATCAACATATAAATTAAATAATGCTGTGCATACATTTGGACATTTGTAATCCTTTATTCCACAGGGTTATAAAGCAGTCCAGAAGTATCCGACTTTCAAATCCTGCCTGAAAAAGGAACTTCATAGCAGATAAGTATGTTAGCTTGGGTTTATCCTAATTATTTCAGGAATTATAAAGAATCACCATTATTTATACATTATTTATAATGTCTAGACAGTAGCTGGGATGGAATTGGGGTTGGATCTTAATGGTAGATCACGTGTTCAATACCATGTACCACAAGAGAAGAGATTAAGTGATAAAATCTAATTACCACCTACAATTTGTGAAGACAGTGTGGGTGTTGTAATTTAAAAGCTGTATGCTGAGGACAGAGCTCAGTTGGTAGAGTACTCAGCTAGCACGCATGACAGCCTGTACTCTCTTCAGAACCACGTGAAGCAGGTACAGTCCCTTTCCCAACATCTGAGACAGAGCAGGAGAGTCAGGGATTCAAGGTCATCCTCAGTACCGCAGCCATTCCCAAGTCAC
The DNA here is from genome assembly GCF_963924665.1 of Micromys minutus. Lineage (NCBI taxonomy): Eukaryota > Metazoa > Chordata > Mammalia > Rodentia > Muridae > Micromys > Micromys minutus. Next base: position 29,724,806 of record NC_137983.1, on the reverse strand, counting down.
GCTGGGGTGCAGAGATCCTCATTCCGCTTATAATAGCTTCACACCAATGCGAATTGTCCACAGCAATGCACAGAACCATAGCTTGAAGTGATTACCTAAATCTATACCTCTCTGAAACTGAGTGTCAGAGGAGTTTCTTAGCAAAGCATGAACCCAGGCCACTGGGTCTTAGTGCATAAATGTAAACACCTGATTCTTTTATTTTATATGTATTGTTTTCACTTAGATGCCTGACCACTTCATATAATTTCTGTAAAAGTTTAAATTAAGGTCATTACCTTGACTTCCATAAGTATTGTTTTGGTGTTATGTATGTGTGTGTGTTTTTTTAACTAGATCCTCCTAAACAAGAAGGATTATGATTCATGTGACCAGGCAAAGAGCAAGATTGTGAGTGCATCCAGTGTAAGGTCAGAGCATGCAGAAAATAAAGGGAACGTGAAATGCTATAAAATTTACATTTTTTTCCTTGAACGGAGTTTGTGAGCATCAAACAGAGGAAAACTGCATCTTCTAATTACAAGCATTAGCCAGGGGTTGAGCCCGCGCACCGCCAGAGAAAACTTGCTGCAAACACTAAATATAATCAACTGAGCTTTCACCTTGATTGACTGGTCTGAACCTTTTCATTCCCTACACATGGGTAGTCCTGATGACTATCTGAGAATATTTAGTTTATTTATTAGAAATGTCTTCTATTTCAGAATAATTTATGAATCATAGATATAGATGGAAACACATTTTCTTGAGGTTTGCACTGTGAGCGTGTTTTCATACAGTGGATATTGCTTCTGGTTTGTCTTGGGCCCTTACACCTGTTAGTAAGTCTGTTATTTATCTTGTATTTAATCATACTGAAGTAATTTCCGAAAACAGTGAGAATTTATTAAGCAATAGGATGGTTTACATTGTACTTTCAGCTTTTAAATGTACTTATGTAATATACATTGTTGGATTCATGTAAACTTTGTTTGTGTTCACTGTTCTTTGTTGTATTTTTGTTTTTGTACCAAAGTCAATAGGAATTCAGGTACTTTAGTTTAAAATATAGACTTTTTTAAGACAGCGTAGCAGCCGTATGCTGGTGTTAGAGCAAGAGCAGTGGCTGTAGTCATCACAGTCCTGAGATGCCTAGCCGCAGGTGTGACATATGGGAATAAGATCAGTGACATGTTGGATATTGTTAATATATGTCTATAGCATCAAAACTAATGTAAGTGGCCTAGAAGGTTGATGTCTGTTTATTTAATAGGTAGAAGATAATGTTTTGTTTCTTGAAAAAAAAGGACCACATACAAAATTGATCCAAATGGTCAGTAGTGATGAAACATTTATATGGAATCCATTATATCTAAAGAATATGTCTTAAAAGAGAAAATAAGACTTTCTCCTAAAAACCCCACATGAGAGACTGGCCAGCATGGTTCCAATCCAGAGTCTGCCTAGAGTAAAACTGCTGGGGAGAAAGTAGCTTAGTGACCACTAGTTAGAGGGTTTGCCCTCCATGTGTGAAGCCTTAGGTTTAATTCCCAACTCTGACAGTGAAAGGGAAAGGAAGGAAAGGGGAAAAAAAAGAAATAGAAAAAGAAAAAAAATCCTAGATTTTCACATTAAACAATAATTTTAGAATATTTAATAAAACTTTGGCTACCTGATAAAATTGGTTTATACAAGGGTACTATAAAATAATGCAACGAGTTTAAGTTAATATATTTATTATTTGCATGTCAAAAGATTAATATATTCATTTATCTTCTTTTATAAGATGTACGTAGTATAAATTGCATACACTCCAACCATTACTTTGCTTTTGCATAGGGAAATAGGAAATACTGGCTTTATTTTAAGTTATTGAATGTGAAATTGGTCTGCATCAGCCTATTTATAAAATGTTATTTTGATGTTATTAGTATTGATTATGTTTTTAGACCCTTCCACATTCTTTGTCTGGTATTATTTATTGCACCAATAAAGAAATATAAATGTGCATATGCAGTAGAGTTATACTTACATAATTTCACCTGCTTTAAAATTGAGTCATGACTAAAGAGAGAAAGCTACCGATACATTTATCATGTCTCAGGCCTAGATTGTTCTTAGGAATACATGGTGTGTAAAACAATTGAAAAACTACAAATTAATCTTTGTCTGTTAGCTATATTATCACACATACATGGAAACCTTGTTAATATGGATTAAACATTAAATAACCTATTTAAAGATCCCTTATAAGTATGTCAGTGTCCCAAGAAATAACATACTGTATTCACAGCCACTATTCCTTATTGCTGTATTCTGAATGGGTTTGTTTATTGGGTGGCAGGATAATACAAAAATGAGAGAAATAAAATGCCCTAATCAATTAATGTGGTAAGAGAATGGTGAAGGACAGTGACTTCCCTCATATCACTCATAAACCTTTCTGCCTATAAAATGGATGTAGAAATAACTCACTGGAGGTTAAGTCAATTGAAATATTTTTGAACGTTTGCAAATAACGCACTAAATACACAAATGTTAGCTTCAAAATTTCCTTCAACAAATTACACAAATTTCACAAACATTAAACTCTACATAAAATTTTAGTGTTATGCTTCTTGAAGAAAGCTTACATGATAAATGGTATTTGGTACTTCTCAGAATAGTTTATAATAAATTGTTTTAACTTAAAATCTGATTGTCACTATAAAACTTAACTGTAAAGTTACATCTTACATTGTTATGTTACCTTAAAATAAATTTACCTCCTTTGAATCAAGAAACATTGCAGTTTTCTATTGAGTATACCAGTGAACTAATTTTATTCTGAAGTACCACTTTCTAAGGTGGGAAATGTTAATGAGTTTGCATGGGTCCTAAAGTCACTTCTGTAGTAATACATGGCGTCTGCAGGCTCATGATTCTCAGTACATACATACATACACTGCAGTGTGCTGAGATCCTTGTACATTCCGGAGATCTGTGTCTTACAGAACTGTGACTGTTAGTACTAGAAAGCTTTTCAGAAAGTTTACATGGGACTTAATGGACTGTCTGTTTTGTTCCACAGAACTGATCATCTAAATGGCTCAAAGTGAAGTTGAAACTGTAGTAACCCATGTTACTATGAGTCAGCTTGTTAAGAAACACCTAAAAATTACATTTTAAAAATATATTATTTATTTTTCCTCCCTGTTTTGTTTTGTTTTAGTATTAGACAGTCTGACTTTGTAGCCAAGGATGAACCCAAACTCCTTAGTTCAAGCAGTGCCCTGGCCTAGGTCACCTGAGCTCTGGGAATGTAGGTGTATATCACCACACCTCATCCTGCAGGTTGTGAAAATGTGAATCGTGTAATGCTCTGTAAGTAAAATAAAATCTTAAGTGGTCAAAAGCATTTTTTTTTTGACAGCATTTTTACTTTATTAGTAGCTCATGAAATAATGGCTTGGCATTATCACATTATAGTCTGTGAAATATCATCTGCAATTAATTATCTTTATATTATAATAAATATTTTAGCATCTTAAAAATAAGAGCATGCCTATAATTAAAATTATAAGCTTCTACATATACAATGCTTGTAGAACATAAAAAGATTACTATGAAATTCATCTGTCAAGGATAATTTTGTCCACATAGTTAAATACAAGAAGTTGCTAACAAGAAGTTGGTAGGAAAACAAATAAACAAACAACAAAGAAAAAACCCAAGCACATGGAATAGAAATCTAAATGTGAAGATATTTTTTTTTTAGCTAGACTAAGTAATAGAGAAAAATAATTGTAAATGTGTGCACATAAAGGTAAAATGATATTGTGTGTTTTCATGTGAGTTCCAGATGGTAAAGATGGTTCTAATGAGTATGTGGTATGGTTTCTGTCCTTCAGCAGTGTTGGTGAAACTGTCTTGAGTTACACAAAATTATTATCTTTATCTCTGGATCACAGCATCCTGATGCATATACTTAAAATTTATGATTTTAATATGTTGGCAAGTTTAGTGAAGTGGTATGTAATGGAAAAAAAATAGGAAGTTCATTTACGTGTTTAACATTATCTGCAAGACATATGAGAGCAGATAGAGTTTAAAATGTCTACTCAGCTACAGATGTACTCAAAAATATGCTTTAATTACATAGTACTGCATTAAATTGTAGTCATTCTATCAGGGCTTCTTAACCTGTAAAGTTGACTGGCCCTGTCACAGGAGTGGCCTAAGACCATTGGAAAACACACATATTTACATTATATGTGAATATTATATGTGTATATTTAAAAGGCAAAGAACTATAAAGCCTCAATTTTAGTCAAAATGAATAACTTTCTTTGTTTTGATTTGCTAAAATGATGATGAACCTAATTTACCTGGCACTGGTTCATCCTAGCGTCATCTCTGAAACTGTGTATTGCTAATGAATTGGAACACACTTGGCTACTGTAAGCCCTTTGTTATCCTGAGAACCCTGCAGATGGTTTCCATCTCACTGACCTGTCATGAGTGGCCCTGTTCCCCTTGAGCAGAGCTGACCTCTGTCCCCAGGACACCTCTGTACTTTTCTCTTTCTGGAGTAAGAATACCCCGAAGTCCCTGAGGGAAGTTGCATAGTGAGTGAATTTTTAGCTGTGTGCCTTAAAAATACCTTTATTCTACCTTCAGGGTTGGGAAATAGTCCATGCAGTCTAGAATGGGACACTCATCTCTCCCTCCAGATTGTGAAAGCACTGTCCCATTGTGGTCCGACTAACAGTGTTGTTCTCAAGAAGTCTGCTGTCACTTGATGTCTCACCTGTTTCCCTTCCCTCCTGGAAGCTGTTGCCTTTTGCTAATTCCTGTTCCATGAGGTTTCTCCTTGCTGTGCCTTGATACAGGTTTTGTATCCGTTGCTGTTGCTGAGCACAGTAGTGTTTTATCTGTGGGCTCACAGCATCCAGTTCTGAGAAGAGAATATCCTCCTTTTGCCTTCTCTGCCTGGTGTTTCCTGAAGTACCTTGTTATTCAGATGCTGGCCCTCTACTCAAACTATAGATAGTCCTTTGCTCGCGCCTTCCTCTCCTTAGGGCACCTTGTTATGTTTATCCATTCTCTTCAGATTTTTTATTCTACTCCATTAGTTGTGCTGGACTCTTGTGTCTTCTCTTCGTTTCTTACACTCCATTACTGATTTGTAATTGTCTGATTTCGGTGTCTTTGATGTTTTCTTCTACTTCTTTTACTGCCTCGTTCTGTTTTGTGTGTGTGTGTGGGGGGGTGCTTCTCACATTACAGGTGTTTGTCCAAATTCTGATGGTTCTTTGCTGTATGCTTGTATTTTACAACACATTGGAATCTGTGTGGATAGGATGAGCTTTTAATGGATGGATTTCCCTCTGTGCTCTCCTGGCTGGCCTGCTTTCCTATAAAGCCCCCTGCCCTCTCAGCACTGACAGGCCTTTTCTCTGGCTGCTAGAATTCTGCCAAGTAGTTCAAAGCTTCATTTCCCTTTGCTCAGAGCTGAATACAAAAAGATTTTGAATCCCCCTTTCTTTCTCTGAGCTCTTCCATCTGTGTGTTTGGAAGCTTTGAGGCGTTTCCTGCCAGCATATGTTAGGGAGGAGAGAGAAGGCAAGTCCCTGAAATCCAAATGGTTCCAAGCAGGGTTTCAGCCAGCCATACTATTTACAGAGAAAGCTTTGGGGAACGCAACTCTGGGAAAGCACCTCCCTCAGAGTTCTCCTATATTACAGGCGTTTGCATCCTTGGGAGCAAAGATGGTTAGCTACTGTTTATTTCTGAAACCTAAAAAATAAAACCTTCCATAATACCTGTTCATGACAAAGAAAACTTTGCTTTAAAAGAAAAATCAGTTTTTATTGTTATTTTAATATCATTTCAAGGAATGGCAGAAATGTGTCTTCCAAACAACATATAGTATTTAAAGTCTGTTCAGAATTTATCTGCAAATGTACATAAGAAACTTAAGAATGGTTGTCATTGAAGATTGGGACTTTTGTTACGTTTTCATATTTATATTAATAAGCCACTGCTGAATGGTTTTGAATATTTTTAGCATGACAACGTTGGTGTTTTGGGAGATTTATTGTTTTTATCTTATATGTATGTGTATATATGTCACTTCATGTGCACCTGGTGCCCTCAAAGTCCAGAGGATGGTGCCAGGCCCTCAGGTACTGGAGTTACAATTAGTTATGTGTCTCTATATGGATGCTCAGAACCAAACCTGGGTCCTCCGCAAGAGCACCAACTGCTCTTAAACACTAAGCCTGACCTCTCCAGCCTCATATTGACTTCAAGGAAACTTAAAGTTTAATTTTTCTGTGATTATGTGTATATGGGAGGTACCCACAGACTCTAGGAAAATGTAGCAGATCCTCTATGGTTGGAGCGACAAACAGTTATGAGCCATCCAGCACTAGTGCTGAGAGCCAACCCTAGGTGCCCTGGGAGATCAGTACTCGGTCTTCATCACTTCATTTATACATGAAGACAAGCATATTCTTCAAAGTTTAGGATCTCAGCGTGGTAAAGATTTGTCATCACAATTATTTGTAAGACACTAAGCTTCGTGGCAAGTGTACTTCAGCATGGTGTTTCTGGAGGAATATTTCTAAGCAAGAGCTTGAAGCCAGCAGGTAGAGGAAGCAGGTAAGGTGATGTGTATGCATGAATATGGTAGCAGGTTTTAGGCCAGGTAAGATACGAGTTTAGGAGCGGGGAAGACAGTGAAGACATCTTCTCCATACTGCTCTACGTGTACTGGGCGAGTTAAAAGTTCACGCTGAGACCTAAAGGTAAGTGCTGTGAAATCCATCCTTGCCCGTGTCACCGCTCTATGCTGAGCCGTTCTCAAGAGGGCGGTGTCTTATGTACCGTTTGTGCCGTGATATTTAATTACAGTGAGTGTACGGAAGATTAGCTGTCTCAAAGGTCCTTTTGAAATCAGACTGCACATCAAAACTGTATTGTGCCTGCTAAGCAAGTACATTTCAGAAAGAGGAGAAGGTGATGTCGAGACTCATTGCAAAATGAACAAATAAAAGAGTGGGCTTTGCTAGTCGTTGAGCCTGTTAAAGCATGGCCCGCACGTCAGCACTCATTTGTCACGTGTGTTCCAGAAATGCACAGCAGCTCAGCCCATGCAGAGCATTCTTCAGCTTACACCTGCCCTGAGAAACAAACTAGGAAACCAACAAATGCTAAGTAGGCTATCCCAACAACTCAGTTTTTTCTGCTTTGGATACTCGGCTGACAAGAAAATTAACATGTTTTTGCTCCCAAGCACATGTTCAGAAATGAAACTTCTATCCACAATTGTTAGACCCCCAACTGCATTATATCCAAGGATATTACCCCCCTTCAAAAACAAAAAGACAAAAAGTGAAATTTTGAAAGTCTGAGAGTTGAGGTCCAGGTAGTCACAGGTGGGGAACAAAGTAGCTCAGAGCCGGAACTGGAGTGACTATAAGCAAGCAGGAAGAAGACGTACGGAACAGAGGCCTTCGCCAGAACAAAGAGTTCAGTTGGAACTTGAACAGTGGTGAGCCTGCAAGCTGGGGGCTGGGGGAGCAGTTTGCTCTGAACCCACAGATTTATATTAACAATATGCATATAACATGCTTAAAATAGCACCCACAGTTTTATATTAACAATATGCATATAACGTGCTTAAAATAGCAATGGCTCCTCTGGGTTAGAAATCTTCAGGGGTCCTAACATGAGTATGTACAAGCACATGTATACACTCACATGTGTGTGCACATGCACAACTGGCTGAAGCAGCAAAGCTTTGTAGATTTTCATAGATTACAGACTCAACTGTGTGTGTGTGTGTGTGTGTGTGTGTGTGTGTGTGCGCGCGCGCGCGCGTGCGCGTGCGAGCTGGATATTAAACTAAAGGCCTCACACTTGCTAGGCAGGTTCTCTACAACTAGGCTATATTCCTAACTACATAACTTTTTAAAAGATTTTTTGTTGTTGATTTTATGTGTATGGGTATTTTTGCCTGTGTGTCAAGTGCATGCAGTGCCTGTGAAAACTAGAAAAGAGCACAGAATTTACTGGAACTAGGGCTACAAAGGGCCACTAGCTGCCATGTAGGTGCTGGGAACCAAACTCTGGGAAAACAACATGAACTTGTACTGCTGAGGCATCTCTCCAGCCTCAAGAATAGCCTTTTCCAAAAAGGCTGACCAAGGCAGAACAGGCAAGCAGCCAGGACTCAGAGTGCACAGCAGCACTGACAAGACAGGGAGCAAAGTCCAAAGGAAAGTCATACAAAGCAAACCGTGGAACTGCAAAGAATATTTTCTTAAAAACCAGGAATTAAGTGAGCTCAGTTAGTAGGTAAACTTTCTAGAAAATAATAGCTGAACTCTAATCAAATGAATCTACAAAACAGCTACAGCATTGTACAACAAACTGTGTTCCCCTCTACATCCGTTCTGGCTTCCTGCCTTGGTGTACATTGCAAGTAGTAAGAACTCAAAGGGGAAATAAATTGATGGGATGGCAGAAATGGGACTAGAATCCAAGGTCACTTGGTAGTTTGTGGAAAGCACCAAAGAAAACTACGCAGAGAAGCCCTGAGATCTGCTGAGTACCAGGAAGCATGAAATGAACAACAAAATCCCTACCCTAAGTAAAGTGGCATTTGTCTTAGTTGTGGTTTGTTATTAAAGGGGTGGCACCTCACAATGGGATGATGGGCCCTCCTCATCAGTCTCTAAGAAAATGTCTGCAGACTTGACCACAGGCCCATTGTAAGGAGGCATTTTCTCCATAGTGATTGCCTCCTCTCAGAGTATATGTAGGTTTATGTCAAGGTAACGGAACCCAGCCAGCACAGTATTTGTTGCATTCATTATGAAATAGGTTTGTACTTACTAAGAAATGGGAAACCATGACCCCTAAGTACAAGCAAAAATTCAAAGAAGTACACATAGAACAGACCCCAGCATTTGAGCTAGTGTGTAAGTGCTGTGGTAGTAAGTCTGTGGGGCTAAGAGGAAAATTGAGTAGAACGAGAATAAATGTGACACAAACTGAAAAACAAAACCCTTCGAAAGCCAAAGAAAATTATAGGATTAAATGTTATGTTTCATTGTGTCTGGTGGTCTATGTCAATAATCCCTGTTCTCAGGAGGCAGAGGCAAGCAGACTCTGAGTTTCAGTCCAGCCTGCTCTACAGAGTTCCTGACCAGCCACAGCTACATAATAAGGTGCCATAAAGATTTTCAAATAAGTATCTGTATGAGTTAATGAAAGATTGGGAAGGAATAAAAGACTGCTAAACTGAAGGACAGAAAGATACAAGCTATGTAAGTGTGTACACAAAGGAAACATTCAGAAAACAGCATCTTAGTGATGTGCAAAGGCACATGAAACAGCTCCCTAAGAGTAACAGGATGAAGAGAAGACACCAAAGGAACAGGAAACAGCCCTTTTCTATTTCCTAAACCAGAATTTCAAATTTGCTAACTCCTAAACAAATCCCACCCTCGGTAACGTTTCTGGGGAAAGAGCAGTAACAAAGGAAAGAGAGCGCACAGAGGTCCACAGAAGCTGTGGACGCCTCACCCATGAAGTACAAAGATGACTTCTTCTGGAAGGCTGTATCCAGAAGAACCACCTCTCATCATCATGGTAGTGGGAAAAACCTTGAGTGAAGATTATCGAAAAGACATTCACCATAGGAAGAACCAGAAGTTGTCCATATGTAAAAACAAAAACACCCCAGAAAACCTGGATGGGCGCAAAACTGAGTAAATCGATTCTTAAATGTATAGAAGGGTCACTAACTGATTAGAGTGTAACAGCATATTACTGAATTTATCATCCGAAACAGTAAGTGGAAGGAGACTGCTGTAAAATCCTTACATCGTGGGCTGGAGAAATGACTCAATGGTTAAAAGCACTGACTGCTCTTCCAGAGGTCCTGAGTTTAATTCCCAGCAACCACATGGTGGCTCACAACCATCTGTAATAGGAAATGATGCCCTCTCCTGTGTGCCTGGAGACAGCTGCAGTGTACTCATACGAATAAAATAAATCTTTTTTAAAAAATCCTTACATCACAGCTGTGCTGTAGCAGCTACTTTGGTCAGTATAAGCCATAAGGCCATAAAGCAGATTAAATGCAATGATAAAAATGTGATTACCCAGAAGCAAAGGAAGCACAAACAAGAAAACAAAGCACTAAATAGAAAAATAATTAAATAAATCTAACAAGCAAATTATACATGCTGTGGTGTGTGGATACGGTTTGACTCTGATATGGTGTTCCAAGTTTGGTGCCCCGTGTTGTGTGTGTCAGGTTACGGAACCTTTTGCAGGAAGAACGTAGTGGGACGCTCTTACCTTGTGGGCTCTGCTCAGGGAAGACTGGAGTCTTAGAATGAGATTTTTAAAGAGCTCAAAACCCTCTTTTGCCTCATCTGGCAATGTGACATTTTCCTTCCAACAGCCAAAGAACATACATGGGCTGGACTTCAGATGAACAACTGGAGCAGGGCTATCCCAACAGCTGTTGCCTGTACATGTAGTATGTTCTTTTAGCTGGGCTGTTTTGTCTGGCCTCGGTGGGAGAGGAAATGCCAGGCTGTGGGGATACCCAGCAGGCCCCCACCTGCTCAGAGGGGAAGGGGAGTGGGGGAAAGATTGTGGGAGGAGGCGACCAGGAGGGGACTGTGAGTGGTATGTAAATAAGTAAAGGAAATAAACTTTTAAAAAGGTCATGAAAAAGAAAGAAAAGAGAGCTAAACTCTGAACCTCGTCTGGTGATGTGACGTTTTCTACCCACATAGGTTCTATGTGTAACCCTATCCACTCAGGCCTTACCAGGGCCTGGCCATGTTAGCACCATGTTTCTCAAAATCCAGAACTGAGACCCAAATGAATCTTTATAGTTAGAAAAACTGGGGTTGGGAACATATCCCCATTAGTAAGACTTGTTCAGCATGCACAAAGAGCTGAGTGTGGTAGTTTGAGCCACGCCTACAACAGACATGGCGCACATGTAATCTTAAAGCCAGCAAGAGGATAAGAGGTTCAAGGCCAGCCTGCGATGTATGTAAGATCTCTCAAAACAAATTACTGAATAAGCTAAAGTAAAAACAAAGTCACTCAGTTTCAGGTATTTAGCTACAGCAATGACAGATTGATATTTTACATTAAATAGAAATCAACTCAACATTCCAACAAAATACTGAATTTTTAAAATGGTCTCTTTTTTATCTTATTTATGTATACGAGTATCTTGTCCGAATATATGTCTGGACACACTTGGCCAGAAGAAAGTGTCAGATCTAGAACTGGAGTTAAAGGTGGTTGTGAGCCAACATGAGATGCTGGGAATTGTGGACAGGTTCTCTGGAAGAACAGTCAGAGCTAGTAACTTGAGCCGTCTCTCCATTCCCTAAGTACTGAATTTTCCATGACTAGTATTTACTATCTAGTAATGGTATACTTTGCTTATGAAGACAGAGATAGAAGTGCTCTTCCACCTGAGCCCACGGTAAGTCCTAAGCTTGCCACATACCCTCACCAGGTGTCCAGGGGGGGAGAGGGTTGGGGGGGTAATGCCTGGTGGTCTCCTGAGCAGATTGGGGAGGTAAACTGTAGGATCAGGTCCTCTGTGGCCCAGCGAGAATGCCGGGTGACTACGGGTGACTCCCATCTAGACTCAGGACCCAACTGCACATGGCTGAGCCCCTAGAGAAGCCTTGCAAGAGCTCTCCCACCTGAGCCCATGGAGACAGAACGGAGCCACTGCAATCAGAACTCACTACCTGCCCTCAAAGAGACAAACACCCAGAAGCAATTTCCTGAACCTATGGCCCTCAGATCCGTAGAGAGACAAGCTCTAGCCAGAGACAACAAGATGGCAAGAGGAAAGCCAAAGAACCTGAACAATGGAAATCAAGACAACTTGGCAACATCAGAACCCAGCTCTCCCACCACAGCAAGTAATGGACTGTCTAACACACCAGAAAAATAAGATCAATAAACCCTTAGCCAGACTAACTAGAGGCAAAAGAGAGAGAATCCAAATTAACAAAATCAGAAATGAAAGGGAGACATAACAGAAACTGAGGAAATTCAAGAAATCATCAGATCCCACTACGAAAGCCTATTCTCAACAAAACTGGAAAATCTGGAGGAAATGGATAAATTTCTAGACAGACACCAGATACCAAAGTTAAATGAGGATCAGATAAGCCATCTAAACAATGCCAAAGCACCAAAAGAAATAGAAGCAGCCATCAAAAGCCTCCCAACCAAAAAAAGCCCAGGACCAGATGGGTTTAGTGGAGAATTCTCTCAGGCTCTTTCCCTTCCTCAGTAAGTAGCGCTGACACCTGTGTGGATGGCAGACACCCCAGCCTGGAACAGATGGCTAGATCTGGCCTCTGCTCAGTGTTTGGATGCTCTCAGAACCTCTGGAAGAGCAGTCAGTGCTCTTAACCACTAAGCCATGTTGTCAGCCCCTGAACTTTTGTTTTAATAGAATGTTTACTGTTTCGAGTCAAAATGTGGCTATTAGTGTTAGACAAATATTTTCAATATTTATGTCTGCTCATCCTGGGCAAAGTGAAGCCAGAGTTTATATTGTTTATATGCAGGAATCAGATGAGGTAATTCATACAAAGTGCTTCTCATAACTGGTACACACAGCTAGCATTACCCTTATTGATTGTAACCAACAAGCTTGAATATGATTTCACTTTGTAAAACTGTAGTCTTTTAAAAATTTATTTATTTATACTTAGGTACATTGGGGTTTTGCCTGCATGTAAGTCTGTATGAGGGTGTCAGATCCCCTGGAAGATGAATTATAGACAGTTTTGGGCTGCCGTATGGGTGCTGGGAGTTGAACCTGGATCCTCTAGAAGAGAAGCCAGTATTCAGCCATCTCTCCAGCCTGTAAAGTTGTATTTCTAAAATGATTACTTTTTAGAGATACATTTATTTCTATGCATACTTTACCTGCATGTATAGGGCTGTGTGCCACATTTGTGCCTGGTGCCCTCAGAGGCCAGAAGAAACACTGGATCCCTTAGATCTGGAGTCATGAATAGTTTAAGCTGCCAGTAAGGTGCTGGGAACTGAACTCAGGTCCTCTGTAAGAGCAACTGGTGCTCTCCACCACTGAACCCTAAAACAGTATTTGTTTAAGGATTTCTGAAAATATTTATGAGAGGGGTGGTTCAAAATAAAATAGCCATTTAATTTTGAGTATGTGTGTGAACTATAGGGAAGTACAATTTCAGAATTACCTCCTAGCTGTTTTTTTTTTTTTTTAAAACAGTTGGTGGTTTATACCTTACCTCTTTGTGAATTACATACCAACTCCTTCACCCTGTTTCTGGGCAGTTTGGCTTCATGCAGGGATTTGTACGAAGTCCCAATAAAAGATTTTATTTATAGTCCCAAGTGGATTTTATTGTCTGCAGCAACCCTCCTGAAAGTCTTAATAATCTCTAAAGGTTTGTTTTGTTTTATTACTTTTAATTATGTGTATGTACGTGTATCTGCATGTTGGTATATGCATGTGATCGCAGGTAACTGAGGAAGCCAGGAGGCATCAAATCCCATGGAGCTGGAATTACAGAAGGTTCTTTGGAAGAGCAAGAAGTGCTGAGCCCCAAAGATTCTTAATAATCTGATTCTGTGCTTTGTTTGTAATGTGGGTGGGAGAGTGAAGTTTGTGGCTCAACTTACACCCTCTGTTCACATGATACGCTCCTTCCCATCCCTCTCGATCCGTATAGAATGGTTCCTGTATAGAATGGTTCCTTTGCCACCCTGTGCTTTGCCTGACCCAACCCTACACTTTCTAGGCTATTTCTGCCACCTTACGTACCCTGGCAGAGCCCCGATAAAGGTGTAGCTTGTGGGAACATTAGGCATCTATACTAAACAAAGTGCAGGCCTCTGTGCCTTCAGGTGTCCATGCTGTGGTGTATTAGCTGGCATCCACCCAAAGACCAAGCCAGTGAAGATGAAGCCTCTTACCCCTGATCAGTGTGTTTGGGGCCTTACAGGATGAGGATCCTGGAAGTTGTCTTTTCCCATGGATTGGGGCAGCAGGCCTTGGAAAAGGGCACGCCTGCCCTGACATTTCCTGGACATGATTCTTCAGCCCAGAACTTGGATCCTGAGCCAGGCCAACAGCTCATTCTTCAGTGACAAGTTCCTGGGGGAGGGGGGGACAGGGAAAAAATGATGACTAGAGGAAAGTTTTGGATTGAAAAGTTTTGCACAATTTGTGTCTTATGCCAGCCAAGCAAGCTTATTAAGAAACGTGGCATCTTACATACCGTTTGCAGGGAGAGAATGGGGCAGGAAAAGTTGATGAAGCAATGTTGTTGAAGAGAACTCGGCATCCTTCAGGCCCGGCTGCCCTACGACTTACCTGATATCCAAAGCCCAAGGGTAAGAGACAAGTTCCCAGAAACCGCAGATTGACTCCTTTGAGGGCTTGGCCACGGTCCCAGACTGGACCTGGTCGTGTCTGCCCCTGGGCAAAGGCACAGAACTAATACTTCCTTTTTCCTTTTACGGGTCATCTGAGAAATTCTTGGATTAACCTGGATCCCAACAGACACCAGAGATAAATTGACAGCAGCCAGACCTAAGCAGAGGCATGCACATCTTCTGTCATGGGATAGAGTCCCAGGTACCTATGATGATACCTTGCACACATCCAGTATCAGGGAAGTGTCTCCTCAGCTAGTCACATGCTGCATCAAAGCTGTCCTCTGAACCTCCCTGAGCCTGGCCTCTGTGTGCGGTCTGAGCAGTCAGATACAACATCTGGTACTGCGTTATGGGATGTAGGATTTCAGTGAATCTACATAGGAGTTGAATAGTCTGAAATGTTTTTAAAGTGACATTTTAAAATACAAACGATGAAAGTCATGCTAATTATTTAACCAGGGCCTTGCTATCGAGCTTAGTTAATTCAGTAGGCATGTTCTCATGGTATTCTCCTCCTCTCTGGCTCCTACAATCCCTCCACCCCCTGCCACCTCTTCAGTGGGGTTCCCTGAGCTTTGCCTAATGTTTGGGTAATGGCCTCAGTACCTGCTCCTATCAGCTGCTGGAGGAAGCCTCTCTGATGATAAAGGAGAGATTAATATTTTATGCTACTCAGAGGTATGCATTGACATTTTTTGCAAGATCTTGATAAAGTGCTCGTGCAGAATGCAAATTTACAACAAACAACAGCAAGTTGCTGTGATTTTTTTCTCTTTTGCATGAGTTTGCAAAGATGAGGTTCTGAAAGAATGACTTTCACCTGAGAGTAGAACTGTGGGCGATGGGCAGAGGACTGTGTTAGGCCAACTGGGATGACGTATGGGAGGAAGTGGTGAGTGACAGGCCGGGAGGAACAGAAGGAGGAGAAAGATGCCGAGACTGGCAAATGGTGACTATCATTTATCCAATGCCAGGAAGATGCTGGTCACCTCACCTCTCAGTAATAAGCATGCAACATCATCTTCAAGCACAGAGGAAGAAATGTTTGACAGCCACGGTGGTGCCTGCTCTGCGTTGTCAGACAAAGTACTGCCAGAGAGAAGACTGACTCAAGATGAGCGGCTAGCTAATTAGCATTTCAAGAAAATTGAAGTTTCTGGGTACCAATTTCTCATTAAAATGATTCATGAAATTTTTTGATTACATTTCTGGTATTTTTTCAAATGGATTTGGTTTTTAATCTTTCAACTAAACGAATGAGTCAGTATATCATTTAGACAGGCATAAGCTTGCATAATTATGAAGCTAAATGATCCTGAGAGAGAACTGAGGAAGTAGGGTAAGTCTAAAATCCAGCATATGCAACTGCTTCAGAGGAGAGTAATTAGAGCACACCCAAGTGGGTCTGCCTTTGACCCACCCATCCCGAAGAGCATGGTAAGCAAGTCTGGGCTTTCAGTGTGTCATTAACCACCTCAGTGGGGCTGGGATTCAATTCAGTGATGAGGTAAGGGTCCACCTAGCATGCTCAATGCCCGGGGTTTGATTTCTAGCACCAGAAAAGTAAAAACCCAATTTAAGATGAGTCACCTTTGTAGCCCAAAGCCTGAGTGAGGTTCCAGCTTTAGTATCACAGAGAACCAATCATCCCAATATGAAGCCTGATATTCACGGCTTACAGCGTTTTCTCATCTGCACGGGTGATGGTAGCAGCCATGTCCAAAGATGCTGTGAGACTGAACAGGAAAGTCTCATAAAGCAGCAACTGTAGCACATGGTAGACACTCAGGTTAGTTACTATTCTGCAATAAGACTGTTCATGCAAAATCTGATTATTTATAAGCAGTGCTGACTTGCCCTTGAGAGAGAGACACACAGGCAAACTCGCGATGAGTCGTTAGAGACAGAAATTAGTCCTCCTGGACCCTGAAGAGAAGCAAAGAAGGGCTTAACACCAGCAATGCCACCGGGAAAATGTTGCAGGGACAGTGTTCTGTCCGGGAAGGACGGTGGGTTTTAATGGATATTGCCACTTTTCTGTATTGGAGGCTCCTGAGTTTGTTGAATATTTTATGCTGTGCTTGTAAAAAATATAGTTCATGTATGCAGTAGTGTTTCTATTTCTGTCTACTAGTTTTCCTGGTTCCTAAAAACAGAAATGAAGAGTGCCTGTGGGGGGAAAGCCTGAAAGAAACAAGGAGAAAGTGAGCCATCTCCTGTCAGCTCTTTTTGCTGGGATCCCAAAGATTTCAAATTATACATTTACAAAATTTTCATTTTCCCACACTGAGTTTTAAAAAGGAAATTAAGTCAAAAGCTAAAATGAATTCCTTTTATAGCGTAAAATTAATTTTATTGCTCAAAGCTAATTTAAAATAAAATTTAATCAATAAAATATGCATATAATATATTACTTATATTTTTTAAATTTGGCTTCAGACATCTAATTAATACTCCTACATATACTTTTAAATTTAATCTAAGAATTTTCCTTTCATAAGTGAAAATAAAGCTTTATTCTTTATGAAAATCATCATTTGATTCTGTGCATTATAAAGTACATGGAATTTGGTAGCTAACAGATTAACTTGTTTTGAAAGAGTAAATTAATCTAATGTAAGAAGGAAGGAACAGAGGGAGGGAAAGAGGGAGGGAGGGAGGGAGGGAGGGAAGAAAGGAGGGAGGGAGGGAAGGAGGGAGGGAAGGAGGGATGGAGCTAGGAGGGAGGGAAGGAGGGATGGAGCTAGGAGGGAGGGAGGGAGGGAGGATGAAATACTATTTTAGTCTGACTTTTAAACTCCTTGGCACATTTCATAAACTACATCTGTGTTTTAACACTGAATTTATAAATGTATAAATTTATAAATTTATGTTGATATTTTCATGGTAGAATTCATGTTCAAACTCTAGTGTTCCAGTGTTAAGGGGGCAAGTTTATTTTCTGTGCAATAAATACTGATAGTAGATTAGATAGATAGATAGATAGATAGATAGATAGATAGATTAGATAGATAATAAAATTCACATTATATACTACACATAAAAGTCTCAATGCATACATTTATATACTCTTACAGTAAATATTTTATATGCCTATTTTTATCAATATCTTCAATAATCCTATTGAGGGATAGATTCATTATTACATTTCTTGTATTTGAAGTTTAAGGTAGTCAAATAATCCCCAAACGTCATGTAGCAGTTTGTATAAAACCACAACTCATCCCCAGGTTTGCCTGATTCGCAAGCCAGGCTCTTAATGTTTGTGATAAATTGCTTAACCTAGTGCAAGAACTTGGGAGAGTGAATTGGAGTGAAGAGGTGCGCCTAGGAGGCTTCGTTTTTGTGGGAAGTTGAACCACCCCAAGCTGTGCCCTGATGCTGGGATAGATTTGGCACAGTGCTCTGTGAAAGGTAAGGTGTCAGGGCAGAAAACTGGGTTAGACTTAGGAGAAGGCTAAGACGGTAGAGTGCTCCCTGAGCCAGCATGCAGAGCTGAGTTCAATCCCCAGAATTAATTCAAAAGGCTGGGCTGTGATCCTACCTCTGAGAAGGCAATGAGAAAGATCACTAAGGCTGGCTGCCCAGACGGGCATCTGCGAGCCCCAGGTTCAGCGAAAAGCTGCATCTCAAAGAAAGCCATCGAAGAGCGACTGGGAAAGGCACCTTGGCTCCCATGTGTTGCCTTGCCTGCATACATGCTCATGCGCACATGCTCATGAGCACACACGCACAGACGCACGCACGCTTGGGTTGGGAAAATTTTCAAAATATTAGCCTCTCTCGGGATATATAATTTGCCATCCAAACAAAGTTGCTTGTAACACTAAAAAGGGACTCTTCAGAGTTGCATCAGGAAAAATACCACAAATGAGAATTATCCAGCGTAAATTAGAATATGGCCACCTTCCTGTGTCCCTCTCTTGCTAATATTTCCCTCTCCCTCCCTCTCTCCCTCTTCTCTCTCTCTCTCTCTCTCTCTCTCTCTCTCTCTCTCTCTCTCTCTCTCTCTCTCTCTCTCTCTCTCTCTCTCTCTCTGTCTCTTTCTCTCTCTAATTTTCTTTCCTTCATTTCCCTGGCTGGCTGTTCTCTAAGTAGCAATCATTTGCTACTTTGAGTTGGGATGTTTGCTCGAGTGCCTCTTATTTGAAACAAGTGTTATAAAGCACCAGGTTCTCTGCTGCGGCAACATCTATTAAAGTATTATAAGTTACCCAGAATGCCTTGGAAGCAGAGTCCCTCCCAGAATGTCTCATTCAGGAGTAGTTTAGCTTAGCAATGAGCTACACTTACACCCAGATGAAACTGACAGCATCTGACAGACTAATTGCAGAACCGCTTATTCAGCAAGCTGTAGGCTCGTGACATGTCTTCTTCCAGTCTCTCAGGGATCCAGGACTGAGAGATCGACAAAAAAATCACAGAGGCTTTTCCTAGTCCTAAATTACATCAATTCCAATTTATTCTGATAAACAAGGGCGAGACACTGACTTCTGGGGTCTGAGCGTGTCAGATGTCTGTGATGAAATCCTAACATCCAAAGTGATGCTTTGGGACACAGAGGAGGAGGTCGAAATGGGATTAGGTTGTACTCGTGGAACTCTAATGGGGTCAGGACCTTTGTGTAGGACCAAAGAAAGCTGTTTGTCCCTCCCACCATCAGAGAATATGGCCAAAAGATGTGTTCTAGAATCGGAAAAAAGTTAGCACTAGACATCATATCATCAGCACCTTGTGTTTTGTTGTTTTGTTTGGAGTTTTGTTTCTTTGCTTTATCTTTGAGACAGGGTCTTCCTGCATGGTTCAGGGTGGCTTCCAATTCAGGGTCTCCCTTCCTTGGCTTCCTCGTGGTGTTTAGAGGTATATGCCACCATGTCTACTAAGCTTCATTTCCTGAAGATTGTCAGAGAATTTGTGTATGTAAGCTATCATTTCAACTCTAACCAAAATAATCAAAACAAACCAAGTGAATGCAAAGACAAACAACACATGCCCTGCTACTTGTTGAAATGACAAGAAGTTTCTGCCCCTTTCTTCTTCCAATTTTTCTGTTATATAGCCATTATTATTTCACGACATATAATCTCCTTCTGGGATTTTCTATTTTAATAGAAGTAATCAAAAAACAACACAAACTTTCTAAATAAGAATTGCATATCTTTACATAGCAAAAAAACAAAACAAAACAAAAAAAACAAAAAACAAAACAAAAAAAAAAAAAAAAAAACACCATACTGCTTAGATTTACAGATAGGTCAGGTGCATTATATTAATAATGCAAGAACCAGAAAAGAGATGGCTCAGTTAGAACTTGGAGAAGAGTGTAGTTAAAGCAAATGGAGAATGGACACCTGGAAGAGTTTGGTGATAGTGATATTTAATATTGTCACGCTGACAGGATCAAGAATTACCTGGGAGACCAACATGTATGCCTGTCTTTGAGGGGGTTGCCTTGAGGGAAAACCAGACACTAAATGTAACACCATCCCATGGGTCACCAGCAGAATTAAAGGGAGGTGACCTGAGCCTACTGCTACTACTATTAATTTCTGGTTCCTAACAGTGGGGTGTACTGTAACCAGCCACCAAGCCTTCCCACCACGGTAGACTGTGCCCTACAATCATGAACCAAAATAAGTCCTTCCTCCCTTGCTTTGTCCAGATATTTTGTCACAGCCTCAAGAAAACTAATACAGGGGGCCAGAGAGATGGCTCAGTGGTTAAGATCACTGGCTGCTCTTGCAAAGGA
Source organism: Micromys minutus (assembly GCF_963924665.1). Classification (NCBI taxonomy): domain Eukaryota; kingdom Metazoa; phylum Chordata; class Mammalia; order Rodentia; family Muridae; genus Micromys; species Micromys minutus. The sequence goes on along the minus strand of NC_137983.1, from coordinate 29,704,600 downwards.
CCCAGGTCCAATTCCCAGCACCCACAGAATAACTCATAACTTGTCTGTAACTCCTGTTCCAGGGAATGTATGTTCTCTTCTGATCTCCACAGGGACTAGACACACATATGTAAACATGCATACAAGCAAACAAGTGTTCATACATTAAAAATAAAGATGTAAATTTTTTAAAGAATTAAAAAGAAAGTTAATACAGTGATTGGCGTCCACACAAAGAGAGGGAGTGGACATTATCTCCCATAAGCTATGATCCTTGTGTCAAGCTCAAGAAGATGGAGCAGGCACTCCTAGGTTATGCTCTGACCCTCTAATCTTCCTCCTACTGAGTGAGCCAACTAGAATCCAGAATGCAGAGAAATCCATTGAGATGAATTGGAGATGTGCTTCCTATAATACAAATGAGGGTGCAGAGGAGATCTGTAGGAAGAGCACATGGAAATATCCAACCCAGAGGATTATTCAAAAAAGCTGGAGATACTCTACTTTGATGAGAAAATTCCAAAGCTGTTGCATATAATTTACACCTTTATCCTCAAAATGGACTTCAGCAAGTTCTGAGAGATATATGTTGGGATCGAAATGTTCACGGCAACATGTCCAGATTTCACATGAGTTAGAGACAATTTTACTTTTAGACACAACATGTCTCTGTTTTAGCTCATAGCAAGTCAACGTGATTGTGAATCCTTTATGTGTGTATTTTATATCAAGTTTTACCTATGTTTAGAAATACATTTTTAGTGATGTACACATAAGGGACTCTAAACATACCTTTATTCAAATAAGAGACATCGCCTGGGATATTCTCCTTGCTGTCTCTTCACTATGTGCTCCCTCCTTAGTCAGACTCAGATTTCCACACCCCAATTCTTCATGGAGAACCAAACTCCAGTGCTGGATCTTTGGTTTATCCTAAATATCTAGCTGAAATATGATGTCACAGGGCAAAAAATAAATCAAAAACAAAAACAAACAAAAAACAATACTCTTCTACCTTTTCTTTAATACTCTGGAAACAGATTTGATGTTCTTCCAAAATGAGCATGTTTCATTATATAATTGACATATTTTTTCTATATGGAGGAACATTATGGTAAAAAAATAATCTCACCCACCACTGTCTATTTAAGATGGACCTTCTGTAGCATTCTGTAGTCTAACAGTGGTTATCTTGAAGTTAATACTTCCTAAAACTCTGACCACCCCACCCCAACTCCCAAAGGGTAAGGGGATACTTTCGTTTGTCATAAAAACCTAAGAAAGGTCCGACTAATTTGATGTGCAAAGATGCCAGAAGTGATGAATGACCAGCAGTGCTCACCTGCATTCTACACAATAAGTAACCATCTTCCTGAAAAGGCCCCAGCCTCGCGTTATCTTTATTTTATTTATCTATTCATCTTTTCTTTTTCTTTCCTCCCTTCTTTTCTCCCCTCTCTTGTATGCCTACACAAGCCCATGTGTGAATTTGTGGAGGACAAAGGTCAAAGCTGTATGTCTTCCTCCACCACCACACCTTATTATTTGAGGCAGGGTCTCTCATTGAACTTTCGCTATTGGTAGAATTCAAGGGGGAACCAAAGAGAGTGAAAATGTGTTAGTACTTTATTCAGTGCACAAAATCCCAATCTTTAAACATGTTGGTCCTGAACCTTCAACAACTGTATGGCATGTGTGGAAAAAAAGAAAAAGAAAAAAAACCTCAAAGCTATGTCTTATATTTCATATGCACATGCTTTTGATTGTCCTCTGCCAATGTAGAATTTTATAGCATGACCAGTTATCAAACACTGGATGTTATATAAAAAAAGGCAGAAGGGCTTCATCAGCCAGTGAAATAACCCGTACATATTTAGGATACTTTGTCTAAGTCACAGTTGAAAACAATTACAGACCCAAGAACTCCCAGCTGTGGACTGTCATTTACACAGAATAAACTCTAGTTGAGGAGGGAAGCCCTGGCAACCATGTTATTTTTACCACTAATCCATAGTCAACATGCTTTTTGGTTAAATGTCATCATCAAATATTTATTGTTATTTTACCTGCCCTTTACACAAGCTGGGATAGGGAGGGAGAAGAAACCTCTGCTTAGGTTTCTCCCAATTTCACAATTTTAAGTTGTATTAGGAGCATTGCCTTCAAATTCGATCTAGATCTTTGGCAATGCTTGGAAATACACTCAAAGGAAACGTTTTTTGAAGTTCTTTTTCTTTTCTTCCTTTTGTCCTCCCACCCCAGGGTGAGGTGTCTTGAAAGAGAGTCAAATGAGTTCACACAAATCACTAGGCATGATTTAGTAGCCCCTAATCCTCCCACAGCTGCCATAAAAAAGACTCAGCACCTCTAATCTAGCCTGTGATTTCACCAAGGCAGGTTTTCAGATGCTTCAATGGTGAACTCCAGTAGCCGCACAGAAAGAGTTCCAGTGGCCCTGAATGAAGGTAGATCATCCTGTGCCCCAAGGCTCATGCTTCCCAGAAATGACGCCACGTCTCCCATTACTGTTGGTTTAGCATTTAGACTCACTATGTATCTTTAAAAGTTTATTTAGCTTCCGGGTTCTCCTAAGTTTCTCACACACACTTTCAAAGTAGTCATTTGTACACAAGTCTATGTTCTGAGACTCCAGGTCCCTATCATCATCCAACTGGTGGTCAGTCTTCAGGCTTGTCTTAGGTAAAAAGGAAAAGTTTCCAATATAAGCCTAAGAAGGTCAACTCTCCATTACTTTACCTTTTTTTTTAGTTTCTGCATAACAGTTAGGATTCGATGGGGAGCCCTTTTCTGTCCTACATGTACAAAAATAAAGCTGGCCTCATGAATATTCAGAAAAGGTAAAATGGCAAGTTCTGTCCAACACTGTTGCCTGTGGTGACAGAACCATTTTGCATCTGTGCTTTCCACTGGGACTTCTGGCCATGTGAAGCTACAGAACACAGGGGGTGGCGGCTTCCTCAGCCCAGGGACTGAGAATTTTATCTTATTTGAATTTAGTCTTTTTAAATTGAATTTGAATGAGTACCCATGGTTGGTGACTGCTTAGCGGGAAGTGCGAGTCTGGAGAATATTCCTCGTCGGGCTTGGTTCCTGTATCTCTGAATCCCTAGTTCTCAGTGGACCTCAGTCTCTCAGCTAAGTGGATGTAAAGTAGCCTGCGACCACAGTATATGCTATGCATGCCTTCATCTTATAGTAATATACTTGGTAAAAAATAAATTTTACCTGTACGTACTCTCTCTCTCTCTCTCTCTCTCTCTCTCTCTCTCTCTCTCTCTGTCTGTCTGTCTCTGTCTGTCTGTCTGTCTCTCTCTCTCTGTCTCTGTCTGTCTGTCTGTCTCTCTCTCTCTGTCTCTGTCTGTCTGTCTGTCTCTCTGTCTCTCAGTCTCTCTCTCTCTCTCTCTCTCTCTCTCTCACACACACACACACACACACACACACAACCTCAGAACCCACCTCCAACACTGATCTTCACTGAACCGATCACATACACCCACCTCTCTCTGAAAACCAGTATAAGCTTCTCTTCTAACAACAATCAAACTTAGACAGATACATTTCCGGTGTATCTACGTAAGAAGGATGCCAAGGCTGATCTGATCTGAGCTGGTTTGGGATCCATTTTCAGGAAGGAAATCTTCGTCCTTCGAATGAGGTTTCTGCAAGATTGCATTATTTATCGCCTGATGCCTATACATCATTGGATATGCATACGGTTAAAATCAAATGCATTGTGGGAAGGGACATGTACAGTGGGAAAGATCATAAAAGATCATATATCTACCTAATCTACCTAATTTATCAATCAAAGTGAAGAGCTACCCAAACTGTAATCACCCCTTCCTTCCTTTACATTATATAAAAAGACTGTAGCCTAGAGCCCTTGGATACCTTCCCTCCTGTGGACCCTGTTAACATTAAAATATGTGTATCTCTGTTTAAAAGATTTTTAAATGTATGTATTACCTATGTGTGTGTTCCCACACATGCGTCTTCTGCAGTGTGTGCGTAGAGCAGACGACAACTCAATGGAGTCAGTTCTTTGCCTCCCATGGAACAAAGTTATCTGGCTACTTGTCCAAAAGCAGTGTGAGTCTTTGTTTTTCAGTTCGTTGGATAAAAGGCCAGGAACCTAGAAACACACAGCCCAGACCTCAATAATGGTAATGCATCCTTTGATGAAATAGGATTCAGAATGAAATTAAAACTCCAATGGAGCTGTAAACATAAATAAAATCTAATTGATTCCACAAAAATAATTTGTTTCTGTAGATATCCAGGCACCCTGAAGAATCAACAGGGAGGCTGGGTACTCCAGCTTGAGCCAGAACGAAGGAAACTGATACATGGCCAAGATACTGGCGCCAAAAACAGCTCTGCCTAGAACATCCCTGCCATCCTTGGCATTTCCGGGAAACTTGCCACCACCCCGTGGGGCTTTGTTGCCTTTGGTCAGTCTACCAGCCTTTTAGTGGTCAACTCTCAGACAGCAAATTCTATCAAACTGCTGCCAGTGTTTTTCCCCCTTATAAATAAATCTATGTTGTGTCTTCTTTCATATTTGGAGTCTAGACTTCCATACACATGTATGTGGGCACACATGCTGTAGAGGGGAATTATCTGGAGTGAAGAAAACCCTAAGTAGATGAGAAGGCTGGAGAGGAGGTCAGATGTGGGGAGCAAATGCATATTAACAAAGCACATCAGGTGTTAGCTCTTATTTATATTACAACTAACAAATTAATTTGGAAAAAAAATTGTTTTTAAACTCTCCATGCTAGAGATGCTGGACCATGAAAGGGGACACTTGCCCACCTTTGGCGTAAGTGAGCTCAATATTTACAGGTAAGAGAGGGTATCGGCATAAACAAGAGCAATTATTCAAATGAAAAATTCTTACTTTCAGATATTACTCTTCACATTGCAAGACGTGGAAGCAGAATCCAGGTGATTTCCTCTGTTGGAGGATTACTTTTGCCTTTTTAATTTCTATGTAAGGTTAATATTTTTGTTCATTAGCCACTAAATTATAATGTGAAATTCTATAATTATAAGTAGCTATAATTATGTGTAATTGATCATTAAGTCATAATTTATAATTGCTGTGGTTAAGTTAATGTTTCGTGCTATTGAATCTGTCAAGTGCCAAGACCCCAGCACTGCTCAGTACGCTCCTGCCCCCTAGTGGCAGGACACGTTATTGCGTGCACAGATTGTAGCGTGTTTGATGACTGAAATTGACCAATCTGCCCCCATTTTTAAATTTGTCAGTAGACCACGCAGCAAAATCATCCTTCGACCGTGAAAGTGACCTTTAAGTCTATGCAATCAATTCCAGAACAACTGAAAACAGCTTTTGAAAGCCAGGATGAATTTTTCTACATCAATATCTAAGCACTGTTTCATTCCTGTGCTTCCCAAAACAAGGTCCTTCTCCAAGACTTCTTTCCTTTCACAGGTGTCCAGAAACATCAATTTGATGTGTGCATGTTATTCTCTCACGGTGAATATATCTGCCTCCGTCCTGGATAAGGTTTCTATTGGCCAAGAGCAAGTCAGGAGGAAGGGGCTTGCTTATTCTTCTGCTTACATTTTCACATCATAATTCATCATTGAAGGACTTCAGGTGTAAAAGTTAGGTCCGGTTCTTCCTCCCAGCCCCATGCTCCCAGAAATAAGACTCAGACCCAAAATATGTTTACAAATATCTTGGCCATATAGCTAGGCTAAATCATAATTTAAAATAACCCACTAATCTACATTCTTCCAAGGGGCCAGTTACCTGTGCCCAAGTACCATGCGCCGATTTTGTCACATCTTCCAGAGAAAACGACTCCGCTGGTTCTATTTCACAATTCTTTCTGCCTCCTGGATTTTCTGCCTCCTATTTCCTGCCTAAGCTATTGACATCAATTTTATTACTGTCAGGTACCATGTCCACATAGACACCGGATATTTTCTCTATAGTCAGGACAAAAATTCAAAGCAGCTCAGGAGACCAGTGTTGGAGTTGATTCAGGGGCTCCTCGAAGCTTTCTCAGCCTCTTTGTTACAGGACCCAGGACCAGCAGCCCAGGGATGGCCCCCACCTAGAGTTGGCTGAGCCTTCTCCCATCAATTCCTAAGAAAGTGTTCTGCAGGCTCGCCTATAACAACTTCTTCTTATGGATGAATTTCTTAATTGGGGTTCTCTTCTATCAGATGACTCTAGTTTGTGTTAAGTTGACCTAAAACCAGCCATCACAGTTACTTACTAACATGCACATAACCTGGGAGTCACCAACACCAGAGAGTGCTGGTTTAGCCTCCTACTCCCCACACTGATAATCTTTGTTTAAGAAAACAAGAAGATACTCTTTTTCTCAGCAAGAAAGTCATCAGTAAAGAAAACAGATTGCAACCCCAGCTTCATACTTCCTATCGTCATAACGGGGGATGGTATTCGTTGAGGCAATCAATTTTTCACACATCTGAGATTACTAAAATTCAGAATATACTTCAACGATATTCTCTTACTGCAATGCTAATCGCCAAGAATACTTTCAAGAGGAAGTAGTAACTGTGGAGCCGTGCCCAGGTAAATAAAACAAACTTGGGTGCACTGGCTGAGAACTGAGATTAGTCTGGCATGGGGGTTAATGGAGTTTGGGGCTCTCTAGAGATGAGGTGGCTCTGTAGTGTCTGGGCTTGGTTGGCCTAGTGGTTTCTTGGTCCTTACTTTTCAAGAGACTGGGTGAAGATTTCAGCCTGGATCTGGGAGCAGAAGCAAGATTTGGAGTTTTAACCTCAAACACAAGCTGGAGTTTGAGGGGTCTGGGGACTGGGATCCAGAGGGAATGGAAGATGGCCAAGAATCTTTCATAGAGCCAAGATCCGATCACGGGACTCTTGTAGTTTTAAAAGAGAATGTCGTTGAGATGTACGCAATTTCACACACTTCTGAGTGAGCAGAGACGCCAACCATTTGAACCAAGATAGACAGGTTCTCCTCAAAACCAAACAAACAATCTCCCCACCTTCTTCTGCCTGACTTTTCTCCCAAGAGTTCCTTGCAGTCTTTTAAAAGTTAACTAAAAATTAGAGTTGAAATGTATGTGATTGTGCGGAGAGTAAGTTTCTGGTGAACGGTGTACAGCCTTCATCTGGTTTTCTGTTGAAAGAGGGATCAGAGGCTGTCTGTTCCCAAGAAGAAAAATTATCTTCCCAGGCTCATGGAAGCGTGGTGTCCAGCACTGGCTCACTGACCCAAGAGCTTGCATTTGTGGATGAAGGTTTGTGCCTGTCCAGGCGGAGATAGACCCTGGCACTGTGTGGCTTCGGGCATGATTCTTCCTGCCTCCCTGTGCTAGACCGTTTCTCAGATGACGGTGAGGGTGAGCATAGACAACACAGTTAACAGTAGCACCCTTAACGCAGCAAAGAGTTGAAAATCCTTCACAGATATCATAAATGTGGACCCTGGGTGCTTTAGTAATAAAGTGTGATGATAGAGCAATAAAAACGTGCTCTATAAAGATGTCAAACCTCTATGCCAATGATATTGAATGCTGGGTAGAATGATTGTGCCTCCTGGCCTGACCTCAAGCCCTGAAAGACTGTTGAGGATGGCGCAGGTGTTATTGGGTATCTGAAGGGCACGGTGACACTATCTCCAGGGCTCCCAGGATTGGGGTACGGTCAACCTCTTTTGAGTCTTCGATTATGCCCATTAATCGTCGCTGGTTCCTCGGTTCTGATATGGGAATCACGATTCCTCCATGTTGGTCTCATTATTTTATTAATTGGAAGCCGGTGGAGGATATTGAAGCCACAGACTGAAACATGCTAAGCACATGGTGCAGGGGAGCTACCCCCTCGATTCCTTATTCTAGTCCAGTTGAGATATAAAGTTGACTTCTATGGGAGGAGCCACAGATAGCAGGGAAGTTGGGTTTTCATTCTGGTCACAGCAAAATGAAGTGACTCAGACTTAGAACAATTCGGTGACTTAAAGTCCCTTAAGAGCATGACTACTATTTCCTATGTCCTTTCTAATGTCGGTAAGTGAGGATGCTTCAGGGACATTGGCTTGATATTTAATCCAGTCTAAGGAAGATAATTGAAAAGCGAGGGGGGGGGCAGAGTTAATTGGAGCTGGGTTTCCATACTTCTGTATTCTTATCACGTTTACCAAGTAATTCTATCCAATAAGGTTTGTGGCGTAAATATAGTATTCATTAGTGAAATCTGGTACCTGTTTATATAATGGGAGGGGCAAACTCAGAAACATGTATCTTTTCCCATTTGCTAACAATTAACTGAGATGTTTGTTCTACCATTAGGATCCCTTCCAGAGGTTTTGGCAACCACTTTAAGATCTACTACATGCTAAATTTAGAATTTGCTGTCACAATTGAAAACACTGCGGAGCTGGATAGGATGGGAAAGAATGCAAAGAAGGAATGGCTTGACCCTTGGGAGCAGGGAGCGGTAAAGCTTACTCTTAGAATCATTAGACAATTTAACACCCAAAAGTGGAGTCTCCTCTGCAAGACCCGCCATGCTTAACTCTAGTTAGTGTCAATGGATTCACAACGTAATAAAATGCAACTTGCTCCCCCTGGCTAGGGCCTCTGGCAACGCTCTTTGGTGGCGATCTGGACACCTAGGTAGGCGTCTTCATGCCCGAACACCATTATTTCTCTGGACTGTTCTGGAAACTGACCGCAGTTGGCTACTTTCAGACAGTTTACTGGCACCCACAAGTTAAAACGAGAATTTTCCGGGCAGGATGCAGGGGTGGGGGCCTGGGCTCCTTAAAGACTTGGTGGCTCAGTCCTCCCAGGGCCTGGCAGGTGAGGAGTGGGAAAGCAGCTGCCTGGAGTTCCGGAGTCGCTCGTCCCTCCCACGCGCGGCTCGCTGCAGCGTGTCCCCTCCGATCCGGGTGCGCGCCCTGGGAGTGGCTTGTGGCTAAGGAGGGTGACCCATAGCGAGTGTCAATTCTCCTTACAGTCCGACGATCCAGGGCCAAGTACTGGGGCGGAAGGGACAAGGTGGGCACCGGGTCGCCACTTCGGGCGCCCCTGCGGTGGCCCGCTGCAAGGACGCAAGGGCGGCCGCGTGTCCGCGGGCGCCGTGGGAGTCTGAGCCCGGATCCCGGAATCCCGCCCCGGGGCGCAGCCCGCCGCGCAGTGGGAGGCGGCGAGGCGGGGACCGGGCGGGGACTAGGCGGGGACCAGGCGGGGGCGGAGCGGAGCTTCCCGCCTCCCCGTCGCCTTCGTCCTCCCCCCCCCCCCCCCAGCCGCCGCCTCTGCCCGGCTGAGCAGCAGGAGTCCGCGGCGCCCGCTCGCCGCCGCGGGATGGGGAGCTAGCGCCACGGCGGCCGCGGTGGCCGCAGCACAGCCAGCCGCCGCCCCCGGGCCTGTCCCGCCGGGTGCACCCGGAGCCCCGAGCCCGGCCCCGAGCCAGGCCCGCGGGCGGCGGCGGCGGAGGAGCTGGGCAGGTGTCTGCGGCTGGAAGATGGCGCCCTCGGGCCCGGGTGGCGTGAGGCGGCGGTGCCGGCGGGTGCTCTACTGGATCCCGGTGGTGTTCATCAGCTTGCTCCTGGGTTGGTCCTACTATGCTTACGCGATCCAGCTGTGCATAGGTGAGTGGGTGCCCGCGTCCCGAACCCCGCCTTCGGACTGCTGCCCGGCTCCGCTATTGCATCCGCTGAGCTCTCCCCACCCTGCCGCGCGCGCCCTGGGCGCATTCCACTACCTGCCTGTCTGTCACCCCCACCTCTGCCCCTCCTGTCCCCCCAGTGGATGTCAGCCAGCCTCCTGGAAACCTAGGTGCCCTCTGTCACTCCCTTGGCCTCCCCTAGTAGCTTTCGGGTTACCGGGTCACCTCCACCCCAGGGCACGCGGCCCGTGAAATCTCCCTCTACCTTTCACTCACCACTGCCACCCCAGCCACACCCCCTCGCTGGGCAGGACAGAACTGGGTGACCACAGTGGTCTCCACTGTCTGCTGCCTCACTGAAGAACTGAGGCCGGGAAGCTGCACTGGAGGCCGGAGGGCTGGAAGCTGGGCCAAGAATCAAACCTGCGCCAGAGGGGAAATGCTGGCCTTAACCTCGGGTAGCTGAGCCAGCTTCTTTTCTGATGGACATAAACCCACTTTAAAAAAAAAAAAAATGTGACAGCGCTCACTACCGCTTTAACAGCCTGTGATCTGAGGGTTTATAATTAGGCACTTTCTAATTCAAAAAAAAGGCAAAAGGGGAGAGCCGCTAGGAAGGCTAGAAAGTATTTTTCGAAGACCTGTGAGAAATACAGGACTGTAGTTTAGATGCTGGGATAATAGAAAGTGGGGCGGGGAAACCCATCATCTGAGGCTCTTACATCCAGAGAGCCAAGTGGCCCCAGTCCAAGATAAAGCTTCTGAACTGGTGGGTGGGGCACTTTCAGCACTGAAGACTTTTTTTTTTTTTTTTTGAGGTTTATTATTCATAAGCTGGGAATACAGTTTCTGAAGCTTAATGTAAACTTTCTGCCTTAGGAGGTTTTGTGAATGCTGATGTGCGTTATCAGGATGAAATGTTCACACAGGATAGCTCTTCTGCCAGTGACTTGTGAATATTTTACCTGCTGTTTGCCCAATGAACTTACTACTCTTTGTCCTAACCAAGGTCTAGCCTTGGGTGGGACAATAGGGTCCGTTTCCTTAAAGCTTCACAACCTAAACAGTTCCAAAGCTTCACGCTCGAAGTGCAAAAAATCTTGTCTGAAGCCATCTTATCTACAAATGTGGGTCCTGTGAGAAATGGTGTCGAAATGGTACACCAAAATAATTTTGACATAAATTTCAAGATAATTGAGTCTATCTTCCCATTTTATTTAGTTTTTAAACTTGCTATTATTACTTTGTCGACCAGATTCAGAAGCAACATTTTAAACCTAAATTAAGTGAATTTGTTTTGACTTAAAAATTTTAAAGTGGTCTAAACTGACATCTTCCTGACAATGCAATGTGCAATATTTAATCATGTATAATGTATAGGAAGAACAGGAAAGAAAGAAATTAAAGTTTCTGTGTTAAATTAATCTGTAAATAGGTTACTTATCGATATTCACTGTATATGTTATGTAACTATTGGGAAACTTTGTAGTGTTTTGTTCCTTTCCCTCTGAGAAATAGTGAACAGTATCATTTATATGTTGCAAAAGAGGAATGCCCTGGAAGGCCTTCACTATCAAAATAGCCAGCTTGTTCCTTATTATCACATTAAGCTAAGAAGCTTAGCCTGGCATATTAGCTCATGTCCATCAAGAGGAAGCATTTGAAGGTACAGAAGATTTTCTCCATCACAGGCAGCAGAATCTCCACAGGAGGTTTTATTTTTCTGAGCAGATAGATGATGGTCAAGGAACCGCATAGACCATACTGTGTGTGTGTGTGTGTGTGTGTGTGTGTGTGGTCTTTGCTTATGTACATGTGTGTGCTGATTCACTATCCTATGCTGGTGAGCATAGAAGGCAGAAATTGCTATTGGGTATCTTCTCCAATAACTCTCCAGTGTCCCTTCTGAGACTGTCTCTCACTGAAACTGGAGCTCACTTTTTTCCACTAGCTTGGCAGGCCAGTGAGCCCCCAGTTTGGACCTGTCTCCACTTACTAGAGCTGGCGTTTCAGGCCTGCACTCATTCGGCTTTTAGGTGGGTCTGAGAGTGTTTGAACTCAGGTCCTCTGGCACGGTCCCCACCGAGGATCTCCCCAGCCCCTGAGCCATATTTTATGTATATTTTAAAATAAGGTATCTGTGCAATCTGAGACACCCTTTTCATAAGTGTGTGTGTGTGTGTGTGTGTGTGTGTGTGTGTGTGTGTGTCTGATTGTATGTATGTGTAGTCTTAGTCTGTGGACTTAGAAGGGCAAGTTCCTAGGGGACATGGCCTCCTACTGATAATTACCTGATAAAGCATCCTGCCACTCCTTGTCACTACCTACTTACGGTGACCAAAAACACCACAGTAAAAACAATCAGAAAACAGACCATTACAAGTAAGCAAATGGTACAGAGCTATATCCCCACCCAGTTGCTAGAAAGTAGTTTTAAATGTTTTCCTTGCCGAAGGAACAAAGGACATGGGTGTTATTAAACATCTAGATCCCAAAGATGAGAAGGCAAAACCATGGCAGTTGCTCAGTGGTGTTCTCCAAAAGCCTGGCACTGCCTGCGCTTGGTTGGCTGAGAACTGAGGTTAACAGTGTAGTTCCTCTCTAGGTAGTGTGACTGGTGCACACAGCCAGCCTTTGCTGCTTTTCACAAAGAAAATGAGAATGCCAACCCCAACCCCATGCTCACATTAATCCATCTCTTTCTGCCTTGCTCTTTGGGGATTTTTCTGTCCTCTTGGAAGTTGTTATTTATGATCATATTCTTCAACTTTCTCCTGTGAAATATTGGCCGGGGTTGGAACCAAAGGATTGGGGGTCAAGGACTGAACAGTGAAGTAGGTAACACAGAACTCAGCAAGCAGGGTGATTTACCCTGGTCTTCCTTCCACATCTGCTGTCAGCCAGTGATGACCCTGAATATAAATTACTCTCTGCCCTTTGCTGAATGAACTGCAATTTAGGAGTAGTGCTTATCCTGGTATCCTTGGAAACTGGAGATAATGATGCTCATTACAGTTAGTTTCTATATTTAACGATGTGCATGTATGTGGCTCTCCAGGCACGTTCTCAGTGAGCATAATTTTTGCTTGGTGTTTGTGTTTCACAAAAATAACTCAGCTCTTTGGAAATGTGTGTATACCCAAATATATATGGGATGTAGAGGTAATGGGTGAATCAAGTATTTCAGATAACACTGTATCCAATTCCAACAATAAAGACTAAATAGGGATATTATATGGGTAATTGTGTAGAATATGTTTATATAGTTTGCTAGTTAATAGAACTCTTTTTATCATATCCCCCTCAATGCAATGAGTTCCTCTCTCGTCTATCCACATCCCTCTTCCTCCTCCCTTATTCCCATCCCTGACTTATTTTATGTCCTGCCCATCTGTAATCTATTCAAATATTAGCTATAGCATTTTCTATATGGCACTATAGATTCCAAGGGTTTAAAAGGTATAAGGGTGTGTACTTAGGATGCAAAATTAGAGAAGAGTGCCTGCAGCCTTGGATGTGGTTCAGGGGATATGCTGGACCCCATACGTGTGCTTCACAGAGCCACCGTGATAATTAGTATAGAAACACTGCTTGTTGGATAAGGCAGTTAAACTGGTTCCTCTTAGGTGCTAACATTTAAAATGGATTTTTGTGATTTTTATACCTTTTGTCTTGTTATACTTCCACATTCACTAGACACTCCTAAGATTATCAAAAGAGATGAACACATACGTTTGCCGAATCATTTTGGTGTCTTGTTTGCTTAAAAAGTGTCTCTCTGCCATGATTTCTCCTTGCGTATGTGCTGTTATTCCTAGAGGGTCAAAATTTTAGCCTGGACTTTTGGGGGGTGGGGATTGGGGAGCTTTTTTAATGAAATGAAATCCCACAGAGAGTTGGAAGGAGCCAGGAAACTGTATTTGAGAACAGGTGCAGAGAGCAAGCAGGTGACATGACTGGAGATACTCAAGACTCCAGGTTGTTCCCTGGGATCTTTCATAAAGTGTCAAAGGGGGATCTGCTTAAGAAGGGGTTCGGTTGCATGCTTCCCTATTTTGATTGGTTGGTTAAGTTAAATAATCATTTGTTCTATTATACCTGTCCCATCCCGCCACGTATCTGATTTAAGTCGTATGTTTGCCCTTTAATGCACAGGCAAAACATGGTAAACAGGAGATACTCTCCGAGAGAACCTAGTCTAGCTTCATTGTTTATGTGCCCAAAGCAAGCTCAGGAAGAATTGGCCTTTCCAGTCTTCCACTGGGGCCTAAGGGGAGTTTGGTTGATTAGAATCTAAGTTGGATAATTCTTAAAAGGAAGCAAAACCTTATTCCATTTTGGGGGTGCGATGTGCATGCAGATTGATGTTGCTAGCATTGCTAAGTGCATCGTTAGGAAGGGGTGTTTGTGCACAGCTTGAGAGTTTCACACTGCCGAGAGATATCTTCATGTGGCCTAAGACAAGTAGGCTCCCAAGGTTTCTAAACATCTCCTATGCTTTCCTGGCTGTCTGGCTGACAACTAGTACTATCCTGTCACAGTGCTGACCTTCCTTCTGGTCTTACTTTAGTCATTGCACTCCGTCGTGTCGATTTCCAAAGCTCAGAGGTAGTGTAGGCCAGGCCTATCCTCATTGTAGAAGGAGAGTGGAATGTTGCATCTGCTAAAAGTTCTGTGTCCTTCCTGAAGTGTCCCAGAGGAGGTGTCACCCGTGGGTCTCACTACACTGGTCATGTGTTCTGGGACTGAGGGAGTAGCCGCTTACTGAGTGTTTGCTGTGCATGCATGGCGACATGAGTTTGATCCCCCACACCCATGTAAAAAGCTGGCCATGGTAGCACCCTGGTAATCTCAGTGCTGGGAAAATGGAGAAAGGTGGCTCCCAGGAGGTCACTGGCTAGTCTCCTTAGCCTAACTGGTGAACTCTGGGTCTATGAGAGTCATCCAGCCTCCAGACCAAAATAAAGAGCTAGTGAAAAAATGACTTCTGAATATGCTCTCTGGGCTGTATACACTAGTACATTTTGTACACACACACACACACACACACACACACACACACACACACACTCACACACCTCAACAATTATTGCAACCTGTTATATTCTATTCTATGTAAAGAAGATGTTTACGAATTTGAAGATGGCAAGTGTGCATGCCCATAACCCAACACTGGAGGCAGGAGGATTGTGGGTTCAAGGCCATCCTTACCTACCCACTTCACTTTCTAAATAGATGAGTACATAAATAGAACAAGAGGATAAAAACATTTAATCCACATATTTAGGGATCCCTATAAGGGTATGCCGACTCACTTTGAGTTCCTTAAAAGCAAACAAATATCCCCAAGGATAAAACATATTAGCTCTCATTTTAGATTGCTAAGTTCTAAGCTTTGTTCCTCCATGAGCCAGGACCACAGCAATCTCAAGAACAGAGACTGGGGGACCCTAAAGTACCTGCAAGAATGAATAATTTGAGCCATGCCAAAAACAAATTATTCTTGTTGTTGGTAAACTTTCACTTTAGAAACCATTTAACCATTTAGGACATTAATGTCTGTCTCTTAAGACCAAAGAAACAATTCAGGGATGCAGATGTTACTATCCTTAAGTATCAGGACAGTTTGAAATGAAACAGAAGACACAGCTATAAAAAAATCAAGATATTCAGAGCATTTGATGCCACTATACATTAAAATAATGCAAATATACTCTATGAGGGTTTTTTCCTTGATGTTGTTGAATATTTTTAATATTAAAACCTTAACAAGTCTGAATCCAAAATTCAAAAGTTTAAGATGTGTTTCAAATTCTGGATCCAGGCTACCATCTAACTTTGATACAATGTTTCAAGGCAGAGTAAGAACAGGAAGGAAAACTGCTTGCTCTGTCTTTGGTCCCACTGAGGTGCGACCAAAGCTCACTCTTTGTCCATTTGCAGGATAACATAGTTAGGTTATTTTTTGTTTATTTGTTTTTTGTTTTTTTAAACTGGAAATGCCACAAGTAAGACAGTTGACATTCTTAAGATGATTGCTAAGTGTTAAATGAATCAATTTGTCTGTGATTTTTAATTGACCTTCAACTTTTTAATATGAGAGCATCCAAACTAAAATGCAAAAAACAAAACAAACAAAAAAACAAAAAAACCCAAACGTGACAGGAAGAGCTAGCCGTCAGAATTCAGTTTTAATAAGTCATAGAGAAGTTTGCTTTTAGACTCTGAGATTGTCATCCACATCATAACATTTTCCCAAGTGTTTCCCATTACCAGAAGCTGAAAGGCAAGTTCTCTAAATCAAGGTAAAGTTCTCAGAAAGAGAGGTGTGGGTGGGTGGGGGTTGTCCAAAGCTGAGGGAGGCTGAACCATTGAGCCAAGGTCATCTGACAAGTATTTTCTGCAGAGATTATTTCCAGAACTTAATGTATTTCATTAAAACTGGAAAAATCATGGGCCAGGACACCCGGGCCAGCATCCTTCAGGTGCTGCCTTTTTCTTGTTGGCTCCATAGACAAGTATTAAGGTGACGGAAACAGACTGTGGACCTGCCAGGAAGTCATAAATTGATCATCGGAGCTGATGAAAGGATAATCAATGAGGAGGTGAAAGCTTCACAGAAAGCACATCAGTAGTGACACCATCAAATTACGATGTGGACTACAGCTGCATAGCTCAGTCAGAATACCGCCAGATGTGTTTGCTCCAGCTGTGAAACTTGGGAGGTGGTTCGAATTGCGTGTGGCTTACACGAGGCACAGACCCACTTTTACTCCTCCCCCATTTAGTCTGTGGAACGAGACAGAATCTCATGAACCTGACTCGCTGAACCCATGGGAAGACTGAAGAAGAATATAGGTTAGAAAATTCACCGAAGCCAAGATGGATGAAGCAGACCCAACAATAGCTTGGGATGGGCTTCTGCAGGAGCCACACTGCCTTGGAGCCCAGCCATCACAGGATGCAGGTGTCTGTATGGAGGTGCTGTTGTGCCCACAGTAAAAAAAGGTCCCAACGTTAAAGGCTTGAGCCCAAGCAGCAAGCTGAGCTATGGTTTTTGTTCCATGGTGAGGAGAGAGTAAATGTGGCTCATGAAACATAGGCATTTAATCTTTTTTTAAAACTTTTTGTGCTGAGAAATGACACCACTAAGACACAAAATTAAAGAGCAGATAAAAATTACTCAGAGGTGAATATATATGGTATGTGTTAGGGTGGGTTTGCAATGGAATATTCATTATTGGTTTTTGTTTGTTTTATTTATTTATTTTCTGGAAATCTTGTGATTTTTTTTCCTTCTCAGAAAGATGGAATGTGGGCTGGGGGTGGGGGGGATGTGCTTTCGTGATTAGTGATAGAACATTTGCTAGCTTGTGTTGAGTCCTGAGTTCAGTCCCCATCACCACACACACAAAATACGACACACAAAATACGACACATCACACACACACACTACACCACATACGCAAACATCATACCCCACACCACACACACATCACACACACACAACACCATACCCCACACACATACACACAGGAGATAGAGAGGCAGAGAGAGACTCACACATATAGAGAACACACAGAGAAATAGACAGACACGCACATGGAGAGCCACACTGTATAGTTTATCCTGCGGATTCCGTGTGTTTTGACAATTGCACCGTTGCCCCAGCCTCTTCCTTAGAAAGTGGAGATTTGGGCTCTCCTGAGAGTGCAGCACTCTGTCTATGATGACTGTAAAATCACTCTCCTCTCTAGCTTGAAAATGATAAATGATAATGTGCCAGAGATTCCTCATGCTGTCTGCTGGTTGAAGCAATATCCCAGGGGTGGTTAGGAAGACACTTTCTATGTGTGAGGTTCCATTATTACTATTGAAACATATTAAAAAGAGTTTGTCACAAAAAAAAAAAAAAAAAAAAAAAAAAAACCAATGTCAGTGACTGGAGTTTTTGGTACTCCATTTGAAAACCTGTTGGAAAATGTATTTCTGATTTCTTTAAGGAGACTTTATATATTTTGATTTTTACAGTCAGATGCTAACAATAGAAAGGTGCAGGTTATCAGGGCAGGCAGTGGGGCAGGGCGTAGTGTATAGTAGGTAGTTGCTTGGATTGTTCTATGCCCCCTCCCTTCCTCCCTACTTCCCTTCCAATTTGAAATAGACTCTGCTATGTTAGTGAGCCTGGCCTAAAGGCCTTTGCTCCATCCTCAGCCTCCCAAGTCCTAGGATTAAAAGTGTATGTTATCAGACCCCATTGCTTTAATTACTTAAGTACCATATGAGAGCAGTAAACCAGTGATAATTCTTGATAATTCCCCTTTCAAAATCATAACCACATTTTTGCCATGGCTTTGTGGCCCTTTCTTTATTTGACTTTTCATCTCACTGGGATTCTCAAATTGAATTTATAATGCCAGTGCTTGGAACTGCTACGAAATCCATATTCAGTTTTAATTCATTACTTGAAAGTATCATACACACATGCAATGTATATTGATCTTCTACACTGCCACTCTATCTCCTACTTCAACCCTCACTTTGGAATCTCCTCAACACACTTTCCTTCCCAGCATCCTGGCCTCCAACATCCATTTTTGTCTGAGAGACACTCTTGAGCCAGAATCAACACTGGCTTTGTATACCCTCTTATCATTTGTTCCTTGTGGAGACACTGTTGACTACAGAATGTAAATGAGGCTCCTGTATATACCTCTGGGCTAAATTCTTTGCGAATGCTTCTCCCTGGTGTCCCAAGAATTTTTTTTCATGTGGACTGTACAATTAATTACTTGTTAATGACCTCTTTGTCTTTCATCACTACTGTTGTTACGACCAAGAAGCATGATGCCCACAGGGAGTCTGTGAATAAAATAACCCTAACCAACAAGCAAGACCCCCTGTTATGTGCCTTTTAAAACAAAATGTATGCTATCTAGAAAGCATAAAATGGCTTTGAATTGGTCTTAAGTCTCCAGGATCATCTTATAATAGATATAAAATTTGTATGAAGACTTCATGTAGTTTCAATAACCTTATATCTCTGGTGATTCAGTGAAATAGTTCTTTTGTTTTCTAGCATGCAGTTAAAATTACATTTTTGTTTCATGTGTATTTTGTATATAAAGAAAAAATAGCACTGCATTTGAAGTGTGTTTTGGGAATGAAGTGACTTTAAACCCATACTAAGGACTCTGTGGTACAGTAGTGCTTAGCATGTTTGAGACCTGGGGTTTCCCCCAACACTAAAACAAATAAAAAATCCAGACTGGATTATGTCCATGACCCCTGGATTATGCCCCCAATCCCTTTGGGGGCCCTTGGGTTATCTCAGTCCCAAGAGGTGTATAGTGGAACCTGCAGGTGCCTTTTCACTGGGTTTGTAGAGATGGCATGGCTCAAACTCTGTCAGCAGGACTTGAGTGGGAGAGGCTGGGAAACAGTTGGCTGAGCCGTAATGAGATATCCACCGGTTATAGAGGAGGCAAAAAGACCAGTTCCAATTGTGAGTCTCCAGCTGATAGTCCCAAGGTTGCTCTGAATCGCAGGGCTAACACGTGATCCAGTTTGTCACTAAGTGGTAACCCCATGTGACATGCATTAGGAAAAAGGACTGTCAGGGATTTATGTACTTAACCCTGACTACTGATTATCCAGGGCTTCTCCAGGGAGGCCAAGGAATGGGAAAAGATGAAGGACAGAGACCAGTTTGACTTAATCAAGACTTTCATTATAACAGATCTTTTATGAAATACAGTTAGTGTCAGAAATAGGTACCTTTTAAAAACTAAGATATACAGTACTGAGAATGATACGTTAGCCAGAGCAGAGGAGATGGTATCGATCACTGTAGATTCTCACACACTTAACCCTGTGATAAGTCACTTCAAAATCCAAGGATCGAATGCATTTCAAGCATCCATAAATTTTGAACAGTTTTAATTTATTCATTCACAAACATCTATTGATTGGTCTTTGTCTTAGGGTTTCTATAGCTGTCATAAAACATGATGACAAAAAAAAACTTGAAGAAGGAAAGGTTTATTCCAATTTACACTTGCAGGTAAGAAGAGGAGGAAACTAGAGGCAAGAAGTGAAGCAGAGGCCATGGAGGGGTACTGCCTACTGGCTTGCTCCTCATGCTTTGCCAGCCTGCTTTCTTATACAACCCAGGACCACCTATGGAAGGATGGGATTACCCACATCTACCTGGGCCATCACCACCCAATCATTAATCATGACTTGTACTTAGGCCAATCTAATGAAGGCATATTCTCAGCTAAGATTCCTCTTCCCAGATTGTGTCTGGGCTCCTGTTCAATCCACAAAAGCTGAATAGCACAGTCTTGGAGCTCACACTGGAGTTGGAGAAAAGATGATGGGTAAAGGATTATGTAATCTGTTAGAGTAAAAGGGCCAGAGGGATTGGGTGCTGGGCATAGAGCATTTGCCTATAGTACCAGCCCTTGGGAATGCAGATAGGCAAGGTGAACATTCAAGGCCAAGCTAAGCAATGTAGCAAGACCCTGTCTCAAGACAACAGCAACAAGCTCCACCCCCAAATTCCTAAACAGTAACAACAGCAGCAACCAGAACAGAGACAACTAACCAAGAAGGTGGAGAATGCAGAAGGTCTCAATTTCATATATGTTGGAAGGACATACAGGGACTAAGCGAGAAGATATGCATGTCAGGCATAGGGAAAGATCTGCACAGTGCTCCAAAAGAGGATCATTCCACTCTTAATATCTGGAAAGGAAATACCAAAGAACTTCATGGCAGTGACCATGTCTGGAAGGTGCATAGTGGTGGTACTCTTTCCTGTAAGAAAATCAGTCCTTTCCTTTTTAGGAGTGTGAGCAATAGCATCCGAGTTTGTTGAACTGAGCCCAATGGGAACAGTAGACATCCAAAGCACAGAATATGGAGTCCTTCATGAAAAGATCTATTTACACATACTTATGCACCTATTTTTTTTTTTAGGGTTGCAAATAAACAAATTTTCCCGTCTGGACTTTGAGTGTGAATGTGTATAATAAGGAATTAAGTGAATTAACTGCATTTGTTATTTGAGAATCCATAGGATGATGTAGTAGAATAATAAAAACACATGTATAATAATTACTCGTCAGACTGGGTAAATTGTATGAACCAATACATCTATAAAATAAGA
This sequence comes from Micromys minutus, assembly GCF_963924665.1. Lineage (NCBI taxonomy): Eukaryota > Metazoa > Chordata > Mammalia > Rodentia > Muridae > Micromys > Micromys minutus. The sequence goes on along the minus strand of NC_137983.1, from coordinate 29,683,785 downwards.
GGTACTTGCAGGAAGCACATAGACTGAGTCAGCATTGTCCAGACACCTACCCCTTATTTTTTGTGGTCCTCAGATAACTAAATCTTCCTTTAAAAATACTAACATTGTTACTCTGTTTAGGCTTTGAAAATGACTGTCTAAAATATGTCTGGATTCCTCCCTTTCCTTGCTCCAACCTTAAGAATGTGCTGACATAATTTATTTCCTATTGATTTGGAAAGGTCAGAGGGGAGTAGGGTTTGCAGTTTTGCCTGGGCATTCTTTTGATTCTCAGGCACTGAGAACTTGGACAGACTCATGAATGGGCTGTTTCACCAGCAGAGATGCCTGGCTGTCTTTCTCTGCTTTATACTGTGCGATTATTTCCCAGGGTAAGAGAGAATACTTCAGCTACAGTCCAGTACTAACTTATCTGTGGTTGTGAGTAGACGCTGAAATAGGCGGGTTTGGTTTTTACTGTGGTAGATGTATAAAATAAAATCCACCATTTCAATCATTTCAAAATGTCCAGTTCAGTGGTAGTCTGTAACCAATCTCTCTCTAGGATAAATGCCCATGTTGAATTTCTGTACCTATTGAGTAATAATAGCCCCGCCTTTGACAATCACCATTCAACTTTATGGCTGGGCGTCTGAACATTCTAAGGACCTACCTCCTATGAGAGGAAACATGATATTTGACCTTCTGTTGCTGGTTTACTTCCTTCGTGTCATAGCTTCAAAATACATCCATATTGTAGCATGCGGCTCAGTTTTGTTTTTAAAGTCTGGATAAAACTTCTAGGCATATTATCCACATGCATGTATATATTGCATTCTGTTTGTCACTGGGTATTTGAGTCAAACTTTTACTTCAGCTGTTGGGGTTAGTGCTACATACACAGTGTGCACAAACCCTTATTTGCATTCTTGGTTTAAATTCTTTACCTAGGAATGGGATTCCTGAATAATACATTCTCTGTTACTTTTCTAAGGATCACTGTACAAGTTTTCCAAAGAAGGGAATTTGGGTCGAATATTATTCCAGAGGTGCTTATAATAGGTGTCCAAGTGAGAACATTCCCAGGGACATCCCAGAAATGTGTCAAGACTCCCTATCTTGCCCTTTCATGATTTAGCAGCAAACTCTTGGGCAGTGAGTTGTGAATAGTCTTACCTCACCAATGGGGAAGCCAGTTACCAACACCTTTATGAGAATGCTGGCCTTTGGGCATGCTGGAGGCCGAAAACATAATTGCTGTTGCATCACCATGATCGTGGGTAAGCAGGAGTTGGTGGAGAAAAGTATGGAATCCATGAACATAAATTAACACCATGGGTACACAGCAAATTAACACTATGGCTGTAGGTCCTGACCCACAACACAAAGCCTGAACATAATTTATTCGTAAATGAATGAGTGAATGAGTGAATGAATGAAGGAATGAATGAATGACAAACCTTCTATAGTGTTTGCAAGCTGAAGATCCTAGAAACCCAAAGTGAAGGTCTATCCCAGCAGGGAATAGATTAAGCAAAGATGAAATTCCATTCAAATATTGATGACTGCCCTCTTTAAAACAGTCCAGTAACTTCCCACATATACTAAGGGATACATCCAGTATGGAAACTGGTGCTTTGCCTAAGATTGCTCTGTTCTGCTGTAGTACCCAGCCCTGCATCTCTGAGCTGCGTTGACGATAGAAAACCTGCTCTGACTTCAAGTGAGTGTCCCTTGTTTGCGGCAGTAGATGCAGGGTAGACTGCTAATCCTGTAGGGCAATGATTTGTAGAGTAAGGGATACGATCTGCTATAAATGGGACGAACAGACATTGTGTAGTGGAAGCTAGAACCAAAGAATGATCATATAACGCCCCGAAAAGGACTTTGTGACCTTATGACAGGGGGGTTTCCAAAAGCAATCACAGTTCCCAGTGGTCCAGCACTGAAGAGCAAGCCGGTGCACAGCCTGAGTCCCCTGAAGTTTAGCAGGAGCCATGACTCAGTAGCAGTTAGTGAGGGCACTAGCATCTCACACCACACTTTCTCTGCTCAAGTGCAGCCTTGTAAATTCTGTTCCAGTGAGGACCATGGACACAGCAGTTAGAATTATAGCCTTGTGTAGTTTTTTCTCCGGAGAGCTGTTAAGTGGGATACCTAAGTGTCAAATAGCTTTTATGAACCGAGAAATATTGGCTTAATTTTAAACTATGTTGCATGTATTCCTTGGTTGTAAATACTTTTCATGATGGCTACAATTCTGAGGCGAGGGTAGTTTTAGGATATCGTGTGTTTCCTGGGAGAAGCGCTGTTTCTTTTTCTTAATGTATAAAATAGCTAGAGTTTGGTAGTGAGAAAGGAAAAAATAACATATTTTTCCTCTGTGATAATTGTTACCATACGAGATAATGAAAAACTGATGTAATGACATTCAAAAATTATGACAAAAATTGTTTCTGTTTGTATACTTTTCAAATGTAATAAAATAATTGAAATAGACATAGGAATTTTGCTTGTTAACAATATGTACATGCGATGGTTTTAATGAGAATGGATCCCATCAGCTCATATGTTTGACTACTTGGTCCCCAGTTGGTGGAACTGTTTAAGAAGGATTTGGAGGTGTGGCCTTATTGGAGGAATTGTGTTGCTGGGGGTGGACTTTGAGGTTTCAACAGCCCATGCCATTTCTGGTTAGTCTATCTATCCTTGAGCTTGTGTGTTAAGATCTAAGCTCTCAGCACCATACCTGAGCGTGTTTCCCACCATGGTGGTCATAGACTCACCGTCTGAAACTATAATGCCTTAATAAACCTTTTCTTCCATATGTTGCCTTGGACGTGGCATTTCATGGCAGCAATAGAAAAGTAGCTAAGACAAGATGTGCATGTAAATATGGCTAAGATGACAATGAGCAGTTACACTGGGCAAGGCGAGGAGCATGATCCTTCCAACTATAACAATTTGGTCCTAATAAAGAAATGTCTCAGGATATAGAGCCCTTCTAACTTCCTAGCCTCTCACGTGGGAACCAGCTGGCATCGGTGAGAGTCCAGCATCCCTCTCCAGTCCATGCTTCACAGAAATTTCTCATGGCCTCTCTGGTTGGTCCTTAAGAACAAACATTTGACATTGAGAAGAAAGAGGGTTGGAATTGGAAAGGTTCCAGGGTTATTTGAACATGAAGTTGAGTTGTGGCCACATGTAGAAAACGGACGGCCCAACAAGTGTATGCAGGATAAAGAAGTCACCTCACGATGAAGTCAGCACAGCTTGCAGGCACTAGGAACCATATATGTAAGGGCTGGCCCAGAGATAGATTTCCCCGTGTCTCTTCACTCATTAGTCAGTAACTGGAAATCACTTTTTTTTTTCCTTGTGAATTTGAAAGTGGCAGTGAGTTATAAAATCCTCTTGGCTTCCCTCTCAGAACAGATGAACTGAAAGATGTGCCCATTCTCAACCATTTAAGTACAGTTAACGAATATGTTACTAGTGTTAACTAAGGTCTTAATACCAGCCGTAGAATGGAGCTACATAGGTATTTAGAGCAATCCAATGACCATCAAATTGCTGGAGCGATGATGTTAAATCTGCCATATCCAGCAGCATGCATGAACCTGGAAACATTATGCTGAGAGCAATCAGCCAATCACGAGAATGGATACTTCTACCCCAGGATGCAAAACAGCCAGACTTAGAGAAATGGGGAGTAGAAAGTTCAGTGGTTTCCAGAACTTGGGAGAAGCGCAGAATAATGGCGTGCATTCATCAGGTTAGAACTCCTCAGGCAGATTGGATGACTGCGTTCTAGTAACCCAGTGTATTGCTTTATTGTGCAGTTATAATGTTTAAAGGAGGCAGATCTCAAGTTGGGCCATTGCTGTGATTAAAAAAAAAAAAATGGGGATGTTTTCCTGCTATTGGAGCAGGAAAAAGACCAGTTCTAGATTTAATATTTCCACAAGTGTAAAAACTGGGAATCCTAAGTCAGGGCAGCCAGCCCAGACTTCCTCAGCATTGGTGACGCCAAACATTAGGACAGCCCTGGTGTCTGTCACCACCAACCCAGTCTTGCCCAAGCAGCATAGCTCTCACTCAGTGCAAATGCTCAGTAAATTGTAAACTCGGGCCGTGCCCATAAATATGGTTATTGGGATATTTTAATGGTGGCTAAAGTATATAATGTCTGGTTTTGGATGTTTTATGCAAGCTGTTAGAGGAGGAATTGAGGGGTTTTATCTTTGTACCCTCCTTTCTGAAGCCTTCTTGAGAAGTAACTAAGTAGGATGGGTGTCGATCGTTAGCAGACTAGTTGCATAAAGGCCAACTGAAGTAGGAAGCAATCACATCTGCCCAGGATCAGAAGCCTAGCAGGGTCATGGGTAGGAGGCACCAGACATCACAGGTCCTGGGAAGCCATATGACCTTCTTGAGAGAATTTGAGATCAGATAGTTAGATCTCAACTGTTTATCTTATAACTTGCCCGCCATTAAAAAGTTGTCTTATCTCTGGAAGAAACTCTCATATTTTAAAACTATGATATAACCCACCTCATAGACTATTAGAAGGTTTAGTTGTGAAGAACATTTAAGATTAAGCTCAAGGAGCTGGAGAGATGGCTCAGCAGTTAAGAGCACTGTCTGCTCTTCCAGAGGTCCTGAGTTCAAATCCCAGCAACCACATGGTGGCTCACAACCATCTGTAATAGGATCTGATGTCCTCTCCTGGTGTGTCTGAAGAAAGTGACAGTGTACTCATGGTACTCACATACATAAAATAAATAGATATGTAAAACAAATAAATCTTTTAAAAAGATTAAGTTCAAATGTTCCTCATATAGCACTCAACAGATGTTTCTTTTTAAAAATCAGTTTAGTACCACCATTATTGTCTGACCCTCACTAACCCCAGTTTCTCTTCCATCTCTCTAGAGCCTTTGCCCTATTAAAACTAACCTCTGACTTTGCAGGACATTGTAAGCTACAATGTTTCCATTCAAAAGTCTTAGGTTAGAGTTTTGAATCTGAGGGCATCAGAATGTGACTGTATTTGGAGATAAAGTCTTTAAAGAGATTAAATTAAACTAAAACGAGGTCACTGGAGTAGGGTCTAATCCATTATGTGTGCTGTCTGTAAAAGAAGAGGACGTTTGAAAGCAGAGCATAAGAGAGGGAAGAAGTCCCGAAGACACAGAGAGGGGGTGGCCAAGGAGAAAGTCTTCAAGGCGCCAATCTTGCTTGCCCTTGGGTTTTCCTGCAGCCTTTCTTTAAGGACACCATGCTAGCTACTTTGTTACTACAACGGCTCTGATAAAATAACCAAGTGTCACTGCTACAGATCAGGGGCAAGTCAGGAGGAAAGGAGGGATAGGTTAAAGAAATAAATTACAGATCACCAAGCTGGGGACGTTGGCATGCTCCTGTAACCTCAGCTCCTCAGGGGAATGCCCTGAGAGGGCAGACCCAGTAGGGCAGCATAAGAGGATGCTCAGGAGAGCCTGCCCTTCCCGGGCGGGTGATTTGCTACATTTTCTTATCCTTTTCACCCGAAAAGATCTTATTCCAATCCAGCCCTGGGCAACTTGCATTTTCTCTTTACAGCAGCTTTCAGACCACCACTCCGGACTCCAAGTTCACCGTGCTTCTGGCCCGTTTTTGTGTGAAAAACTGCTAGCGCTGAGCAACGGGTAATGTCTTTCCTGGCTTCTCTGGCTGCTTCTTTATCCACATTTCGACTATGAGCCCCTAATATGCGCCAGCCTCTATGCCAAATGCGTTTGTTTCTTCTAATTTAATTCTCAGAACAGTTCTGAGAGATGAACTGAGTGTTTAGAGAGAGATAGAAAAAAAGCCTAGCCTAGATAAAATGTCAATGAAACTATAAAGCCAGGCTGCAAATATCAGGGAACAACCCAGAAGAGGACCGAGGGAGGAAAAAAAGAATGAAGAGACAGACAGAAGGGGGTGATTACTAACACTCAACTTGCACATGAGGGATGGGAAGGAACACAGGGATTGGTGCCAGAGGAGCTTTTTATATTCAAAAAGACACAGTAAGCCCTGTGTTCTCCAAACAAGCACAGTGGCCTCAGGAACAAGACAGCGCAAAGATGTGATTTTGAAGATGTTGGCCAGAGCCCAGTCACCTGCAACCTCAGAGGACATGGTGGTGGTTTTATTTTAAATCAGTGCAAGTCTTGGTCTGGTTTTCAGGGAGATGATTTCAACATCAGTTTACATTTTAGTATAAAATGTGGTTTTATTTCGTGTAGTCATTGTTTTTAATAGCTGAGTAGTACTCCATTGTGTAAATGTACCACAATTTCTGTATCCATTCCTCTGTTGAAGGACATCTGGGTTCTTTCCAGCTTCTGGCTATTATAAATTAGGCTGCTATGAACATGGTGGAGCATGTGTCCTTGCTGTATATTGGAGCATCTTTTGGGTATATGCCCAAGAGTTGCATAACTGGGTCCTCAGGTAGTGCTATGTCCAATTTTCTGAGGAACCGCCAGACTGATTTCTAGAGCAGTTTTACCACCAGCTTGCAGTCCCACCAACAATGGATGTTCCTCTTTCTCCACATCCTCTCCAGCATCTGCTGTCACCTGAGATTCTGATCTTAGCCATTTTGACTGGTGTGAGGTGGAATCTCAAGGTTGTTTTGATTTGCACTTCCCTGATGATGACTAAGGATGTTGAACATTTCTTTAGGTGTTCCTCAGCCATTTAGAATCCCTCAGTTGAGAATTCTTTGTTTAGCTCTGTCTCCCATTTTTAATAGGGTCATGAAATTTTTAGGCAAATGGACAGATCTAGAAAATATCGTCCTGAGTGAGGTAAATCACACAAAAAAACACCCATGGTATCCACTCACTGATAAGTGGATATTAGCTCAAAAGCTCAGATTACCCAAGATACAACTCAGACCACATGCAGCTCAAGAAGAAGGAAGACCAAAGTCTGGATGTTCAATCCTTCTTAGAAGGGGGAACAAAATACTCACAAGCGGAAATATGGAGACAAAGTGTGGAGCAGAGACTGAAGGAAAGGCCATCCAGAGACTGCCCCACCTGGGAATCCAGCCCATATACAGCCACCAAACCCAGACAATATTGCTGATGCCAAGAAGTGCATGCTGACAGGACCCCGATATAGCTGACTCCTGAGAGACTGTGCCAGAGCCTGAGAAATGCAGAGGCAGATGCTCACAGCCAACCACTGGACTGAGAACTAGGTCCTTAATGGAGTTAGAGAAAGAACTGAAGGAGCTGAAGGGGTTTGCCACCCCATAAGAACAACAATACCAACTAACCAGAGCTCCCAAGGATTAAATCACTATCCAAAGAGTACACATGAACGGACCCATGGCTCCAGCTGCACGTGTAGCAGAGGATGGCCTTGTTAGGCATCAGTAGGAGGGGAAGTCCTTGGTCCTGCCAGGGCTTGATGTCCCAGTGTAGGGGAATGTCAGAGTGGGGAGGCAGGAGGAGTGGGTAGGTGGGTGAGCACCCTCATAGAATCAGGGGAAGGGGTGATGGGATATGGGGTGTGGAGGGGAATCTGGAAAAGGGGATAACATTCGAAATATAAATAAGATATATTCAAAATGTGGTTTTATTTTTTAATTGAAAGGTGAAATTTTCTTAGAGCTATGTGGGGGTCCATTGTGGGATGTAGAGTGTCAAGGCATGTGGAGTGAGGACTGGTTCCCATGGTAGCCCAGGGGAAACCCGTGTGTTTGGAGCTTAAGTTCTACATGATTGGAGCCTCCTCCGCTCCCTTTGTTTCTATCCTGTAGCAACTTCCCTGTCCTTCACAGATCAGCTTATTATATGAATCCAATGCCAAATTTATTTTGAGAATCACGTTTGACCAAGGTTTTCACGTCAGTTCCCCCCAGAAAGCATTAAAAGATAATAGTTTAATTGTAGAGCAAGAGGACCCTCTAAGAAAAAGTACTACTTTTTTGCTTAAACACCAAAATTTTAGCTCTGCTTTGCTGTATATGGTGATCACCGTAGCTCTATGGACGGGCTGGAGTCCAGGGATATAGAAAAGGGTTACAATCAGTTTGGAGTCCCTGGGAGCGCAGAGAAGTCTGGGCCTGTAGAACATTGCATGGGATGGTGTGGTGGTCACTTCCAGCACTTCAGAGAACAAAGCAGTGTGGAGTAATCTTTCCTATGCTGTTAGATAAGCTCCTTCAGGGAGTCCCTGAAAGGGAACTCTGACTAGATTCTCCTTTGTAAACGAACTTATATGGCAAGCTTAATAATCCAGGAAACGATGTGTGTGTGTGTGTGTGTGTGTGTGTGTGTGTGTGTGTGTGTGTGTGTGTGTGATTATGGCTACACTTTTTGTATGTGTGGGTTCATTTATGTGTGTGCAGATGCATGGGCACATTTGTGTGTGCATATGCAAAGGCCAAAGAATAACCTCTGATATTATTTCTGAGAGCTGTCTACCTTAAGTTTTCAAACCTGTGTCTGTCTCTCAGCACTGAATTTACAAGGCAAACCTGGCCTTTTTATTTTTTTCAGTGTGAACACTGTGGATTGGATTCAGATGCCCATGCTTTCAGGCAAGACATTACCAACGGAGCTCTTTCCTCGTTTCCAGTATGAGCCAGACAGGCAGTATTGGCTTGGAGATGGCTTTGTCCTACAAGCTTGCTTACAAATTAAGGCTGGATAGGGTTCATTTCCTCAATGTGTCTCTGTAGTAGGTGGTATCTATGGAAAGGATACATTTGACCAGAGAGACATTTAAAGGAGTTCAATAATGTTATCCATGTGAGGTCTTGTCTTTCTGTTTTTATTTTCCATTGCGAAATGGAAATCTAAGCAGAAATCTCGATACCACAGTTCGAAGCCACTCAGGAATAGAACCACTCAACGAAGTGAAAGGCTGTTCTCTAAAGCTAGCTCTAGAGATGTTTAGGAAAGAGGTAGGTTTGATCAGACATTGCTAAAACTCTGTCACATGCTGCAAAGATTGCAGCCTGTTGAAAGGCAGTGACATTTCATTCTAGAGTAAGAAAAACTGAGTGTGGGGTGGGTGGGGGAATACATAACAAAATGAGACCTCCCCTTGGTACAGCTGAGAAAGGCCCAAACTCCAAAGGACATCACCATCAGCAGGTATAATTACTCGACCATAGCAAACCAATCACACGCATAGCCAAACAGAAGAGGTAAAGAAATTGTGTGGATTACTGAATACAGTTTCTTGGTTCAGCCTATTTCAGATTGTCTGTGACTTGTCTCCATCCAGCTGCTTTCTTCAGAGGAAGCCTGGGAGGCATAGTGGTCCCTCACGCTTTTCTGGGCCCCTCAATATTGCTTACAAAGCAACTAGAGCCATGGTTGTTAGTATGGGAAGTATGTGTGCTGTAAGCACAGACATTTGGTTCTTTGTGCAGAATTGACCAGGTGGCTGGCTGCTTGCTCATAAAGACCAATAAATATCTCAGGAAATGTAATGGGCCTGGAGGATGCTATTTTTAATCTGAGCTCTATAGTTGAAGGCCCATACACCAGTCATCTACAGAGGCCAACAAGGCTCATGCTTGAGGAACACTGCTCTGTTGGGTGAGGTACACCACTGAAGCAATATTGACAGAAGCTGCCTGCCTACCCATGACCCCCAGTCCACAAAGCTTGCCTGTTCTCTACATAAAGCTGAACGAATATTCCAAGAATGTTGATTTGAAGGAAAACTGAGTCATTAGTCCATTTTAATGTCCTTTGTCTTTGGAACTCTCTGTTTATGCAAACTTCCTATATGACCTATCTCTTCTTTTTTTTTCTATTTCCAGTGTCCATGGAAAACATTGGTGAACAAGGTAAAATATTTATGATTGCAAATATAATGTCTTAGGAACAGTTCAATAAGACATGTGTTTGGTTGAGATTAAAAAAATATTCCTTGACAACATGGTAATATGGCAGAGTTAATGACATCTCATTTTTCTAAAGCTAAAATCTGTCACACTTGGCAAAGAACCCTGCAGTCGCTATGACTGTTCCCAAGATCCTTGATTGGTTCCAAGACACAAGGAGATGAACAAACTCCAGTCCGAGCTTCAGTTACTACCCTGTAACTAGTTATCTATCTATAAGCAGAGTTTATGAAATTCTGCCTGTGCTTACATTATGCTGGTTTAGGTTCTATGTTAGAGCAACCAAATTGTAAATGACCCCACAAATACAAACATCATGTTTCTCCAGAACAATTAACAACTGCTAATGAGATTGTAAGATATCAAACTTGTCATATTCTGTTTACTCACTTTGTTTTTGTTAGGAGTGGGGACCTGGTGCTTGCAGGAAAGGACTCTACCACTGACCTGCATCCCTAGCCTTCAAACATGCCTATATTCTGAACTGGCACATTTTCTGTAATTATTTATTTTAGAACTGTCTTAATATAGTATTCAGACAGAATTATTATCAGTAGTACAAAATTATTTGAAATTCATGTAGTACTTTCAGCCTTTAAAAGAACATATAAAGTGTGTTTATATCCTTTAAAGAAGTACTCAGGATGTTGGTCTTAACAGTTATTCTGTGTAATAAATTAGGCACCAGAACCCCCGTGGACAGAAATCACTTCATCCAGATGGTCCCTGTTTACATGTTGTCATTATAACAAGGAAAGCCACTAGTGTCAACTAGAGCTAAGCAAACAGGCAAACGGTTCTCAGATGGGAACTGCTTTGCTTTTTCTGCCTCTCTTAAGCAAAGTTTATGAAGCCTGAAAGTCTGGTTAATTAAATTTGGTTAATATTGTGTTTCCTCTTCTATAGCTGCCCTATATAAACAACATAAGACTAACTAACCAATTAGAGATGTCTTTAACTACAGATGAGGAGGTTCTATTTATGGATATATATGTACTGATATATTTAGAGGCATTAAAAAATCAAATCTTCCTAACTTTGGGTTTTTATTCAAAGAGTTGTATTTATTTGAATTAATATAATGTAATATATTAAAATATAATATTTTTGGTTTGTCGTCATTGTAAATTTGAATATTTTGTGCATACCATAATTTGAGCAAAATCTTGCATGTCACAGTGATGATTATGTTTTTTCTCATTTTAGTTGTGTGCCTCATGGCTTATCATCTACTTTTTGCAATGTTTATCTGGTCATACTGGAAAACCATTTTTACATTGCCCATGAATCCTTCAAAAGAAGTAAGTTAATAAGTAAGACAATAGCAAAGTTATCCTACAGATAGCAATATGTAATATTAATTTCTGAAAATGGATTTCCTTCTTTTCACTAGTGTTTCAAATGTATTGACTATAGTGATGTTTGGGGATTTAAAAAATCTTTGTATGTTAATAAACACTGAAATTTTTACTAGGTCCTTACTTTCTTATCTGATAGAATTATTCTAGCAAGCCTTCTATGCTTTCCTTTGTACTTTAGTGTCAAGCATCCAAATGAATCAGAAAGAGATAGGCAATAGATTGATACATAAATACATAGATACATGGATCGATACATAGATACATACATATGTATCTATATATACATACATAAATACATACATACATAACATGGAAATATACATAGATACATGGAGAGATACATAAAGAGATAGATAGATAGATAGATAGATAGATAGATAGATAGATAGATAGATAGACAGATAGACAGACAGACAGATAGTAGACAGACAGACAGACAGACAATTTAGTTCAGTTATATACTAATTATTGTAGTTCAAACATATTAGTTGTCTGGCAATCACCAGAAACAACAATAAGTAACTCAATTTATTATCTCAGGATTCAAGTCATCCATAGCTAGTCCACAGCTTTCAGATACCGAGACTCCTTCTATCCTATTGCTCTGTCACATGATATTTGGATTCTGTGAGCCACTTCTTGGCCGAGGATGTAACCCTCATTCCAGACATCATGAATATATTAGAGCCAGCAGTCCATAGACAGTAGGAAAGAGGTGCCCTTTCTCTTCAGTGACATTTGCTTCAAGTTACTGATTCCATTTCCACTTGCATTTAGATAACTTCATTATGTGACCCTATCTCGTATGGAAGCCTGGGAACGTAATCGTTATCTTCAATGGTTGTGAGAGCCAATAAAGGCAGGAATGGTTATTGGGGGCCAGCTAGCAATCGCTGCTACAGAAGGTCTTACGTAGTAGCAAGTGACTAAATTAGATTCACATTTTTAAAATATATACTTTTCATCTCTGGATCTCTTACTTCATTACATGATGTTAGAGCAAGAGACAGTACCTTACATACTTTTGTATTCTTGGCATTTACTCTAATACAAGTTTGTTGACTTAAATAAAAAAAAAAAAAAACCTTGCTGTGCATATCGAAGCACATTTTTAGTAGTTCAAGTTTAAAAGAAAAGACATCATGGTAGATTGTTCCCTAAAGCAATCAGTTTGAGATGAATCTGTGATCATACATTCCAAAAACTATGCTTTTGGCCTGAAAAAAAAGTTAAGACTCAAACAACAGATATTTGCCCAGAAATAACAGTGTGTGTAGACCATAGTGTTTTGCAGACCATCTTTTGTCTCTGACTCCCCACCTTTTTCCCTCTTTCTTTGTGTTTTTTCCTTCTTCATACACTATTCATTCCTTTCTCCTAATCTTTCTCAAGGTATCTTGGCCTTTGTGTAGGTTTGAAAAAAAATTGCTGACTTCAATCAACTGGGTGAGTGACCTCATCCACGATAACTTTCACATCTATCCCCGAATCTGGTAACTTCTGAGAGCCTAATGTATGTACCTCTGTGTACCCAACATTCCACCTTGGGTAGTACACTGACATTTTAGATCCAAACTATAAAACAGATCGCCATTTTATCCTTCCCTAAACCTTAGCCTGCCTACTTCTTACGTTAGTAGATATCTCTGCTGTCCACAGGTCTGTAGGCCAGGATCCTGGGGTCTGCCTGTCTCTGTCTGCCACTCCCCCTTACTCTATCCCTCTGATTCTTTGTATCATTTCTGTCTCCTTGTGTCTGGTCACCTCCTGCACCTCCACTCTCTCACCATTTGTCCCTTCCTCTTATTGTCTGACATACTACAATCTTCATGGTAATTCAGTTTTACTTATAATTTTCCCAGAACCTGCAGAAGTCCATCCTCCACCCTGAAGTAGAGTGCTTCATCTAAAGGGAAATTTAGCATGTTCATCTGTGCTGTGTCTGTTCTGTGACGTCACATACTCCCACAGGGAAAAGTCTGTCTCCCTTGCCTGGCAGTAATTATCCTTGTCTGAGTCTCACTTCCTGCTTTATGTTCTTGTAACTCTTAACTCTCGTGGCTTCCTGAATGCACCACCCCAGGATGGTTCGTGCTCTAACACTCATTCCTTGTAGCTTGCATCCGAACCAGCAGCGATTATCTCTTGAAGTTCGCAGAAATGGAATCATCCCAGAGTTCGGTTTCTAGACCTCATTTTTACATAACTGAAGTGGGGATCCCATTTAATTTTATAACTTTATAATAGTATGACAATAGTATAAATTTCAAATGAATACATTGGGCCAGACCTGATTCTGAACTCCAGACTCATCAATAATTATCTCTCTGACACCTGACAAAAAAATTCAATGTATCTGAAAACATTAGGATCTCCTACCGAGTTTTCTGATAATATTCTTAAAGTGGTCCCATCTCAGTAATGGCAATTACATCATCTACTCCTCAGGCCAAAAACCATTAGGGTCATCCTTGACTATTCCTCCTCCCTCATCCCATATCTAATTAGCAACTTAGCTCCAGGCTATGCCTCGCCGGTGCCTACAGTGGTAACTCAGGCTTCCACTCTGAGCCACACCATCATCTCCTACTTATGAATTTGCTGTATCATGTTCAGGATTTCTGTAACCACACCATAGGACATGACAACAAGCCTCCTAGTACACACATAGAAATAAATCTCAATGAATTTATAAGTTGATCAGACTTTGCTAGGTGTTTTACTTAAAACCGTGTGTGTGTGTGTGTGTGTGTGTGTGTGTGTTCAGACAACTGTGTGAGGTAGATGATATTATTTGATAACACTTCACATCTGTGTATGAGTGTTCATGTGTGTGCAGGCGCCCTCAGAGACTAGAAGAGGGTGTCAAATACCCAGGAACTGGAGTTATAGGAGCTTTCAAGTCACTTTGGTGTGAGCGCTAAGAGCTGAACTTGGGTCTTCTGCAAGAGCAGGGAGTATTTAACCACTTAGTCATCTTTCTAGCCCATTTGTCTAATTTTCACAGTGACATAATATTCTCACTGAAATATGTGATAACTGATGTAGTGATGCTCCTTATTAAAATGTTTAGGCTAACCCTAACCTCTTAGTGTATATAGTGCTGATATTACCGTGTTTGTATGTAGAACTTTACCTACATCTTAAATTATTTCCTTATTAAAAATTCGTGGATGTAGAATTATTAGATCAAGAAAATTTCAGTTGCTTGAGAATATGTTACCCAAAATAATTGCAGTAATTTTCAATACTGCAAGCTATATTAGACTCTTGGCATTGCTTACTATTATGAAACTCTGTTAGCAACTTAGTAGATAAAAATGTTCTATGTTTTAATTTGTACATTTTAGATTCTAATGAGGATATATATATATATATATATACTGAGTTTTCTGGTCCTTTTAAAATTATAAACCATGATTTTATTTTTGTGTGTATGGTTAAAACTGAATCCTACTTTAGTCTGAGAGCTATGAATGCGCTCAGATCTTGGTTCCTGTTGCAGTCACCAGTAAGAAGAAGGTAGGTGTTTTGGAGAAATGATTACTTTTAGGATTATACAGGAATAATGAGGGTAAGCCAAGGGCACTTTTAGTGCCAGAAAATAAGTACTCAGAAAAAAAAATAGATATAAGAGAATGTGTCAGAGGGACACACACACCAATGACAGAAATCCCAGTGGAAAGATCAGACAATTGGAGCAGCAAAAGCATCTGAGTATGCAATAAACATCTTTGAGACTCCTTAATTAAATCAACAGTTGACTAAATTGATAAGCAATAGAACAGAAACCTCTGTCCTATAGAAGACTTCTAAATAATTTCTGTAAATAATTCATCTTTTAGGAGTGGAGGCAAAAATTCCCCACTCCTTATACATGAACAAACTTTTCTCAAAAGAACACAGAACCGAAAAGGAGGAACTTGGGGCAGGTTACAGTAGAAACCCCTGACAAAAAGCTCCCTCGTGCTGGAGAGGTTTCTCAGTGGTTAGAGACTTTGCCCTTCAAGAGGACCTGAGTTTGGTTTCCAGCACCTATATGGTGGATTACAGTCATTAATAACTCCAGTTCCAGGGGATATGATGCCACTCTCTGACCTCTGAGGGGACCAGACATGCACATGCTACATGTACATACATACTGGAGAAGCATTATATGAACAAAATAAATCTTTTAACTCTCCTTAACTGTATGATCAAGGCCAGGCTTGTTGCATAAACAATCGAGGGAAATGTGAGAAATTGCTGAGGCTAAAATGAAGCTGAGGGAATGTGGCAACTAAAAATACTATGATATGTTCATAATATAATACTATGTAGATATGTTAAGAGTATAAGTACTGGAGTAGGAAGAAAAGGATATTCCTAAGCACATCACTGTGGTTGTACATACCTTCTGGACTTGTTTGTAGGGATTTGTGCAGTAACAACTTTGAGACTTTTGTATATGTATGTGGTCATTCAGTAGAAGCCAAAACAATTTTGTTTTTCTCAAATAAGCATGGTTGATTAGTTGAACCAAAGTGTCAGTATAAGCAATAAAGTGAATACTTAGTTATTTGATTGCCAGAGGTGATCTTTAGGAACAACTATGCCTAAGTTCAAATGTCCTAAGTAAAAGTATATATCCGATTGATTTGTCTTCTCCTTTTGCTTCTAATGGTATCCAAATAAAAAAATTTAACTGTTGAGGCATGAATTTTTAACTGGGCCAATTTATCTATTATTTAATTAATATTTTGATAGAATTATTCATTTTATAAACAATTTACAAACATTTATTAACAACCTTTGCATTCCATTCCCTTTCACATTAAAAACACTTGGGAAATAGGTATAATAATTTATATGCCTCTTTATTATTATTATTATCATCATCATCATTATCATCATCATCATCATCATCATCATCCCTTTCTTAAGATTCATAAAGTAGTTGTCTGTAAGCTTAACAGACATGTCCAGATTTAAAACTCTATTAACCTTCCTGAGTATGCTAAATGCCATTAATATTTTATATTTTATAAGTACCTTTGGGTATAACAGAGCTGACAAATGTGTTGCCATTCCTTTGAAAATACTGATTAAAATTTAAATTTATTTCTCAGTTCCATCTCTCTTATGCAGAGAAAGAATTGCTGGAGAGAGAGCCAAGAGGAGAAGCCCATCAGGAAGTTCTGAGGCGAGCAGCCAAAGACCTTCCCATCTACACCAGGACGATGTCTGGCGGTAAGCCCTGATAACAAGGGCACTGGGACGGCGCCCCAATGAGGAGTAATGACACTTAGAAAGCATCTCTATAGCTGTAAACTGCCAAACACTCGTTTGAAAATGCTGTTGCTGCTGCTTAGGTTGCTACTAAATCTTTCCTGCACAGTTCCATAAGACAGACTGTGAGTCACACAATGGCATGGAGATCTCAGAACTGACTCTAGTCCTGTCCCTCCTACTGGGTCCTGACTTGGTGATCACATAAAGGGCTGCTGAAGTTTACCTCCGTAGTACAAAATTTGCCATTAAGATTTTAGTTATGAACCTTCCTATTTGTAGTGAAGGACACAATTATCTACAGGGGATGTAAAACTAATAGTTTCACAAATATTTTTTATTAATATTAAAGCAGTAATTGTGTGAGTTGTATAAAACATAATTTAGGTATTTCTATCTGTCTTTAAAATGGAAACTATTATACAAATAACTTAAGCCTGCTTAGCTTATATTTTAAGGTCATTTAACATCTAACTAAGTCATTGTCTTAAAAACCCAACATACATCAACTACAGATAATTACTACCAAGACTTACCCAGACACGTTTTGTGGCTTTAAACTTTTGCCTGCCTCTCGTGACCCCTTAGCCCATTTGTTGAGTACTTAAAATCTGGCTAGACCAAGGTGAGAATTCTTAAATATAAGATATGCAATGTTTTCAAAAATTTACAATAATCATTAATATTCCTCTGTAATTTGCATTTACCTTTAGCTCACACTAGAGCCATACAGAGTCTACGTCTGACACAATGTCCACTGTAATTGGGGTGCCCAGCGAGGTGTGTGTAGAGAAACACACCATCTCAGAATCAACCATCCAGGTAGACTGTGCTCCCTGTGCTAGTGAGGATAGGATCCCAGAGTTACCTGCAAGAACACAAATCCTTGGCTGGAAATGCCAGGACCTGTTTATAATCTTAAATAACTAACAGGTGTGAAACCTTTTCCAGTGTTTGCAACCAGAGAGTGTATATACTCATTCTAGAGAACATCTCCGTGGTGTATCCTCAGCCAGTTGGTCACAGGAATACATTGATTCTGCTGAGGGACCCTTTCTGTTGACCAGTCCTAATGAACACATCTTCCCCTTGAGCTGTATTTACTGAGGATGGAGAACTCCAGAGACAAATTTCACCAGGAGCTCTCCTGCTCTTGGAAGATCTCTCCAGAGAAGTCTGTCTCTGGGCAAGTGTTTTCATGCTCTGTGTTTAAAATGGGTTGAGTATCCTTTTCCCCCCTCTTTGAATCAAACTTAAATTCAGTATGCTTTTTAGAGTTTAAATTTGGAATGTTGATAAAAAAGCCATTCCCTTGCATTTTCGATGACTTGTTAAGTGTAAGACTAAGTGAACTCTTTGTTCCTAGCAATCCGATATTGTGACAGATGCCAACTTATAAAACCAGACCGTTGCCATCACTGCTCCGTCTGCGATAAGTAAGAAAACCTTTGCTTCTCAAGCATCCCGTGATTGTGGGCGTGTTGTTCAGTTTGTTTCTCAAGCATCCCGTGATCGTGGGCGTGTTGTTCAGGACTGAGCTGTTGCTTCTCCAGTGATCACCACACCCTGCCTTCAGGCCACTGCTTAGAGACATGAGTGGAATTATTCCTTGTATTAGCAGCAATTAATTAGCAATTAATTAATTAGACACAAGTAGTGCTGCTTCTCCAGGTTTGTGGTGACATAAAAATGCGCTCTTAGCAATTCCTTAGTCTGTTTTCTACATTAAAAAGCACGCCTTGATTGGCTTCGCATACTTACTCTTGTACATTTAATATGTGACAGAAACAGTAAAACTTGCCCTAGAGATTGGTAGTAAAGAACAATTTTTATGTAGACTTTGTGTAAATTTACTGATGTTTTGCACGTTTTTAATGCAAAGCATTCTTGTATTAATGTAACACTTTTTTTAAATAAAGAGAAACTGACTTGTATCTTAAGGAGTGAACATTTTGAAGTTTTATTGTTCTATTCTGACTAGAGTAGGCTATAATGTCTCTTTTAGATGAGAATGCCTGTCCTTACTGTGTTGTGTTTTTAAATGCCACAGCTGTTGGGTATAGTTTGTACTTTCTTTTTATAATGGACATGATAAGGCATCATGTTTTATTTTTGGGTATTTTTAGATGTATTTTGAAGATGGATCATCATTGCCCATGGTAAGTGTGAGCCTATAATTAAAATAAGTTATTTTCAGTTACTAACTTAATATAAATTGAGCCACTTTAACAAATCTTTTTATTAACTGGTTACCTTATTTCTCCTAGGAGGCCTAGTTTGAAGTACTTAATTAGCTTCAAAGAGTCTCCATTTGGGAGAATTTCCATTAAATAATTTTAAAACTAGTGTGTTAATAACACTAACCTTAATTTCACATGTTTTACATACACAGCAGGAATTTTTTATGCACATATATAAACACAGATGCACTAAAACACTTTCCAGAAATATAAATGCTCACACATTAATTACATACATGATACCTCAATAGAAGTTTGTAATAAATGCCAACAACTTAAACTTTCAAGGAAACTGCATTGGCAGGAAGAATAGTAAACAGACAAACACACAAATATAGTTAAACGTGATTTTCTACATAGAACTCATTCTTGGCTTTTGTTTTGGTGTTTGTTTGTTTTTTCCTACTTCTAAGTCATTAAGTTAAGGGACTTTGTGGAGGGCTATCTGAAAGATCTGCTAAGGAAGGTCAACTCTCCTGTCTTTGTTACTGTTTTTTGTTTGTTTGTTTGTTTGTTTGTTTGTTTGTTTAAAGATTTATTTATTATATATAAGTATACTGTCGCTGTCTTCAGACACACCAGAAGAGGGCATCAGATCTTATTACAAATGATTGTGGGCCACATGTGGTTGCTGGGATTTTAACTCGGGAAGAGCAGTCAGTGCTCTTAACCTCTGAGCTATCTCTCCAGCCCTGTTACTGTTTTTCATTGTGCATAATCATGTTAAGGTTGCTATGGCTGAACTTAAGCACTAACTAGAATCATCACACGAATTTTACTTCTTCCAGAGTGACACACTGAAGAGATATGAGTGCTCACAAGTTCACACTAGGCAGTTTGTGTGGGTAATGATCTTCCTAGGAACAGGAGAGAACCAGGGAAGGTTAAGGGTTTATGCATGCAAGATCTCTTACAATTATACCTCTCTTGTTTCATTTTGTAAAGATTGTATTTATTTATTATATATAAGTACACTGTAGCTGTCTTCAGACACAACAGAAGAGGGCATCAGAGGGCATCAGATGGTTGTGAGCCACCATGTGGTTGTTGGGAATTGAACTCAGGTCCTCTGGAAGAGCAGTCAGTGCCCTTAACCACTAAGCCATCTCTCCAGCTCTTCTTACCATCCTTCTCTAAAAACAAACATACAATCCCACCTACCCATATCAAAGCTGTTGTCTCAGGGTCAGCTTACACCAAGCATTCTCCTGTCTGGTTTCTATACCATCTAAACACCGTTTTCAGCAGTAGAATAATCAGGCCAGACAGCTGATGTCAATTGTGTTAGTAAAGAATGGGGAGGTGAGACAATCAGATTGGTGCCAGGTAAGTGCCTCCCAGAGCTCCTACCATCCAATGTTAAAGGTACAGACTTTCAGAGCTAGAAAACAATAACGTAACAATAATCCAGCACTTAACATGTCAGAGTGGGAAACTTGAGGGTAATTTCATGATCTTTCTAACTTTGACAGATCTTATTAAATAGGTAGGCAAGAAGTGCCAGATGACTGCAGCTATTAAGAGATACGTTTCCACAGCACAGATTCTTGAGTCTCAGGTTTATTGCACTCCCTCTTGCACTGATGTTTCCCATCTGCGATCACCGTTCCAACAGCATCTTCCTGCACCCCCTGCAGAAACCTACAGCCTTGTCAGAATGGGACCACTGGATTCCAGGGCTCTTATGTTCAGCAGGTGTCAATTTAATGCAGCATCCGGCTTGTATTGTTTTACATTTTTAGATGGAATGAACTGGGTGCTCTGCAGTATGCATGAGGCCTTATGCTTAATATCTGGCACAACAAAAACAAATCCGAATTTAATTGTAAAATGTCGAGCTAAGGATATATCCCAGTGGTGGAGCCCATGCATAGTAAGCGATAAAATCTGAGTTCACCCCGAGTACGCACCCCCTCCCCCAAAGTACAAATAAAGCATAGTGTGGTTCTAGAATTCAAAAGTAAAAGCAGGAAACGTTTTCTAATGTCTGTTTTTACTTTTTCCCTAGTCCCAGAGAACCACTTTTGTTATTGTTACGGCTACTGTTTAGGTCTAAATTGTCCGTGTATATGTTTGTATAGCCATACCTTTGTGTGTGTGTGTGCGCAGTGTTTCTCTTAACAATAATGATAACAACAACAACAAAACAAATGGCTACAGAATTCATACACTGGATGTGACTTTTTTTTTTCTTCTCACAGTATTCTGGAACTGTTTCCACACCAGTATATGAAAACTGTTTTATAGAAGTTATCTGAATATGATTTGTTTAAGGGCTTTTTGGACAATACCAGGTTATACACCTGCCTTTACATATAGGGCTTGTATATGGCTTTGAACTCTAGAGTACATATCCACTCTGAGCCTGTGAAACACTAGATAGACAGCCCCTGTCGGGTTTGTAGTCAGTGGTCTGCAGGTCTGCTTGGGTACTTGAAATTACCCATTAGGATTTAAGAGTTCAGTCTCACAAGTGCCTTTTTAACTAAATGAGACTTTCTGTAGTGTTGATCTTTTTGGATTTTTCTACTGGAGGAATGATTTAGCATACAATTTTAATTAATTATAGTTATAATACTTTGGTGTGATTACCTAACAACGCCTCAAATAGAAGTAAATAATTTCAGTTTCAATATATTGAATGCCCACTGTATTTTAAAAACTATTCACTTTTTAAAAAGCTATTTTTATATATTGATTACAAAAAGAAATAATATTATTTGCCCTGAGGCTCAGCAGAGTTGAAGAGTGGACTCAAAGTCACACAGCCAGTTTTGTTTGGGGGCCTGAGAAGCTACTTTCTTTCCAATATACTTTGGTCTCTTTCTAGTTGTATTCAGAAAGCAGTTTCTGTGAAGCATCCATTAGCTAGCTTTATACCAAATTAAAATGATATAACCCAAAATGTGTTGTTCCTGCATAAACACCATGTTGTCCTCCCTGGGGGATGCTTGTGTGCAACCAGATCATCCTCCGGCCAAAGTGAGTCTACAGTAAGCAGTTACAATGTCTAACCAAGAGCTGTGTGAAAAAAGTATGTTGTTGTTGTTGTGCAAGAAAAACACTCTTCTCTGTTTCCTTTTGAAATAGGCCTTCCAGAATCGTCAGTGTACACTTATCAAATGGTGAAACACTTGGTTTTGAGTCTTGGTTCTTTCATGGCCAATTACCCCAGTGATCTTACGCATGAGTTACCATAAGCTGAACCTGGTGTTATAAGAACCTGATCAAAATCATTTTCTTTCTGTAACAGTGTTCTTCATCATTTAACAAAAGCTTTCTGTGTGCATTCCTTCAGAAAGAGGCACAATGGGTGGCAGTCACTATAACTTGGTTCACAGGTGCCTTTGCTTATGTCCATCCCTCTTCTCACTTGACCTCTGATCATCTACTCCTCCAAAGCAAAGGCAATATCCCGCATCCTTTGGAGAGAGATGGCATTAGAGGAAGCCTGTACAGGGCTGTTTCGAACATTCGCTCTTACCACTATCCCCTTCCAGTGCAATAAAAAACACTCTCAGAGATCTGTTCGCATTCCCACCAGGCCCTCCAACGCTGAAGACATAACCTTTAACAATATGCATCTGCAGTTAGCTTATCTGTGAATTGCTTCTCCATGGCTAAGACCTTTAGGTTCAAATGTATTAAACTCTGGCTATTCCTTATGCTTTTTGAGGCACAAAACCAAAGTTTATGAGAACATAGGTTATTTAAAAAGAAACAAAACAAGAAATGAAAAAAAATGTTTTCATTGCCAAGGTCGACAGAGAGAAAAAGAGGGAAAGAGGGGGAGGTAAGGCAGGGGTTGGAGGGGAAGAAGGACTCAAGAGGAGACAAAGACAGGCAGGAGAGGAAGCAGTAGGCAGGCACCGTATGCAGTAGGTTTGCATCCCAGCTGAGTTGACTCCATCATCTTTATCCGCCAGTTTAGCTACAGAGGCTATTAGCGTTTTTAGAAGATCGTGAAGCTCTGCCCTCATTTTATGGAAAGCAGAGAGAATAGCTACACACTGAAATTGTCTCATTTTTGTGTTATTGACCTCTATAGTTGTGAATCTACCCTCCCCAAACCCATCATCACAACTAGCTGATCTCAAATGGGCATGACACTCTGACTAGCTGGCTCCCTCACCTGCCTTTCTTAATTCTTCCATTTAGTGCATACTGACCGAGCGTTCATTTACCACCATGATGTCATGCAATGAGGTGTATTGAAGGGTCTTGAATGAAATTTGGGAAAACTTAGAGACTTCAAATTTCTTAATCATAGTTCAAATCAAATCTAGAAATAACCTAGTGAATCCCCCATGTCGTCTGCTTGATTCTTTTGGCTCGCTCACAAACTCTGCCTTCAGGTATATATTTGTTTATGTAACTCATTGTATATGAGATGTATCAGCTTTCACTGTGATTGATTAAAGCAATATTAAGAGTATCATATTGACTATCTAGGTGCAAACGTTGCTTTTTATTGTGTTAGAAAACGTTACTGTTCTTTATGAATGAAATGCTAATGCGTTTTAAATGAACATAAACCAAAAAAAAAAAAAAAAAAAACCCTATACTATGTTTAAACATATTTATCAATAGACTGGAGATGTAACTCATTAAGCCTTTTTTTTTGTTTTGTTTTGTTGGCAGGGTGAACAATTGTGTTGGATTCTCAAATTATAAATTCTTCCTCCTTTTCTTGGCTTACTCTCTGCTGTACTGCCTTTTCATTGCTGCTACAGATTTACAGTATTTTATCAGATTTTGGACAGTAAGTTCCCTTTAGTGACTTTTCTATGCATAATCATCCAGTGGTGAGTTATTTCCGACCCTGACTCCATAGGGTTACTCTATGTACAGTCAGGCTTCCGAATTCAGTCTGCATCTGTATATTCACAATCTCAAAGTTTATTTATAACTCCCAACCAATGTACTCTGAGCTTTTAAAATCGTTTCTAGACATGTACATATTTGCCCAGTGCACATGCTCATTCCTAGTTGAGGTAAACAAGGTATTGTTATACCATCTGCATCTCGGCATCCTTCAAACAAGCATCTTCTCCCATGGTCTGTTTGCTTTCGTGATTTGTTGTTGGGTTTTTGGTTGTTTGTTTGTTTTTTAACCTTTTGTTTATTTTGCAAGTATAAAATGATCTTCATACATACTGATGAAGTGCTATTATTTTAAATGAGACTGATGTGTCTTATGGAGAAAATACATGCTTTTTCTAGTGCTGTTGTTCAGGATTTCCATGTCAATAAGTCAACACAGTGTTTTAAATAAGGGGCATTCGGATAGAACCCCACACTGAACAAGATTGTGAATTGGTCAGTAGATGCCTAAGGCACTGTGAGAAGAAAAAACCAAGCCCATGTCTCCCCAAGATCCAGTACTCACGGATCCATTGCTCTAGACACTCTTGTGCAGCCTAAGTAGAACAAGTAGTGAGAATTGATTAGATAAGCACATGTTTTCTTAATATTTAAAAATTGAAGAGTTTTCTCCTCCTGTATCAGATTATCTTTTACATTGTTATACCCTGGTAATTCAGTTGATGTTTGTTTGTTTTGCACTATATATTTTTAGAACAAGTCAGAACAAAATTAGAGTATGAAAACTATGCAGGAATGTTACTGCTGAGCACGATATGTTGGTAACAAAGTGTTCTACTTTTTGCCAGGGTTGCTTTCTTACTGAATTCTCTTTTATTTTTATTAAACCATCTTTCATTATGGCAAAATTTTCTGAATTGATGGGTAATTTATATGAGTTTAACCCAAATTTCATACTAAAGAGTTATTGAATGCCTACTTTCTGTTGGTCCCATTGCTAAGAAACAGAAAGACACAGGTGGGTTGGCAGTTTCCAGATGATCCCTGATGAATGTCTACTAGACTGTAAGCTCACTGCCCTCTATTCCTATAGGAAGTTTTCTTTTCAAACCCGGAACACCTTTGAATGGAAAAGACCAAAGTCTCTTTGTTCAGAGCTTCCAGTTGAGCTTCCAGTTGAGGTCTTATCACCTATATCAATAGCGAATAACACAGGGAAATGAAAGGGTGTGGTCATGTGGGAATGGGAGGTCCCTGACATATCTGGTGCTTTGCTGAAAGTTAGGTCCCTAGTCTGTCATTCTAGAGCCAACTGGTCTCTCTTGGTTTTGCAGAGCTGGTTGGTTTCAACCCCTGGGTATTAAAGTGTTTCAGACAGGTGTTACTAATGTTCATCTTTTCTGTGATGTTATTGCCAGAGCTTGAAGCATTGTGGGGGATGTCTCCTGTATTCTTTTAGTTGATGCTGTTGTTTATAGTAATCTACAGTATCAATGGGAATGGGAAATAAATTATGCCAACTAATCTTCATTTTTCTGGCATTATAATAAAAATTATTTAAATGTTTATTAATATGCAGAATGCTAATGATATGTTCAGTTTCTGTTATCTTGTTTCCCACTGGTATGGTTTATGCTGTCATGTTTTTTTTTCCTAGAATTTAACTTGGTTATTTAAAGCAAAATAAATATTCCAACTTTAATCTTTTCTGAATAGATGTTCATATACTAACAAGCCTTTAATTTAATACAAAGTAAATACTTACTTTTCTCCTTAAAATTTAGCATGAAGCAATGTGTCATTTTCTATTTGTAAATTACTTAAAGAAAACAATCATATTAACTAATAATTGTAGGGGATTAATTAATTAATATTTTATCCTGTTGACAAAATATTTTGTTTTCTGCCTTTCCTTATAGAACGGTCTACCTGATACTCAAGCCAAGTTCCACATTATGTTTTTATTCTTTGCTGCAGCTATGTTTTCTGTCAGCTTGTCCTCTCTGTTTGGTTATCATTGTTGGCTAGTCAGCAAAAATAAATCTACATTAGGTGAGTATCCAATTATTATGGAGAACAAAACTTTAAATACATCTGCAGTCATTCCCTAAACATTGTCATATGCTCAGAAGTTATTGACCTGTCTTTAAACAGTAAACTACAACAATCTTTCTTATTTGCAGAGTGTTTTGTAATGTCATATGGATGCATGTACATTGTTTTGCATATATTGATACATGGTGTGCAAAGCGGTGTTTATGCTGAGGGGAAAACAAGGGAAGAGCAACCTCTTGAGAAGCAAAGAGGCAAAATTCAAACATAAAGGTAGTTATAAAATGCAGAGTGCTTTGAAAGAAACAAATAGGCCATGACCATAACCTATGACAGAAAGGCTGGAGATGATGCCATTATGATTGAGTTGTCAAGGAAAATCTCACCACACCAAGAAATATTTATTTTGAAAAGTTAACCATTGAAACAGCCAGAACACTGTAGGCACAGAACAGAGTTATTAAACTTTATCGAAAGCATAAATTTTTATCAACCTAAGTTAATAAGCAATCAACCTCCTCTCTTGTCCACCACCCATCAGAAGTAATGGAAAAGATAAATTATTCAGACATGGAGGAAGTAGACCTCTTTAGAAATAGTTCTTTGGGGAGGAGCGCCCAATCTTCGTTGTCAGGATATCAGCAGTTCAGTCCAGTAGCAAACACCAAATATGAATCAGCAGCTGCAGTCCAATCCACTTGGCAGTCACCAAACACAAACCAGCAAGGGCAGTTCAATCCAGAAGAAACCTGCCTGAGACCACAAAAGTGGCAAGAAGCTGTAGGAACCTCATGAGAAGTTCTTTGGTGAGTTTCTCTCTATGGTGTGACCACAAGCAGAGCTCAGCAGCAAGAGGAGCTCAGCAACACAATGTAAAGCAAACCAATATATAGGTGTCATTTGGGAAGAATAGCAAGACAGAGCAAAACTAGCCAATGTTCAAGCTCCCACTGCTGTGGGGGTCATATTTATATTTCTTCTGAACATCATGCATTCTTTAACATGTTTGCTTTAGCAAAACATCCTTTCACCTATGTGCCCTAGTAAAACATCATTTAACATAACTAACTGGCTTTCCAAACTAAACAGAAGTTTCCACTTCACTCTACAGACAAGAGGTGATAATTAACGTTGTTAAACAAAAATCTAGAATCATCTGGGAGATTGGCCTCTTAGCATGTCTCAGTCAAGAGGGCTAGAATTAACTCAATTATGTTATTTGAGGTGGGAAGACCCACAGACTGTTGGTTACATCATTCTCTGGCTGGGATCCTGAACTATATAAATGGAGAAAGAGACTGAAGAACAGCAAACATTCATTGTTCTCTTCTGCTGAATATGGATACAATGTATCTACCAGTTTCAAGCTCTTGCCAGTACAGTTTACCTGAAATGGTGGACTGGAACCAGAACCAAAACCAAAGAGATTCTTTCTCCCTTAAGTTGCTTTCCTGGAAATATTTTATCACAGCATCAGGAAAAGAAACTGTGACATAAGGCACAAAGCCAGCCTGTCTTAGTCAGGGTTTCTATTTCTGCACAAAGCATCATGAACAAGAAGCAAGTTGGGGAGGAAATGGTTTATTCAGCTTACACTTCCACATTGCTGTTCATCACCAAAGAAAGTCAGGACTGGAACTCACACAGGGCATAAACTGTGAGGCAGGAGCTGATGCAGAGGTCATAGAGGGTGCTGCTTACTGGGTTGCTTCCCCTGGCTTGCTCAGTTTGCCTTCTTATAGAACCCAGAACTACCAGCCCAGGTATGTCACCATCCACAATGAGCTAGGCCCCACTCCTTTGATCACTAATTGAGAAAATGCCTTACAGCTGGATCTCATGGAGGCATTTCCTCAAGGGAGGCTCTTTTCACTCTAACTTGAGTCAAGTTGACAGAAAACACCAACCAGCACAAGGCCTGAGAAAGGCATACCTCCAAATGTCCATATTAAAAATGAAGTAATATCTTAAACTGGTAACTGTGTTTGTGCATACACACACACACACACACACACACACACACACACACACACACACACACACTGTGAGGTGTCAGTAAAAGGAGAGAAAACTCAAATCCAGCAGAGAAAAGAAGACAGTGAAGTCAGGAGATAATAGAAAAGAAGCCAATAACTTATTTTTAATATAACTAATTTGATGAGGCTTAGCTATGAAAAAAAAGTAAAAGAGGTATTACCAAAGTTAGGGGTGAGGGTAGCATTATTGCCAACTTCACAGGTGTGAAAGGATGTTGAGTAGATTGTGGAAAATGCTGCCAGTTGGCACAACAGTTATCTGAGTGTGATGGAAAACGACTAGAAGCAAAGCACCATCCTGACTAGGAAATACCAAGGATACATAGGCAAGACCCTGTGTAATGAGGAAGTTTTGTTAAACATAAACATCCAGGATCAACAAAGACTTAAGATCTCATAGCATCATGTTTCTTAGTATCTGACTTTGCTGTTTAGGTTGTCTCCAAAGTAATGGGCACAATCTTTATGCTTCTAAATGTGTTCATATCCTAAAGTTAAGATTTTAGAACCCGCTTTGCAGGGCCACTCAAGAGGAGAATGTGGCGTTGTGGCAAGAACACTGATGGGCTTGCAGACATTTCACATCTGCATTTGTTATGTGATGTGGGCAATTCTAATGTCTTTTTGGAACACAGATTTGATAAACGGAGTGGACATAAGCAGACATGTCTGCTTGGGAACTGACTAAAGTATGGTTTTGGGTCAAATGAAAAAATTATGATGAGATAAAAATTTCAATTAAGCTAAAAATGGAGTTTTTGTTTTTACTTTTGGAGGTTATCAAGTATATTTAAAATATACTTACATTTTGTTTAAAATATATTCGCTTTAGTATTATTTATTATGTCCATCCATTTATAGTCAGAAGACTTATAAGACAGGTTAGAAGGGTAGGTCAGTGGTTAAAAAAAAAAAAAAAAAAAAACCACTTGCCACAAAGACTAATAATCTGAATTCAATCCCCATAGTCCATATAAAGGTAGAAGGGGGAGCCCTCTGCACAAAATTGTCCTCTGACCTCTACATACACATACACTAAGAATAAAATAAAAATCTGGATGGTGTAAATCTGAAAACAGGACTACTCATTTCTTACTATTTTAAACCAGAATAGACAACCTCTGTCTCAAGGCTATGTACAGCACCCACCCACTATTGGAGTACCCCACTACACTTGTTTCATTTTAGGGGTTGCTAGCATATACATTCTGAATTCATCATATCAAGGGTTGCTAGTATATATGCATTCTGAATTTATCCTATCTAGGGGTTGCTAGTGTATACCTTCTGAATTCATCGTATGGCTTCTCTGTTCATTTTAGAGGCATTCAGGGATCCAGTGTTTAGACACGGAACAGATAAGAACGGATTCAGCTTGGGTTTCAGTAAAAACATGCTACAGGTTTTTGGTGATGAGAAGAAGTATTGGCTGTTACCAGTATTCTCAAGGTACTTTGTTCTGAAAGGCTTTTTTAAAAAAATTTGAATTAATAAAAGTAAACAAACACAAGACACAGTTAAACCTGTTCTTTTTCTTCACTAGATTGTCTACAGCAGTGTGTTCTCAAACTGTGGGTAACGACCCTTTGCAGATGAAATGACTTTTCAAGGGTGTTGCTTATCAGATATCCTGCATATGAGATGCTTACATTACGATTCATAACAGTAGCAAAAATACAATTAGGAAGTGGCAACAACATTATTATATGGTTGGGGAGGTCACCACAATATGAGGAATTGTATTAAAGGGTCACAGCATTAAGAGGGTTGAATGATTCTCTCTCTCTTTTTTTAAACTACAGTCAAGGTGATGGCTGTTCCTTTCCAACTTGCCTTGTTAACCAGGATCCTGAACAACCTTCCCCTCCTGCAGGACTAAATTCAACGGTGAAAAGGTAATGTTACTTTTTTTTTTTTCTAGTTTACTTTCAAGTGATGTATTTTGTCCTGTTGTATCTTTTGATTCTGTGTTCCTTTGAGGAAACTATGTTAAAGGTGAAGGAAATTTGACTACAATGGTTTCCACTTGTAATGATGGAGTGAGAAAGTGATATAGTAGAGTGGTATAGTTCCAATTACATTCATCCAATTCTGCTAATGATGGTGGCAGTAAGAAAATAATCCGGCTTTTCACTACTTGGAGAAAGGGGAAAAGTACAAAATCATTCAAGTTGCTGTATAGAATTTCTTTTTGAACTTCTGGGGGAATCACCATCCCTGACCTCAAGCTGTATTACAGAACAATCATGATAAAAACTGCATGGTATTGGTACAGAGAGGGGAAGGTAGATCAATGGGATAAAATTGAAGGCCCAGAAATGAAACCACACACACCTTTGGTCACTTGATTTTTGACAAAGGAGCTAAAACCATCCAGTGGAAAAAGGAGTATTTTCAACAAATGCTGCTGGTTCAATTGGCAGACAGCATGTAGAAGAATGCAAATTGACTCATTCTTATTTTCTTGTGCAAAGCTCAAGTCCAAGTGGATCAAAGACCGCCATATAAAATCAGATACAGTGAAACCAATAGAAGAGAAAGTGGGGAAGAGCTTAGAGCACATAGGCACAGAGGAAAATTTTCTGAATAGAACACAAATGGCTTATGCTCTAAGTTCAAGAATTGATGGATGGGATCTTATAAAATTGCAAAAATGGCAACCAACAGATTGGGAAAATATCTTTACAATCCTACATCTGGTAGAGGGCTAATATCTAATATATACAAAGAATTCAAGAAGTTAGACTCCAGAGAATTAAATAATTCTACAGAAAATGGGGTGCAGAACTAAACAAAGAATTCTCAACTGAGGAATACCAAATGATAAAGAAATGTTCAAATGCTGGGAATTGAACAGAGGTCCTCTACAAAATCAAAAAGTGCACTTAACTGCTAAGCCATCTCTCCTGGCCCTATACAAGAATTTCTAGTATTGTGAAATATTAATTTTAATATATTTATGAGAAAAAACATACTCTGACTTTTAAATGAAAGTCAGTAACAGAAGCATAAACATGGTATCATTTATAAAACTTTGGAGTTCATTTATAAAATTTTAGAGTTTTTTTCATTTCCATAAATTTAGTTGCACTTGGCCATTTACCCTGTGAATACTTCATATTGATTACAGTACTTTTTCCTTCAGATTCTGGAGTGTTCCCAGAATTATTTTCAAGGCTGTGATTTTGGCAAACGTTCTAAAGTCACATTAAGATTTTAAGAGACTTAAAACACCAGGGCTGGAGAGATGGCTCAGTGGTTAAGAGTATTGGCTACTTTTCCAGAGGTACTGAGTTCAATTCCCAGCAACCACATGGTGGCTCACAGTCATTTGTAATGAGATCTGATTCCCTCTTTTCATGTGCATAAAACAGATACTCATATACATAAAATAAATATATCTTCTTAAAAAGACTCAAAATATAATTGTTACCGGATCTTTAGTGCCAGATATATAGAGGTCAAATTCTACCCATTAGTGAAAAAGCTGTTCTGATGTGTTTCATGTTCAAAGGCATCTGTCACTTTCTGGGTCAAACTTTATGTGATTTGGCTTGGAAATTGTACAGAGTTAAATATTAATGGATTTTCCTATACATCAATGAAAAAACTGAGCTCTAATCAATTATTTAGAATGTGTTTTCAAAGTTTTGCAAAATTTAATAGTAGATTGCATTAATATTATTGACCCACTGTTAAGTGGTTTTTGTACGTTAATAATCTATAGGTTTTAGAAGCAGCATTTTCTCCTTCTTCTAAGTACTATAGCAGGAGCTCTCAACCTTACTAATGATGTGGCCTTTTAATACAGTTCCTAATGTTGTGGGGTGTCATGACTCACAGGTTGAGAACCACTTATACTATAGGATTAGGGAAAATCTTACTTCTGACAGCATTACCCAGCTAAGTGAACTTGAAGTGATGTGTATTCAACAGGCATTTCTTGTCTTTCATGTAAATGTTAAGGTTGAATTTGAACAACTAAGCAACTAAGGGGAGAATTTAAGGCCAGCTTGAGCTGTTTAGGAAGCTCAAGAGTAGACCTACCTAAAGAGATTGCTTGAAAATCAAAGACCAGAGATATAGTTCAGTGATAGATATAATTTTCCTACATATTCATAAATGCTTTCTTTTTTTATTTCATTTTATTTTATTTTTTAACGACTTTATTTTGCAAAACAAAGATAAATGTACAGATTTTAAACATTTTTTGCTTAAAATTATACATTTTTGTCAGTACTGTTTTTTCAGACATTAAAATAAATTTTACATAAAACCATGTGAATATATTTTTTAGTCAGTACTTGATTTTTTTCAAGGGCTTGACAGTATGCATTGAAAACCTAATAGTTGCAATAAGCGTAAAGTACATGCAAAACAAAACGCAACATGGAAATAGTCAAAGTCTTCTTGTTTTGTGAATATATGTATATTTTTTGTTTTCTTTATTTCTTGGACTTCATACAGTCTGTGAGTTGTTTCTGGGGGAGTGCAAGCCTCTGGGGTTAGCATCCACTATCAGTGACTGCATATTATGTCTGTCCTTTTGTGACTGGGTTATCTCACTCAGGATGATCTTCTCTAGATGCAGCCATTTTCTTAAGAATTTGGTTAAGTCATTGTTTCTGGTGGCTGAGCAGTATTCCATTGTGTATATGTACCACAATTTTTGTATCCATTCGTCTTCTGAAGGACATCTGGGTTCTTTCCAGCTTCTGGCTATTATAAATAGAGCCGCTATGAACATTGTGGTGCATATATCTTTGTTGTGTATTAAAGTGTCTCTGGGGTATATGCCCAGAAGTGGAATGGCTGGGTCTTCAGGTAGTACTATATCCAATTTTCTGACGTATCGCCAGACAGATTTCCAGAGTGGTTGTATTAGCTTGCAACCCCACCAACAGTGGAGAAGTGTTCCTCTTTCTCCCCAGCCTCGCCAGCATCTGCTGTCATCTGAGTTTTGGATCTTAGCCAATCTGACTGGTGTGAGGTGGAATCTTAGGGTTGTTTTGATTTGCATTTCCCAGATGGCTAAGGATGTTGAGCACTTCCTCAGATGTTTCTCGGCCATTCGGTGTTCCTCAACTGAAAATGATTTGTTTAGCTCTGTACCCCATTTTTTAATAGGGTTATTTGATTCTCTGGTGTCTAGCTTTTTGAGTTCCTTGTACACCTTGGATATTAGGCCTCTATCTGATGTGGTGTTGGTAAAGATCTTTTCCCATTCTGTTGGTTGCCGTTTTGTTTTCTTGACGATGTCCTTAGCCTTACAGAAACTTTGCAATCTAATTAAGTCCCATTTGTTAATCTTTGACCTTAGAGCTTGAGCCATTGGTGTTTTGTTTAGGAAATTTTCTCCTGTGCCTATGTGTTCTAAGGTTTTCCCTACTTTCTCATCTAATAGTTTCAGTGTATCTGGTTTAATGTGGAGATCTTTGATCCACTTACACTTGAGCTTTGTACAAGGAGATAAGAACGGGTCTATTTTCATTCTTTTGCATGTTGAGTGCCAGTTGGACCAGCACCATTTGTTGAGTAGGCTGTTTTTTTCCCATTGAATGTTTACTGCTCCTTTGTCAAAAATCAGTTGACCATATACATGAGGGCTCATTTCTGGATCTTCTATTCTATTCCATGATCCACCTGCCTATTTCTGTACCAGTACCATGCAGTTTTCAGCACAATTGCCTTGTAATATAGCTTGAGGTCAGGGATAGTGATTCCCGCAGATGTTTTTTTGTTGTTGAGGATGGATTTCGCTATTCTAGGTCTTTTGTTATTCCATATGAAATTGCACATTGATCTTTCCAATTCCATGAAGAACTGGGTTGGAATTTTGATGGGGATTGCATTGAATCTGTAGATTGCTTTTGGTAGGATGGCCATTTTTAAGATGTTGATCTTTCCAATATATGAGCATGGGAGATCTTTCCATTTTCTGAGATCCTCCTCAATTTCTTTCTTTAGAGGTTTGAAGTTCTTGTCATACAGGTCCTTCACTTGCTTAGTTAGAGTCACACCAAGGTATTTCATAGTTTTTGTAACGATTGTGAAAGGTACCTTTTCCCTAATTTCTTTCTCCACATGTTTGTCCTTTGAGTATAGGAAGGCTACTGATTTGTTTGAGTTAATTTTGTATCCGGTCACTTTGCTGAACTTGTTTATCAGCTGTAGGAGTTCTCTGGTGGAATTTTTGGGGTCACTCAAGTACACTATCATGTCATCGGCAAAGAGTGATGTTTTTATCTCTTCCTTTCCGATTTGTATCCCCTTGATCTCCTTTTGCTGTCTAATTGCTCCAGCCAGGGCTTCCAGTACTATGTTGAATAGGTAGGGTGAGAGTGGGCAGCCTTGTCAAGTCCCTGATTTTAGTGGGATTGCTTCAAGTGTCTCGCCATTAAGTTTGATGTTGGCTGTTGGTTTGCTGTATATTGCTTTTATTATGTTTAAATATGGGCCTTGGATTTCTGTTCTTTCCAGGACTTTTAACATGAAGGGGTGTTGGATTTTGTCGAATGCTTTCTCAGCGTCTAGTGAGATGACCATGTAATTTTGGTCTTTAAGTTTGTTTATATGGTGGATTACATTGATGGATTTCCTTATGTTAAACCATCCCTGCATCCCAGGGATGAAGCCTACTTGGTCATGATGAATGATGGTTTTGATGTGTTCTTGGATTCGGTTTGCAAGGATTTTGTTGAGTATTTTTGCATCAATGTTCATAAGTGAGATTGGTCTGAAGTTCTCTTTCCTTGTAGGGTCTTTGTGTGGCTTAGGTACGAGGGTTATTGTAGCCTCAAAAAATGAGTTGGGTAATATTCCATCTGATTCTATCTTTTGGAATAGTTTGGCGAATATTGGTGTTATATCCCCAATAAATGTCTGATAAAATTCTGCACTGAACCCGTCTGGACCTGGGCTTTTTTTGGTTGGGAGGCTTTTGATGACTTCTTCTATTTCTTTAGGTGTTATAGGGTTATTTAGATGGTTTACTTGGTCCTGGTTAAACTTTGCAACCTTGTATCTGTCTAGGAATTTGTCCATTTCCTCCAGATTTTCCAATTTTTTCGAGTACAAGTTTTTGTAGTAGGATCTGATGATTTCTTGAATTTCCTTTGTTTCAGTTGTTATGTCACCACTTTCCTTTCTGATTTTGTTAATTTGGATACTCTCTCTTTGCCCTTTAGTTAGTCTGGCTAGGGGTTTATCAATCTTGTTGATTTTCTCAAAGAACCAACTCTTTGTTTTGTTGATTTTTTCAATGGTTCTTTTTGTTTCTATTTGGTCTATTTCTGCCCTAATTTTGATTATTTCTTGCCGTCTACTCTTTTTGGGTATATCTGCTTCCTTTTGTTCTAGGGCTTTTAGCTGTGCTGTCAGGTTGCTGATGTGAGCTCTCTCCAGTTTCTTTTTGGAAGCACTTAGGGCTATGAGTTTTCCTCTCAATACTGCTTTCATTGCATCCCATAGGTTTGGGTATGTTGTGTTATCGTTTTCATTGAATTCTAGAAAGTCCTTAATTTCTTTCTTTATTTCTTCTTTGACCCTGCTATCCTTTAACAGAGCGTTGTTTAGTTTCCATGTGTATGTGGGCATTTTGTTGTCTTTGTTGTTGTTAAAGACCAGCCGTAGACCATGGTGATCTGAGAGGATGCATGGGAGTATTTCAATCTTCTTATATCGATGAAGGCTGGTTCTGTGTCCAATTATGTGGTCAATTTTCGAGAAGGTGCCATGGGGTGGTGAGAAGAAGGTGTATTCTTTTACTTTAGGATAGTATGTTCTGTATATATCTATTAATTCTAGTTGGTTCAAAGTCTCTGCTAGTTTTGCAGTGTCCTTGTTCAGTTTCTTTTTCCCTGATCTGTCCATTGGTGAGAGTGGGGTATTAAAGTCTCCCACTATTATTGTGTGGGGTAAAATGTATTTTTTGAGCTTTAGTAGAGTTTCTTTTATGAATGTGGGTGATTTTTTATTTGGAGCATATATGTTAAGGATTGAGAGTTCCTCCTGACAGATTTCCCAAGTAATGAGTAAAAAGTGTCCTTCTTTATCTTTTTTGATAACTTTTGGTTGGAAATTTACTTTATTCGATATTAGAATAGCCACTCCAGCTTGCTTCTTGGAGCTGTTTGCTTGGAAGTTTTTTTCCCACCCTTTTACTCTGAGATAGTGTCTGTCTCTGTCTCTGAGATGAGTTTCCTGTATGCAGCAAAAGGCTGGATTTTATTTATGTATCCAGTCTGATAGTCTATGTCTCTTTATTGGGGAGTTGAGACCATTTATGTTAATAGATATCAAGGAATAATTGTTTCTGTTTCCTGCCATTTTTGCTTTTTTGGGTTGAGTTGTGTCTGTGTTCTTTTCTTCTTTTAGTTTTCTTGTTTAGGAGTTTTCTTGTTTTTACTAGGCTGTATTTTCCCTCATTGTATTGGGTTTTTCACCTATAATTCGTTGTAGTGCTGGGTTTGTGGTCAGATATTGTGTGAATTTTGATTTGTCTTGAAATATCTTTGTCTCTCCATCGATGGTGATTGATAGTTTTGCTGGGTATAGCAGCTTGGGCTGGCACTTGTGCTCTCTTAAGGAGTGCATGATGTCTGTCCAGGCTCTTCTAGCTTTCATAGTCTCTGTTGAGAAATCGGGTGTGAGTCTGATTGGCCTGCCTTTATATGTTACCTGACCTTTTTCCCTTACTGCTTTTAGTATTCTTTCTTTACTTTGGGCACTTGATGTTTTTACTATTATGTGTCGGGAGGTATTTCTTTTCTGGTCCAACCTATTTGGAGTTCTGAAGGCTTCTTTTATGCTCGTGGTCATCTCATTCTTGAGGGTAGGGAAGTTTTCTTCTATGATTTTGTTGAAGATATTTACTGTGCCTCTTAGTTGATACTCTTCTCCCTCTTCTATTCCTATTATCCTTAGGTTCGGTCTTCTCATTGTGTCTTGTATTTTCTGGACATTTTGGGTCAGGAGCTTTTTGTTTTTTGCATCTTCTCTGGCTGTTTTGTCTATGTTTGCAATGTTGTCTTCTGCCCCCGAGATTCTCTCCTCGATCTCTTGTAATCTGTTAAAAATGCTTGCTTCTGTGACTCCTGATTTCTTTTTTTGGTGTTCTGACTCTAGGGTTATCTCTTTTAGCGATTTCTTTATTGTGTCAATATCTGTTTTAATTTCCCTCTTCCATTCCTTTATTTCTTTGGTTTTGTTTTCCTCTCGTTCTTTGAGTTCTTTGAGTGTTTTTCTTGTTTCTTCTTTAAAAGCTTCTGAATCTTTTTGCTTTTCCTCCCTTTCTTGTTTAAGTAACTCTATCAGCGTCTTGAGGCATGATTTCAGGTCTGTGTCTTCTTTTTCTGGAGTGTTTGGAATTCCGATGTTTGCTACTATTGGAGAGCTGGGTTCTGGTGTTGCTAGATTGTCTTGGTTTCCTTGGGATATACTCTTTCTCTTTCCTCTTGCCATTGTGTTGTCAGTGATATGTTCTTGCCTTTCCCTTGTATCTGGTCTGTGTCCCTGGTACACTTTCCGTGTGCACTCCGCAGAGATCTCTCTACTCCCCGGCAGCCCAGGTTCCGGGTGGCAGCTGGGCCAGGCTCCGCTCTGCGTCCTGAAGTCACCTCCGGGTGGAAACAGACGTTCCTAAGATCTGTTCCCGGTCACAGTTACTCAGTCTGTACGAGCCGCCTTTCCGGCTGGCAGTTGGGCCAGGCTCTGCTCTGTGTCCTGAAGTCGTCTCCGGGTGGGAACAGAAGTTCCTAAGATCTGTTCCTGGTCACAGATGCTCAGCCTCTCCGAGCCACCTTTCCGACTGGCAGGTGGGCCAGGCTCCGCTCTGCGTCCTGAAGTCGTCTCCGGGTGGGAACAGAAGTTCCTAAGATCTGTTCCCGGTCACTGGATCCGGGAGGACAGGGCAGGTCAGGGCAGGGGGTGCCCTTTCCGTGTGCACTCCGTAGAGATCCCTCTGCTCCCCAGCAGCCTAGGTCTCCCACTCACCAGTTGCTCATCCTGTACGAGCCGACTTTCCGGCTGTCGTAAATGCTTTCTTACCACTTGCAGTTATATGTGCACATCACTCACACACACTCTCTCTCTCTCTCTCACACACACACACACACACACACACACACACACCACACCACACCACACCACACCATTGCTTATCACTTTCATGGCTGCTTTCCTATACTAGGCTATCATGACTTTGTTAGGGTCCAAGAATGACTATAGGAAGGCCCCAGACTCAAATAGTATGCAAAGACAAATAGCATTTATTCTGCACAAATGGCCAGCATGCAGGGGTCAATCATTCATCAAAATGGTGATGACCTGGTGCGGCTCACAGGCCCCTTTTTATGCAGGGCTGAGGGAATTTTCCAGAAGCATTAGGTGACCTCTAATATCATTTGGTAGGGGGCAAAGCTGTGACAGGAGTGTAGTTATGATTGGCTACTATGTTAGTTTCATTTGGTTGTGATTGGCTTCTATGTTAGTCTCATTATATTTGGTGAGACCTTGAAGAGCTTCAGTAATTAGCCTTGTTCTGGCTTTGTTATCTCCTCCAGCTAGGTGTCCCACGAGCTCACTCAGCTCCAGACTTATCCTCCCTAAGTTACTGATCAATGGCCCATTGTCATTGGCTTCCTCTGAGGAGCCCAGTTTGCTTCCGGGGGAGGGAAGATTATTCCCACGGTTTTTATCTCTTAGTTGACCTCTCAACTTCTCCATAGATAATTTCATCAGATTTCTAACTGTTCTTTCTTATCCCTTTGGATTGTGTCTTCTCTTGTTTCTGGTTCAAGTTCCTCAGTGGAGATAGATAAATAAATAAATGGATGGATGGATTATATAGAGATAGAGATAGACAGACAGACAGACAGACACACACACACACACACACACAGAGAGAGAGAGAGAGAGAGAGAGAGAGAGAGAGAGAGAGAGAGAGAGAGCGCGCGCACAAAACTAAAAAATGTGCTTACCTGGTTTCTTAGTCAGAGTTTCTATTCCTGCACAAAACATCATGAACAAGAAGCAAGATGGGGAGGAAAGGGTTTATTCATCTTACACTTCCACATTGCTGTTCATCACCGAAGGAAGTCAGGACTGGAACTCACACAGGGTAGAAACTTGGAGGCAGGAGCTGATGTGAAGGCCATGGAGGGGTGCTGCTTACTATCTGCTTCCCCTGGCTTGCTCAGCTTGCTTTCTTATAGAACTCATGATTACCAGCCCAAGGATGGCATCACCCAAAATAGGCCTTCCCCACTTGATCACTAATTGAGAAAATGCCTTACAGGTGGATCTCATGGAAGCATTTCATCAAGGGAGGCTCCTTTCTCTGTGATAACTCAAGCTTATGTCAAGTTGACACACAAAACCAGCCAGTGTACCTGGCCTACTTGACAGTTTCAGATCTGTCCTTAAAAGGTCTTTAGTGTCATTTCCAAATATCTAAAATTTCTAAATACTTTCATTTCTTTTTTGTCGCTTCAACATAGTTATTATTTTTAAAATTTAATAATTTGACAAATTAAATTGATAAAAAAGAAGTAAATTTTTAAAAAGTATGCCCATATATGTTTGTACCTATTCATATGTATATAATATGTGAATATACATATTAATAATCACAACATTTCTTTTTAAATTTTTCATATTTAAGACAATTCTTTTCAAAAATGTTGTTATAATTTTATGAGGGTATTCTAAAAGTGTTTCTGTTCTAATACATGTCTCTAAGTTAAGTAGTATTTTAAGTTGATTTTCTGTGTCATCAAATACATTATTGTGTAGCAGGTCTAACTAATTTTTTAAGAAAAATTTTTTTTTTTCATTATTCTTTTACTTCCAAAATTCTATATTAGGTTTCTGGGACCTGATAGTATCAGATGTTAAAACAAACAAACAAAAAAACTCCTGCAAGATAATGACCCGACTTCAACTCACAAAAGGACAGTAGTTCTTTGTCCAAGCTGAACAAAGCCACTTTCCAAACACAAATCTTGTTTGTTTTTGCTTTAACTTTTCTTCTCACTGTCCTCTTTATATTTCCTTCATACATACATATCACTTGACAACATTTCAATATATATTTCCTTAAGTTGACTATTTGATGTTATGTGTGTCTGAGTAGTGTGCTTCCCTATTTATATTCATTTCCACACGTACATGTGTGTACAACAACATATATGTGTGTTGGCATTTGCATGCTCTAGGAGGCTCTAGGCAACATCTAGAGTCTTCTTTGATCTTTTGCCACTTTATTCATTAAGATAAGGATTTCTCATCTGACTCCACAGCTTGTTATTTTGACTAGCCTAGCTAGATGTTTCTTTCAGGGAAACTCTCAAATGTCTGAGCACTCCCATTTCAGTTAGGCTGCCACGCCCACCCAGTATTTACATAGGTCTGGAATCTGAACTCTGGATCTCATCCTTGTAAGACAAATGCTTTAGACACTGAGCCCACTTTCATGGCCCTAAATCTTCTTTCAGAATCACTATCGTGAGAAGGTAGTTTCATTTGGCATAAATAAAACTTAACAGACAATCACCAAATAAATGCTATTGCATGCTAACTAAATTCCGTTGCATACTAAGAGAATTTAGTGTTATTTGACTCTCAGAACATTTTCTGTATTCAAAATGGACATTTCTCAGAGTTGGGGATTGTCACTTTAGCATAACCTGGAATGCAAGAAGACATTGGTTATTGTGGATCTTTCTTGAGACCTACGTTTCATTCTTTTGAGAAATATTTAACAGTTCTGTTAAGAGTTGACTTGGGATCCTGATTCTTTTTTGTCAGTCCTGAAAACCATCAGTTTCCTGCAAAGCCGTTGAGAGAGTCCCAGAGCCACCTCCTTACAGATTCTCAGACCTGGACAGAGAGCAGCTCGAACCCTGGAAAAGGCAAAGCTGGTGAGGGTGCGCTTGCTTTTCTTTTGATAGCTCTGTTTTTAAAGGGTAAAGGAGGAGAGAAAGTCTGATGCACAGTTTCATATCGCTGAGTGAGGCTCCCATCAGACACTTAGAATTCATCTTTACTGTGTCATGTTAAAAATGGTAAGTGATTCACACTACAAAGTACTCAGAGTGAAAGAACACAATCAAATCAAAATTTGATAAATGTCTCCAGGAATGGATCTTAAGTTCTGCACTTTTGTCTGCTATCTTAAGAACTCCATCTAGTTTTGGACTACCTAAAGTGATTATGTAATCACCTCAACTTCAGCTGCTTTTGGCTTTTTCGACTCCACCCCCCCATTCTGCTCCTTGGTGGTGATTATTATTTACTTACTTATTTTTTATTACTCAGTCACTATAATCTATTGAAAATAACAAGCAAGAGAGGTTTTGAACACAGAAACGATTACCAGTCTTAGTCTTTTAATGGCATTTAGATTTTGTTTCTTTATTTTCTCAGTATCAGTGTTTGTGAGGGTTAAAGGCAATAGTGTGGTTATAAAGAAGGTAGGTGTGTGTGTGTGTGTGTGTGTGTGTGTGTGTGTGTGTGAGACATTAGGGTCTTCTTACCTAGAAGAGTTCCAGATCAATGTCAATTATTTATATTTAAACCTTTTAATTTACTCCTTTTTATTTTCAAAATTCACATGCTGATTCATTATACTTTAAAGTACAGAGTGAATTATTTGGGATCTCTTTGGTATTTAGTGATAGTTTGAACAAAACAGATATCTCGAGGTAAAAATTCTAGTTATTGTTTAACATCTGATCAGCCACATTATCCAAAAATGTAAGGTTTCCTTTGCAAACCTTAGTTTTGTTTTTTTTTCAAAATATATTTGTCTCATGATTTGGTCTCTGTGGCTTTCAGACATAGTAGTTCACTTTCAAGGCCAAGGCATTGCTACACAGTAATTGATAGTACTTATTTGGCTTCTGAACACTAGTTTCCATAGAAACAGAGGAGTGAGGCAGGGGCAGTTGTCAGGGAGGCTCACAAGTCTTTCTTCCAGGAAGGATTTGTACTTCATCTTACAGTCCACATTAACATACTGCTGATTTCTTGTTTTTAAATGTGGTATTAAATTAGTTGGATTAATGAGGATGGCTTTTATGGTTTTTTGATTGCTAAGTGAAGAAGCTAAAGGGTGAGGTAAAGGAGGTGAGAAGATACGAGAAGGAAGGAAGGGCAAAGACTGGTGAGGGGGGGAGGGAATGAGTTAACTAATACTGTGTAGTATGTGAATGTCTCACATGTTTCTATAAATCAAAAATGAACACAGTATACAAAAATTTTTGTTATTATTCTAAAGGACCTTTATAGATAGAGACTTTATGCCATTTGTTCAAAGAAGTAAAAAAAAAAAAAGTTAATTTATGGGTTTTTTAAGGTATGAGCAACCCTGCATTAACTATGGAGAACGAGACTTAACTCTACAATCAAAATAAAACCACTCTTGTAAAGTAAGATATTTTGACTTTATTGTTACACTTTATCTTTAACAGCTTCCCATGAACAATATTTATTTTGAATGACAAGGAAGGTATCTTAATTGACCTATAGGATTACACAAATCATGTGGGACATGGTTATGGACCTAGCTTCAGTATTAGCCAGCACATATGCTAACTTGACAAGCTACAGGAATAAGTTGATGGAAAAGTGCCAGGGATGGGTCCTATACAGAGCATTGTCTTACATTTTACAGGATCATAGACTTAACCTTTTCTCCCATTGAGGGTTATTGTCATCATATCTTTGATCATCTATTAGCAGATTCTTACTCAGTCTAAGTATTAGATGATTAAGTCTTGTCAGCACAAGCTTCTTCATCCCTATTTGGGTCACTTGCTGGAGGAACTCATTATAGGTCATTTGATCATTTTCCTAAAATTGTAATAACAAGTAAACTTGTGTTTTCCAGTAAGTTTACTCAAATCCTATTGTAGTTAGCACAAAGGTATAATAAAGAGTGCCTTTGAAAATAAACACCTGTGCATCCACTAAAACAGCCAAGTCTCTCTCTCTCTCTATGGGACATTAGAATAGATACAATGTATCCATTCATGGTATGCATGCCTGTAACCCTGGCACTCAGAAAGAAAGAGAATTGCTGCAAGGTCATGGCCAGCCTAATCTGCATAAGGACTTCCGGGCCAGCCACCTCTATATCTTAAAAGCAAGTAAAGGAAGAATAGGCACAATATAGCCAAGTTAAACATTAAACATTATAAACACAACTTTCTATTTTAAAGCCTGCATTCTAAAATCTTCAGTTGTAAGAGAGACATGAGATTGCTGTGCAAAATAAAATAATTTGTATCAACATAAATACTGTCTTTTTAAAATTTAGTC
This sequence comes from Micromys minutus, assembly GCF_963924665.1. NCBI lineage: Eukaryota > Metazoa > Chordata > Mammalia > Rodentia > Muridae > Micromys > Micromys minutus. Next base: position 29,640,797 of record NC_137983.1, on the reverse strand, counting down.
TTTGCTTGGTTTTGATGAATAACTATGGAAGTAAGGGTAAAATACAGAAGTTTATTTAATCCCAAAAACTTAGGAGCAGAGGCAGGTAAAGCTTTGTTCAATCAAGGCCAGCCTGTGCTAAACAGCTGCATAATGAGACTCTGTCTTGAAGGCGGGGTGGGGGGGTGGGGGAGGAGAGGATTCAAATTAAAATATAAGCTGCTAGTTGAGTAGTGTTTTGGCTTTGGGAAGCCATGGGTCACCTCTTAATATATGATAGTACAATAGTTCAGACTAATTATACCTATGGTTAGAAAGGTGAAAATGAAATATTCTGAATTGTACTATATTCCACGTAGGTATTACTAAATTTCTAGAAAAGATCCTAGGAGTAGACCTATGAGTGCAAAAATATAAAGTACTAGTTGATACAGTAAGTAAAATATTTTATAAGGCTGGAGAGATGGCTCAGTATTTAAGAACACTAACTGCTCTAACAGAGGTCCTGAATTCAATTCCCAGAAAGCACATAGCTCAAAACCATCTGTAATGGAATCCAATGCCCTCTTCTGGTGTGTCTGAAGACAGCTATAGTATACTGAGATACATAAAATAAATAAATCTGTAAAACAAATTGGTAGAACATAGTTGTGTAAGACATATACCAGATTTTTTTTTCAGTATTTCAAACCATTGGTTATAATTACCGTCATTTAAGATGTTACTTTTAGTACAGATTTTTCTCTATATTAATAGTTTACTTCTTTAAATGACATCGCTGTGTCTGAGTCTCCTTTGAATTCTAATATTCTGACACTGAGCAGTGTTGTGTTTGTTAATAACTAACACAGAGACAGCAATTTTAGGATCTCAATAAATATGTAATAGAGAAGTAATTGAGCAAATAAAATTAAAAACCTGCTTCATGTCTCCATCTGTGTACTGGGGCTAAGGCTGTCCAACAGCCCTCTGGACCCAAAACCTGCCTGGAGAAAGCTGGTCTTCTGGGAGTGCTCCTCTCTCTCTTAAGATCATAGGCTCACAAGCTCATAGGAGGGACAAGTTCCAGTCATACACAGAAAGACCAACTAACATAGAGATAGCCAGATGGTGGGAGGCAAGCACAAGAACCTAAGCAACAGAAACCAAGATTAGTTGGCATCATCAGAACCCAGTTCTCCCAACTTAGTAAGTACTGAATATCCCAACACACTGAAAAAGCAAGACTTGGATTTAAAATAGTATCTCATGATAATAGAGGACTTAAAGGAGGACATCAATAACTCCTTTAAAGAAATACAGGAGAACACAGGTAAACAGGAAGAAGCCCTTAAAGAGGAAACACAAAAATTCCTTAAAGAGGTGCAGGAAAACACAACCAAAAAGGTCAAGGAATTGAACAAAACAATCCAGGACCTAAAAATGGAAATAAAAACAATCAAGAAATTACAAAAAGAGAAAAAGAGTCATAGAGAGAAGAATGTCCAACAATTAAAAAAATAAAAATAAAAAGGAAGAGAGAATCTCAGGGGCAGAAGATACCATAGAAAACATTCACACACTGTAAAATAAAATGGAAAATGCAAAAAACCAACCCAAAACATTCAGGAAATCCAAACACAATGAGAAGACTAAGCCTAAGGATAATATCTACAGAAGAGAGCAAAGATAACACTCAAAGGACCAGTAAGTATCTTCAACAAAATTATAGAAGAAAACTTCCCTAACCTAAAGAAAGAGATGGCCAATAAAGTACAAGAAGCCTACAGAACTCCAAATAGATTAGACAAGAAAATAAATTCCTCCAGTCATGTAATCTTCCCAGTAGGATGAGTCAATGCCTAGGAATCATTAGGCTACGTCACAGTGGCAGGAAAGGCATATCAGCAGTGAGAAGCAATCCTGGGAGGAAATCTCTGCAGGCCCTGCAATTCAGAGTTTAGCATCACAGCCATGCAACATGGTGCACGATCTCCAGAAACCTTAGTTTTGGAGATCCTTTGCCTTTATCCTCTCCTCCGTTGCTCCTGATGGAACTCTTTGTTTGTTTGTTTGTTTGTTTGTTTTGAGCCAGGTCTCATTTGACTGCCTCAGTACTCATTGTGTAGACCAGGATAGTCTCAAACTTACAGACATATCCCACTGCCTTAGCTGTGGTGGGATTAAAGACATTCAGTACCTTTCCTAGTGAAAGCACTTCATCACGTTTCTCATTTGCAAGTGATGTAATACATGCATTTATGGAACTGTATCTAGGAGTCTGGGGAGACAGCTTAGTGGTTTATAACACCGTCTGCTCTTCCAGGGGGACCTGGGTCCAATTCCCAGCACCTGCATGGCAGTTCACAACTGTCTGTAACTCCAGTTCCAGGAGACCTGACACCCTCTCACAGACATGCATGCAGGCCATGCACCAGTACACATAAAATATAAAAAATTATGGAACTATGTCAAGTGTTGTTGGACCTAATACAGATTGTCAAATGGTGTCTTTTATTCTTGTCCTTTTGTACTATATTAGTAAATGTTCTGCAGCTCCGGGAGAGATGCTGAGGATGGATTTCCAGGGCCTTGTACATTCTAAATAAGCACACCATACCATACCATACCATACCATACCATACCATACCATGCCATGCCATGCCATGCCATGCCATGCCATACCATACCATACTATGCCATACTATAGTCCCAAGCCTGGTCTGTGGCATTTTTACAGACTTCATTCTCATTTCAGCATAATTTACAAATAGTTACATATCTCTTAGAATGCACTGTGATGCTAAAAACATTAACTTCAGTATACCCAACCTTCCTTATCATAGAACAAAACATGTAAAAGTACTGTGATACTATGTGTCTAAGTTTCCTTAAGTTTCTTTGAACTCCAGATACTCCTAATCTCCAATTGGCCTCAGAGGGATGAACAAAGAATTTATCTCCTGGAACTAGATAGTCGTGCAGAAACTTGTTCTTTACCCTAGACCAAATTAGAATCTACATTGACAGTGCACTTAGTAGGAGCATTTCTTACATGTCTTCATTAGATCTGGAGGTCTATATTCAAGAAGGCATCCACTGATCCTTGCATCATGGGAAATGGTTTGAAACAGGGGGTGTGTGTTAACTCAACAAATAGTGAGTAAAATACTTGGTTTTATGTTTAACATAGTCTTGTTGTTTTCTGTTTGCTCTTAAGGTACCAATGCTGTGGAAGACTGGAACAAGCTTCCAGTTGGAAGGCACCATTGGCCAAATGTCCCTATATCCATTTGGCTAATATGCAAATTTTGTCTTCAATGATGGAAATCAAACGCAGCAGTATGAAGAACTTCAAGTACTCACCAAACTGATGCTTAAAACAGAACACTGTTTATTCCAATATAGAAACTTCTGTAACTAATACAAATTACTATTAACCCTTAAAAGTTATTAAAAGGAAACTATTTTCTGCCAAAAACTGAGAATAAGTTTATGGGCCAATTTTCATTCAGATATTTGGGTTATACAATTTAACACATAATCCCATTATTTATTTGATTACTTCTGTTTTAGAAAGTTTAGGTTAATCTTAAGGTTTACAAAATTTCAAGTCATGTTATCATGCTAAACTGTATTCAGGAACAGGTAAGAAATCATCATTCCTTGATTTTTTTTTTTATGATGTGAAACTAGCTTCAGATGGGAGAGCTGCATTAACTATGAATTGATTACGGGGGCCATGTAGCCTATAACTGAAGGTGAGCCATTCTTTGTGGAAGGCTTTCATTCTAGTTCTAGACTTTGTCTCCCATTGGAAGACTCCAGTATGGACCACGGGAGCTTGAGTTCACTGTTCAAACAATTGGATAAGAACTTTTGTCAGAATTAATATAACGTTTGGACAAAAGAAAACTCTTACGTCAGAAACTTATTTTTCATGTCTTCACATTTGAAATGAGAGGAAATATATGCTAATTCTCATGAAGATTGCCTGACAACACTCTTTTGTTAGGTTGGATGTTATCAAATCTGTTTTTTAACTACTTGCTCAAGTTATTGTGAAATGACTGAGTTTCTAAGCATTTCTGATGGTTCAGTTCTTCCACATACATCTGAATCATCTCTGTGTCTTTTCATCAAAACTACAATTTGTCAATACATATTTTTCCTAAAATGTGTATAAAGATTAAATTATGCAAATCATTTTAAAATGTGGAAGTTCGGTTTACCTTGAACTAAAGAGTGTGCTGTTAAAAATGTAGTTTAAGGTAAACTAAAGTACCGAGTTTGTTGATGCCAGAGCATCTGGCCTCAGTAAGTACACTCAGAAGCTCTTGTACCTTGTATGCGCTATTTACAAAAAGGAAAACATCTCATTAAAAAAAAAAAAAAGTCTGGGAAGTAAGTTTGGTAAATTAACCAGTAGAATAGTACGCTGTGTGGTTCCTTTGGTACTGATTTTGAGAATTTCAAGTAGATTAGCTTAAATTAAAAAAAACAAACAGCTAAATACTTGACGTAAGCAAGGACTCAGTACAAACTGGAAGAGCGGAACAATGACAGAGCGTTTGGGGGTTTCAGAGTGTTTAGGGAGAACAACGGCAGCACAGTTCACCGTGTGATCCACTTGGGTGCAGTGCGGTGGGTGAGGGCGAGGCTCGCTTTCATGTTTTTTGTTTTTTTGTGTTTTATTTTTTTGTTTTTTCTCAAGCTGAAGCGTTTGATCTGACAATCTACTTCAAAAGACTCAGAGGATGAAGTATGCTTTCCCCTTTGTCTTTAAGCATGTTTTGGTCATTTGTCATTACCGGAAGTGCCAGACTGGAGCTCATAGCTCCTGCTAGAAGTCTTTTGGGCAGCAGCATGTGGTGTATTTGAAGATCTATGTGGCAGATTTTCTGATAGCACAGTGCTTCCTTACCCATTTTCCAGGACAGGAGTCTGTTAGCATGTCCTTTTATCGAACTGGTAGCTGGTGGGGAAGGGGAAGGGTTTACATTTTACCCTGCTAAAATACTGTTATTTCTGCTTTCTTTAGGTTGTTTATGTATGTACTTATTTTAAATACCTAAGTCCATATACCTTAGAGTCAAAATGGAAAAACATTTAAAAAATAAATTTTTTTTCAATATGTTATAATGGTTACTTCTGTTTCCATCCAGTTATTCAACCTCTGGTGTTTGTTGGTCATTTTGTTCTAACTCGAGGGATGAATGAATGACTGCACATCTCATCAGAAGTACACTGCCATCTTTCCTGAGTGCACAAGCGTCGAATAAATATATCTGCATTCTGTACAGCATCTTAAACACTTCACTCCAAAAAAAAAAAAAAAAGATTTTTACAGACACACGCTCCAAAAGTCCTGATTTATGTTTAAAATTGTAATTTCCATTTTCCTTAAGAGTTCTTTCTATATAGGTGACAGGATTTAAGAAATCGCTCCTTTAAAAATACTGAACAAATGTTCCATGTATTTATATTACATCTACTGCTGTATCATAGAAGAGGGCTGGCTTGTTCAGTGATAATCTGAATACAAAGATGCTGTCTTCCCACATTCTAAGATTTCCTTGCTATTCTCTGACAAACATCTTTGTTTGTCTTCATCAGCTACCTAGATGAAATTGCCTTGGCACTGCCAATACCATTCAAGAGAGGCATTTGATAATAGTCTACTGGGTCTACTATTGTCAGAGCTCATGGCAACAATTCAGTCCTAGCATGTCTCCCTGGAGTAGGCGAGAGGAAGGATCACCTGTTAGTTAGATGGTTCTGAGGACAACTGGAAATAGACTGTAACACTTAAGTACATTGTAACCTATAGGTCTCTATTGAAAATTATGCCAGCTGTTTAACAACAAACTACCTCCATCAAGGAAATCAGATGCAAACAATTTACTAACCAAGTTTATAGGAAGTAGCCTAACATGCAGTTTATGTTTTAAGAAAATGTGGAAAAGATATTATGCCATTATGTTACAAACAAGTCTTTTTTCCCATTTTAAAATATGGGTAAACTTAGTAGGCTAAATTTGTTGTCTATATTTATATTCTGTATAAATGTTTATTAATGAAAGTATTGGTTGTGAAACCTCAGTGAGTTTTTTTTAAGTATAGAAGCAGATACACAAATCAGTAAGACAACTTGCACTGTAAAGCATAGCAGTTTTTCCAGAGTAGCCTTCGCTTCTCCCCACACAGATTGGGTTCCGATGGGTCAATATTTTATATACATGAAAGCTGAACAATGCTCTACTCAATGATAACTTTGTCAAGGAAGAAATAAAGAAAGAAATTAAAGACTTTTTAGAATTTAATTCAAATGAAGACATAACCTACCCAAATTTATGGAATACAGTTAGCAGTGCTAAGAGGAAAATTCATAGCTCTGAATGCCTCAAAAAAAAAAAAAAAAAAAAAAAAAAAAATGAAGAGAGCATACACTAGCAGCTTGACAGCACACCTGAGAGCTCTAGAACAAAAAGAAGCAAATACACCAAAAAGGAGTAGATAGGTAGAAAATAATCAAACTCAAGGATGAAATCAACCAAGTAGAAACGAAAAGAACTATACAAAGAATCAACAAAACCAGGAACTGGTTCTTTGGGAAAATCCACAGAATAGATAAACCCTTAGCCAGACTAACCAGAGGGCACAGAGACAATATTCAAATTAAAAAAAAATCAAAATGAAAAGGAAGACATAACACCAGAAACTGAAGATATTCAAAAATTAATCATATCCTACTACAAAAGTCTATATTCACAAAACTCAAAAATCTGGATGAAATGGACTATTTTCTAGACAGATACCAGGTACCAAAGTTAAATCAGGATCAGTTAAATTATCTAAACCATCCCATAACCCATAAATACTCTTCAAACTATTCCACAAAATAGAAACAGGAGGAATACTATCCAACTCCTTCTATGAAGCCACAATTATGCTAATACCTAAACCACACAAAGAAAAAAGTCAGACGAATTTTGTTTATGAATATCTATGCAAAAATACTCAACAAAATTCTTGCAAATCAAATTCAAGAACACATCAAAACTATCATGATTGAGTAGTCTTCATCCCAGAGATGCAGGGCTAGCTCAATATATGGAAATTCATCAATCTAATCTATTACATAAACAGATTCAAAGAAAATCACATGATCATCTCCTTAGATGCTGAGAAAGCAGTTGACAAAATTCAAAATCCCTTCATGTTAAAAGTCTTGGAAAGATCAGGAATTCGAGGCCCATACCTAAACATAGTAAAAGCAACGGAATGGGAAAAGTACTTTACTAATTCTACATCTGATAGAGGGCTAATTTCTAATATGTACAAAGAACTCAAGAAGTTAGACTTCAGAGAATCAAATAACCCCGTTAACAAATGGGGGCAAGATAAACAACAATTTGCAACGGAAGAATATTGAATGGCCTAGAAGCACCTAAAGAAATGTTCAACATCCTTTAGACACTATGGAAATGCAAATCAAAACAACCCTGAGATTCCACCACACTCCAGTCAGAATGGCTAAGATAAAAAACTCAGGTGGCAACAGATGCTGGCAAGGATGTGGGAAAAAGGAACATTCCTCCATTGTTGCTGGGATTGCTAGCTAGTACAACCACTCTGGAAATCAGTCTGGCAGTTCCTCAGAAAATTGGACATAGTACTTACTACCTTAGGACCCTGCTATACCACTCCTGGGTATATACCCAAAAGATGCTCCAACATCTAACAAGGACACATGCTTCACTATGTTCATAACATCTTTATTTATGATAGCCAGAAGCTGAAAAGAACCCAGATGTCCTTCAACAGAGGAATGGATACAGAAATTGTGGTACATTTACACAATGGAGTACTACTCAGTGTTAAAAACAATGACTTCATGAAATCCTAAGGCAAATGGATGGAACTAGAAAATATCATCCTGAGTGAGGTAACCCAGTCACAAAAGAACACACATGCTATGCACTCACTGATAAATGAATATTAGCCCAAAAGCTTGGATTACCCAAAATACAATTCACAGACCACATGAAGCTCAAGAAGAAGGAAGACCAAGGTGTAAATGCTTCAGGCCTTTTTAGAAGGAGGAAAAAATTTTCACAGCAGGAAATACAAAGTTTGAAGCAGAGCCTGAAGCAAAGACCATCCAGACAATGCCCCACCCAGGATCCATCCCATATACAGCTACCAAACCCAGACAATATTGCTGATGCCTAGAAGTACATGCTGACAGGAGCCTGATAAAGCTGACTCTTGAGATGCTCTGCCAGATCATGACAAATACAGAGACAGATGCTCACAGCCAACTATTGAACTGAGAATGGGGTTCCCAATGAAGGAGTTAGAGAAAGGATTGAAGGAGCTGAAGGGGTTTGCAACCCTATAAGAACAACAATACCAACCAATAAGAGCTCCCTGGGACTAAACCACTATTCAGAGACTAGAAATGGACGAACCCATGGCTCCAACTGCACATGTAGCAGAGGATGGCCTTGTTGGGGTTCAATGGGAAGAGAAGCCCTTGATCCTGCCAAGGCTGGATGCCCTAGTGTAGGTGAATATCAGGTTGGGGAGGGCAGAGGGGATGAGGCAGATCCTCATACAAGCAATAGAGGGGGATGGGATAGGGTGTTTATGGAGGGGAAACTGGGAAAGGAGATACCATTAGAAATGTAAATAAAAAATATATATAATAAAAAGGGGGAAAGAGAAATTTAAGACTGAAATGACAGATGATTTGCATAGACTCCTGCATGCTCCCGTCTGGTCTATGTAAATGTCTCATATAAATTATTCTCAGAAGCATTTAAAAGGCATGACACAAAGTACCTCCATTCAGGGGAAACCATTTGTTCTTTTCCAACTTAATAAATTATAAACGTATATGTTCATCCTATGAAAGTGTTTCTATTTATAACTTACTTCCACTTCCGGTTGTTTACCTCAAGAGACAACGGCATTTGGTATTGCAGATTAAATAGCCAACAGGACACATAGGAGCCTCAGAGTGTTCTACAAGAGAGTCTAAGAACTTTTTTTTTTTAAGGCTATACAATATTTGGGCCTTTGTGAGGTAAAGGATGAAAACAAGGACTCTGGTAATTACACAGGAGAAAAAAGTTTCCTCCCTATATTTGCTTTACATCCCAATTGAATCCCCTCTCCTCCCGGTTGCCCCCCCACAACCCCTCCCTCTTACCTCTCCTCTGAGAAGGGAGAAGCATGTGTCCTTGTAGTACTGTGGAGCCTCTTACCAGGTATGCTATAGTGGGGTCTTGAGGTAGAACTATTCTGAATTTTTAGCGAAATCGCCAGATTGATTTCCAGAGTGGTTGGACAACTTTGCTCTCCCTCTAGCAATGGAGAGCGTTTCCAATGCGCTACAGCATGTGCTGTCACTGAGGGTTTGATCTTAGCCATTCTGACGTGTGGAAGGTGAAATCTCAGATATGTTTTGATTTGCATTTCCCTGATGACTAAGGATGTTAAACATTTCGTTAAGTGCTTCTCAGCCATTGAAGATTCCTCTGTTGTGAATTCTGTTTAGCTCTGTACCGTGTTTTTTGATTGGGTTATTTGACTTGTTGATGTCTAACTTATTAAGTTCTTTACATATTTTGTATATTAACCCTCTGTCAGATGTAGGGTTAGTGAAGGTCTTTTCCCAGTTGGTAAGCTGCCATTTTTTCCTATTGACAGTGTACTTTGCCTTACAGAAGCTTTGCAGTTTCATAAGGTCCCATTTACAAATTGTTGATTTTACTGCCTGAGCCATTGGCGTTCTGTTCAGGAAGTTGTACCAATATATTGGTTTGTTCTGTACCCATGCATCCAAGGCTATTCCCCACTTTCTATTAGATTTAGTGTATCCAGTTTTATGGTGAGGTCTTTGATCCACTTGGACTTGAGTTTTGTGTAGGGTGGTAAATGTGGATCTATTATGCATTCTTTTACAGGCAGACATCCAGTTAGATCAAAACTGTTTGTTAAAGATGCTTTCTGCTTTTCATTGTTTGCTCTTGGTTTCTTTGTCAAAAATCAAGTGTCTGTATGTTTCTGGGTTTATTTCAGGGTCTTTGATTTGTTCTTATCGATCAATCTGTTTCAATATCAATCTGTTTCTGTATCAATACCAAGCAGTTTTTATTACTATTGTTCTGTGATACAGCTTGAAATCAGAGATGGTGATATCTCCAGAAGTTTTTTTATGGTATATGATTGTGTTAGCTATCTTGGGTTGTTTTTCCATATAAAGTTGAGAACTGTTTTTTTCAAGGTCTATAAAAATTATGTTGTAAATATTGATGAGGATTGCATTGAAAATGTAGATTACTACTCAGCTATTAGAAACAATGATCTTATGAAATTCCTAGGCAAATGGATGGAACTAGAAGCTATCAATCTGAGTGAGGTAACCCAGTCACAAAAGAACACACATGCTACGCACTCACTGATAAGCAGACACTAGCCACCAAAAGCTCTGAATACCCAAGAAACAATTCACAGATCTTATGAAGCTCAAAAAGTAGAAAGACCAGAATGTGGATGCCTCAGTCCTTCTTAGAAGGGTGACCAAAACACTCATGGGAGGAAATACAAGGTGAAATAGTAGAGCAAGGATTGTACAAAAGATCATTCAGAGACTGCCTTGCCTGGGGATTCACCCCATATGCAGCCACCACCCCAAGCACTATTGCTGATGCCAAGAAGTGCTTACTGGCAGGAACCAGATATGGACACCTCCGCAGAGTCTCTTCCAGAGTCATATAGATACAGTTGAGGATGCTTGCAGCTAACCATGAGACTGAACACAGGGACCCCAATAAAGAGCTAGAGAAAAGACTGAAGGAGCTGAAAGCCTTTAATAGCTTTTAATTTTTAGGTGTGTGTGTATGTGTGTGTGTGTGTGTGTGTGTGTGTGTGTGTGTGTGTGTACACATAAGTACAAGCATGCTCAGCATGCCATCTGTGAAGGTAAGATGGTATGTTTTAGGAGTTGTTCTTACCTCCCATCTTAAAGCAGGGTCTCTTTTGTTTCTGCTGCTCCCTCGAGCTTCTCAGTGTTCTGTCAATGTTCTCATTTCTTTGTAGAAGTGCTGGGATTAGAAATGCATGGTTTGGGTCCAGCTTTTTACATGGATTCCAGGGATTAAACTCAACTATCAGGCCTATATGCCTAAGACTTTTACCCACTCAGCCATTTCTGCCATCCCTCTTTGTAATTTTAGGACAAACTTACTAGGGAATGCTATCAAACTTATAAAAAACAAAAAAAAACAAAAAACAAAAAAACAAAAACAAAAACAAAAAACAAAAATCAAAACCAGCCTATAGCCAAAGCCACTGTCTCAATAGATGACTGAGGACAGTTCTCAGAAACATTTGTTAATCCTGGGTATAAAGATTACAATAGAAATCCTGGTGTGGTCATGCATGCCTTTCATCTTAGAACTCAGAAGAGGGAGGGGTCTCTTTGAGTGTATAGTGAGTTTGAGGTCAGCCATAATTACAGTAAATCCTTGGGCTTCATTTTGTTTTTCTTTGAGACAGGTTTTCTCAGTGTAGCCCTGGCTCGTCTGGATTTTGATCTGTAGTCCAGGTTGGCCTCAAACTCAGAGATACACCTGCCTCTGCCTCCCAAGTGCTGGAATTAAAGGCATGCATCACTGCAGCCTGAGACCCTATTTTGAAAAAAAGAGAGAAAGAAAAGAAAAATAAAAGTTAGCACTGAATTTAACTTGGTAAAAATTGAATCACAATTTTTTGCTTGTCTCAAACTTGGAAGAGGAAGGATAACTACAAGTTTAAGGTCTGGTCTAAATGTGGAGTTCAAGGTCAGTAAGGACTACACAGCAAGAGTGGGCCCTAGGGAAACATGAAAACAGAATTTTCTGCTTGTCTCAAAACTTCATAGAACCAGTGGGTAAGCTCAGGAGAGTCCCCGAAGTGAATTGTTGAGAATCACAGATCCGTCACAGCATACTTTTCTTCGAAGTACCCATAAATCGGACATTTGCATGTTATAAACACTTATATGTCTGGCCAATTAAAACATTCTCTGCTTATCTTTATCATCAATTGCTGTGCACCCAGCAGATTCCACTTTCTTATACTGACTGGTTATGAACATCTTTCAATTTTCATAATCCTTTCAGTTCAAACTATTGATTTAAAATTAAGGCTCATACTTTCAGTAACACCTGGCTCATTAAATGCAAAAAAAAAATGTATTCCAAATAATTTAATGTTGCTGCCAATGTCTGCTTCAGTCTTTAAGTAACTGTTATCCAAAGATCTGCTGTTTCTCCAGACACTTCAAACATTCAAGCAGGACATGGTGAATGAGTTCTTTCGGCCAATGAACTGGCCACTTGTGAAGGTGCTTTGGTAGCAGGCTATTTTCATTTTTAATTTTCATGAAATTATGCTGTGATAGAATAACCAATAAGTTTCTAATTCTTTGCTGCCTTCCCCTAAGCGGGGAACACTGTTAAGAGTTTATTCTGGAAATGTCAACATACTGTATTTGCCAAATTAGTATCACAGCATCATAATAAGTGTGTGTACACCAGATTATCCACTAGGAAGACAGCACTCTCTGACTTCTGGCTATGTGTAAACTCATTAGGAAGACTTTCAGAGTATCTGGAGTACCCCGCTTGAACAAGATCACAACAGGAAGCATTTGCTAAAGGCCTTTATCCAAACACTCACAAGGGCTGGAATGAATGATCTGAGTTGGCCCAGAAAGTGCTTGAATATGCAAAGATGTAGTGACAGACACTATTAAAGAAGATCAGCAGTTAAGAGCACTGGCTGCTCTTCTGGAGGACCTGGGTCTGATTACCAACACCCCCATGTTGCCTCACACAGGGCTGTAACTCCAGGCCCAGGGGATCAGATACATTCTTTTCAGGTTTCCAGACATCGAGCACACTTGTGGTGCGCGCGCGCGCTCACACGCTCACACGCTCACACACACACACACACACACACACACACACACACAAAGTAAAACAAGTAAAATAAAAACTAAGCAAATGTTAGAATAATAGTGATGATGTCTTGAGAGCCTATCAGGATTATACATAAAAAAATAAAAGCCATCCCCCAAAGTTATGCTATCAAGCACTTGAAAACATATATGAATCACATAAGTCCTATTTTGATGTAATGGGCAGGTACTAGAAAAAATACAATGGTATTGTTTCAATACATATAGCACTCCAAATGCTGTCCAATTATTACCAGCAGAGTATGATCATGCACAATACAGGCAACTTCTGCAGCAGCAGCAACCCAACTTTCCTACTGTCAAATAAAATAACCATGAACAATACATGGATGATTAATGTGGCTCAATTACAATAAACCTTTCATTTATGGACTAGAGAGATAGCTCAGTGATTAAGAGCACTGGCTGCTTTCCCAAACTTGAGTTTTATTCCCAGCATACACACAGTAGCTCATAACCAGAAGTAATCTCAGAGGACCCAAAGCCTTCTTTGGATCTCTCTAAGCACCAGGCATGCACCTAGTGCATATGCATATTCAGTCAATGCATTCATTTACATACACTAAAATAAATATAAGTAATTATGGATACTGAAATTAGAACTTCACATAATTTTCATGTCAGGACATGTACGGCAGTCTAGCCATTTAAAACTAAAACCCATTCTGTTTGCAGGACTCAAGGGTACAGCAGACTGATGTATAGAACAGTTTAACCTTTTTCTGTAAAGAGTGCTGATTCCAGATGAATGGATCAAATGTATTCAAAGCTTGGAGGCAGTAAGGTTAAATTAAGAGTCCTGAGCAAAAGTTGTTACTACTTCTAGAGAAGAAAGCCAAACTGATACAAATCAGAAAACTCGGCAACAGAGGCTATGGAACAAGTTCCAGCTTCTGAGAGGAGGATAAAAAAGAAACCATAGAACACTTCATCTTGAATTTTCAAAAGAAGTCACAGTAAGGTTGTGCAAAATATAGTTTTTAAGTCTTACAGAAGCCAAAGACAGAAAGATCCCCTTCTATCCTTTCTAGAGGTTACAGAGGATGGAAGCCAGGGTTTTGTTTTTTTTTACTCTTATCAAACTCACAATCATCCTAAGATCTTCCCATTGCTATGTGTTCCTGGGGAGATATAAGCATTTAGTCCTCCTAGGGTCCCACGGACAAACCAAGGGCCACCTTCACTCTAACACTGAGTTTGTGGAGTTTCCTGACAGAGCATCAAGTGAGGGTTACTTACAATGGTATGGATACCCCTCCTTGCAACAGTTGTAACTAGAAAGCTTTTACCAAACAGGAAGGAGGCCTTATCTGCATATACTCATATACTGCATATATATCTTATCTGCATATACTCATACTACACATATACCTTATCTGCATATACTCATACTGCACATATACCTTATCTGCATATACTCAACTCATACTGCATATATATCTTATCTGCATATACTCATACTGCATATATATCTTATTTGCATATACTCATTTCCCCTAATTTTCCAAGTCTATAACCTCTAGCCTCTCCTAGGAAAGGTACAACTAAGAAAACAATTGTGCAATGGATACTCAAGTAAAGCTATTTTGGCCCTCCCCATACTTTCTTGATGGGATTTAATCAGATAAAAAGTCCAGCTAGAAAGATCCTTTTGCAAGGGAGTGAAGCTGAACTGACCAAGAGTGTATAATGACTCAGGACAGTAACTGACAACAGCAGGATTACAGATGGGAGCTTCCACACCCAGAATTATTTCAGTCGGGTACTTACAAAGGGCAAGAAAGAGCAAACAGCTGATCCAAAGGGTTCAGAAATGCCTTGTTTTATGGCCCAGACCCCAGACTGAAGAACTGACTTATGGACCAGCTGTCCTTACTGGAACTTTGAACACACTAATAAAAACCAGACCAATCTTCTGAAACACACACACACACACACACACACACACACACACACACACACACACAAACACACAGAGAGAGACAGACAGACAACCTACAGCTAGTGAAGCATGGCCACCAAGTCATGTTATCCAAAGAAAATGGCTCAAGTATTCAACACTTCCAAATAAATGCTTTAAAACCAAAGTCACCAGTCACAAATATATAGGAAAACATTTTTGAAGCCTTTATTTACAAAAGCTTTAAAAACAAATAATACCCTCTGTTTTGCAAATAATGTTTAGTTTAAAAAGGACCGTCCAGGTACAGCATCATGTATACAGAATGTACAAGGGAAACAAACTATGTTGCTAACAGTTGGAGACTTGCTAATATTATTGATTGAAGTGCAGATAACACACATTACAACTTGTAGTCCATCACTTCAGGGTAGAGTTAATGTTCACCAAAATCTTCCAACACATGCTCTGGTCTGGTCACATATTCTGCATGGCTAAATATTTCACAGTCTCTTGTCAATATATATAAAATAGATTGCAAAGATATACACAAAAAATAAACAAGCATTACACTCCTCAGGTAATTTTATTAGCTAATTGGCCTATGCATGCCAATTAGAAACCAACAGACATGAGATGTGCTTGGAAGGCTAAACACTACACACAGAACAGTAGTTACTAGGCTCCTCAGTAGTTCTTGTTTTCTGTTAGTCCTGCTGAATCAACAATTTGCACAATGCACGTGCTGTACGCTGAATGTCAAAAACAAGCAAATACTGTAAAAAGGTGGTGGATAGTAATTTTTCTAGCTAAGAGCAAGAAAAAAATCACAATTTCTGAAAAAATAGAGGATTGAAATCACTCTATAAAGTGCAAACTTGATGGTCCACAATTTTAAATACCTATAAGTACTGCAGAATAGGAGGAGAGGCATGGAAGAGGGAAATAAATTACAGTCAATGCTAGTTAATTTTATTTTGTTTTGTTTTTCCCTTTTCCTAAAATTGGCATGCATAGGCTACTATGTGACGGAAGAATTTCAAACCAGCTTTACACTCTTCATGAAGAAGCCCTTGTGATTGGATATTAGTAGTGAGGGAACTCTAGAGGCTTTTCTTAGACCCCATACGTGCTCAAGTAGGCAAAGTTTATCAAATTATTCAGTAATGTAGCTTTGTCACACAAGCTTGATAAGAAGTGTATTAAATTAAGGCCAGATTTAACCTGAATGTACTTTAATTTATTAAGATCATAGCTAAGAAAGGCCATACTTATTACTGAAAGCAGAAAAGACGGGCTACAAAAGGAGGGGGAGGTATTGCCTATTATTTAAGGGATGATAAAACCTATATACAAGCATGTGTGTAACTCGTATAAAATAAAAATAAGAAGACTATTTCCTGTCATGACTGCTTGCTGGCTTCCTCTTCATATGCATTCCCTGTGCCGTTCTGTACATAGGATGAGCCAGAACCAAGGCCATATAAGTGACCACAGTATTTGGCATCATCAATGTGGTCTTCAAAGAACATCTAAAAAGAAAAATTTGAAAGAAAAAAAATCATTTTAAGCAAATGATACAACCTGCAGTTTATATCTCAACATTGCAACTGCTCTTAACTAGGTGTAACCACTACTTTCTGTGATGTTCCCTTGAGAAGCTAGACTGCATATTTAACGAATAAGACTTACTGATGCCATTAACTATAGGCCTAAAGGATACTTTTTAAAACACAAAAATCTCTCTTTTTCATTAACAGTCACCTCATTTTAGTGAGAATTTATGAAGCATAAAAACACGGCATTTTTAATTCTATTTATTATAACAAACTTCACAGAATAGGAGAAATAATGGCAGAAGGGAAGGAGACGTTACACCATTTTAAGTTGTTTGAAGTCTACGCGCAAGGCTGAATTGACTAAAATTAACCAAACCCTAAACGTGTTATAGACAGTAAACACCTCGACATTCTCACTACACTGCTGTCCTTGAAGCCAAGGGAAATAAAGGTGACAAACTGGTGCCAGAAATTCACCATTAACTAGACATAAGGCATTTTAAGAATAAAAATCCAAAAGGTGTTCTATATGGAAACTAAACAGTTTACTTGCATGAGTGGACAATTCAAGTTAACTTCTGAACTGATACCACCTGGCAAAACAGATCAAATGCTTTCTATCAAAGGATGCTTCTCCAAGAGAATATACTCAAAGTAATTCTACACACACAGAAACACACACACACACACACACACACACACACACACACACACACACACAAATATACACACATCTGTACCAAATCAAAGTAGGATGTGTGTGTATGTGTGACACCTATCTCTTAGTTATCTATCCTAAAAACAGACTTTGTTCTACTACATATCATCCTTCCACTCCTAACATTTTTATACTTGAAGTACTTAATGGGGAAAATTACTGATACAGCATTTGATTCAAATATATATATCAGACTTTAGATTTAATTAATACTTATAATTCAAAACGCCCTTTAAGACTGAGTAAAAACTGTAAGTTCTACTTTATAAAACCTTCAAAGCAAGACATGAGCAAATCTATTTTCACTACCAGATTCAAGAAAGAGAAGGTACAACTAAGAAAACTCTGACACAGATTCCTTTACTCAGATGGGCACGTATGGGGTCTAAGAAAGGCCTCTAGAGTTCCCTCACTACTAACTTTTAAGCTTAAAGTTATTATAGCCTTTGCTCTGTGAAAACAGTATGTTTCCATGTACATGATTTTTACAATCATATAATTTTTTATTTTATAAACAATCTATTTCACAGTAAACAATTTTTTTACTCTATAAAGAATTTATTCTATTTCCGTTTGAATTACATTTCAAGAGGACTTATTTAACATTTGATTCAAATGTGGTGGATGTAACTTCTATAGTACCTCTATTTATATCTTCACTTAGCAGGTTCTTAATGCCCAAAACTTTTGTCACCAGACCTTTAATGCTCTCTACCTAACAACCAAGAAAAAGGCACAGATGTCTTCATACTTCTCTCATTTTGAAAAAGGCCATTCCTGTGAGCAGTGAGTCAGACCCTGCCTGGTGCTGAGGTCCTATTCGCTCCAGCTCTAACTGCTCAGCAACTTCCTGTAATCCACCCTAGAAGGAAGAAAAGCTCCTGGTCAAATACAGACTTTGGGTCTGGAATTCACAATTATAAATTTAGACACTGACAAAAGTATGAATAAAATTTTAATAATGTAAAAATTAACCTTGTAAAGATGGCAAAGGGATTGATAAAATATGACTGCAATATATTTGTGGACCAGAAAATCTTTTTACCAGAATATGAAATTCTAATAGGAAAATTTTATCTTAGTTATACATTTTAAGGCATGTGACAAGCAAACCGTTTTCCAGAGATATGGAGGAAGTAGATCAAACTCAGGGTAATAGTAATAAGCCACTCAGTATATTGAACCATCAATCATTAAAGAACTCAGTAACGAGTAGAGGAATTTCTTTGAAAATATCTAGGTTTCCCCTAAATTATTTAAAACTAAACATAAGACAACATGAGTGTTCAGACCACTGTCACTGTCAGTCTGTCATATAACTTTCATTTTCTCAACTAGGAAGAAGAGTTTTACAGACATAGAATTCAAATAGAATGGTTTGCTATGGTCTGCTTTCATTAATATAGCCATGACTGAGAAAATAAAGAGCGTGAAAGGAAAAGAGAAGAAATAACAGGCAGACAGAAGCAGACTACTAGTCAATTTCCTCCTTAAATTACAACGCCTTCACTAGCAAGCCAGGCAGTCTGCAGTCTTATCCTAGCTTGACAGGACTTTTGCCCAGCAACTGTTTCTGTGCTAAAACACACTGTGTGCACTATGTGTCCTTAGCAGCTGCTTGTAACACAGAAGCAGACTAGGTGGGAATGACTGGCAGCACCTTATCACTAACATACACTTTTAATGTGAGCAGCTCACATAGCACATAATAAAATATTTGATATTTCTTGGCATTTTGAATATATAAATGAGAAAAAAGTTAGGACTCTGTTTCTAAAAATTATAATTGTACAAAGCTGTCAATTAAAAACAAATGAACAAACAAACAAACAAAAAAAAAAAAACCAAACAAAACCTTCAGAGCCAGATCAAAATTCTTAGCATGCCACTCATTTAAGTAGTCTGAATACTCTGATGGAGTCCACTTATAAGGAACCTCAAATGACACAGAATTCTACTACTTTCATCTGACAATCATGAAATTATCTTGCAAAGAACTTCTCCCACCACACCTACATCATAGGCAGATGACCTGTGTTCTACAATTCTCAGTTAACTGTTGAAATCAAAGCTTCCACATTCAATTCCTCCATTCTTGCTTAAGAAAAAGTTACATTTCTTATTGTCTCCTAGAGCAAAGCTCTGTCTATTCTTTTCTAAAGCCTAGAAAGAAAAAACTTGACCAACCTTGGTTTTACTGAAAGAGAATACTGGCTACAAATACACTTGTTTCTTTATTTATAACTTAAATATCACCAAAATCCAGCAACTAAAAACCCACTCACAGTATTGTCAGGGATCTGTGCCAACTCAGGTGAATTTGCTCTTAAGCCGAAGTACTTTTCTTTAATCAGGAAGCGTTTATTTTGTTCAAAGGTTAAAAATAAATGGTTATATATGTTAAGTAGTATCAGAATAAGCTACTGTCTATATAGAACCTACATATTTACAATATAGTACTTACACCTAACCAGTTTTAGCTATGTAAATAATAACACCATACTTCAACAAGAAATAATAGTCTCTAATCAGGAAAACCACGTTAGAACATTATTGAATGTCTCTGCCCGCTGCTGGTCAGCCCCAACTTTGTATCTTTAAGATAGTTCTGTGTGCTGGAGTGTGAGAACCTCTGTAATGGGCCTAGTTAGAATGCCACACCTCACACTTTTGTTTCAGTTCATGATTCTCATTATGGCATCAATAACAAAAACTTAGCCCTTAGCTTGACTTTAGTTAAAAATTTATTCTGGGGGCTAAAGAGTTGGCTCAACAGCTAAGAGCACTGCTATTGTGGAGGACCAAGTTTCAGTTCCTAGCACCCACTAGGTGGCTCACAATTACCCATAACTCCAGTTCCAGAGGGGTCCCTGCTACCTCTTGCTATAAACTTTCACAGGAATGTGTGTATATATATCTTAAATATATTTAATGTAATTAATATATTAATCAACCTTATTCTGGGCTGGAAAGATGGCTTAGCAGGTAAGTCACTTGCTGTTCTTGAAGAGGACCCAAGTTCAGCTCAAGCATAGCATGGTGGTTCACAACCATTGATAACTACAATTGTAGGGGATTGGATGCCCTCTTCTGATGTCCTCGGACAGCAGGCACACATTTGATGCATAAATACACATGTAAGCAAAACACCCAGAGACATAAAACTTAAAACACAAACCAAAATAAACCTTATCCTATCAAGCTAAATACTGCAGCATGGAAGAGGGATTGTCTGTCCTTTAAGAATAGGAACAGATAATTTAACTGCATTAAACATAACTTTTAAAACATGGCTTAAAACATTCAGGCCTAAGATATTATAGAAGTACTTGGTCTAAATCAGTGCTTCTCAACCTTCTTAATGCTATGACCCTTTAATACAGTTGTGTTGTGGTGACCCCCAACCATAAAATTATGTTCACTGCTTCTTCATAACTGTGATTTTTCTATTGTTATGAATCATAATGTAAATATCTGTGTTTTCCAATGGTCTTAATTGATTCCTGTGAAAGGGTTGTTCCACCTCCAGATTGAGAATCACTGGTCTAGCTAATGTGCTGGTTCCAGATAAAAAAGTCATCTGAAGCCTTACTTTGAGATTTTTGCAGCTCTTCATGAGGTACTTCACATCATAAATGACAGGAAAAAATAATCGAAGGATCTCAAAGAAATCAAGTTCTTCTTCAGGCAAGTTAGAGTTGGTCAGAATTTTAATTAAATAGCCAAAGTCATAACCACTAATAAAAAGATTGAAAGAATACAGAAAAAAATACATTAATACCATACAATGAAAGGCATTAGTTTTTCAGATAGAAAATTAAACAAGTCATGCTATAGGCAAAAGGATTACAAAAATGTGCATGCAGAAGCAATGAAAAAAAAGACATAAGTACTTATAAATTACTGACCTTTAGGTACATGGATTTCTCCATTGGTTTAAAAAATCACAACTATAAAATATCTTTCTCTTACCTGTAATTTGAACTCATATTTGGCAAATGACCTTACTGAACATATCTTTTGGAGAATATACAAAATAAACTTTGATTTGATGTTTATTATTTTACTTAATTTGAAAGGGGAGAAGTTTTACTATGGAAGATCTTTGGTACATGTACCCAAGAGCAGAAACTTAAGTTTATTAATAGTTGGCAAGGAAGTGCCCTTGCCAGTTATCTAAAATATAGTGACATGGCTTTGCTTACTTCTAATAGAATACTACAGATTAGAATTGATATACACATTATTTAGTTTTTGATAGTGATTCATGATATAGCTCTGGCTAGGCTGGATGTTACCATGGGGACTAGGATGGCCCCGGATTAAAGAGATCGACCTGCTTCTGTCTCCCAAGTACCATGACTGGCAGAATTTATAATTAAAAAAAAATAGATGGATTAGAATTGAAAGAAATATTTTTCATGTTTAATGGTCTAATCTAGCTTGTTTAATATTTAAATTCTCCTTAATTATCTGGTTTTATTTTTATAATAAAGAATTAAGCATTATCACATACAGAGTATATAAAATGAGATGCTTTAAATGGATTGTAATCAACCACTGCAAAACAATTTTTCTAAGGATAGCCTTCCCAATCACCTCATCAAAACCAAAAAGAAGCAAAACAAAGCAAAACCAAAAAAAACCCTCCTAAATATCTATTCTTGGCCTTGTCTTTGTGGATCAGTTATTCTTCATAACACTTATTACTGTACAACATGCCACACTAGAAATTACATCATTAAAAGTGTTGATTTACCTTTAGCAGAATGGAAAGTACATGAGAACGAAAATTTTAGTCTGTTGTGTTCAGTTTTAGCATCTTACTTAGCACAGTGGCTAACATCAGGAAAGTACCACCAAACGTTTAAAGTAAATGAATGCTTTCCTTTATAAGAACACAAAAATCTAAGACTTAAAAAAATGGTTAAGAAGGAAGGGAGACACAAATCCTCAATAGCTTTGCTAGATTTGAATGAAAGCTGGTTCTTCAGATTTTTTTCTACTAAGCACCAATCCCTCTCACAGGCTAAGATACATGCCTTGCTAAAAGGTAAACAACAGTGTTCTCAGTGAGGTATTAGACTCATGGCAGTTAACTCTTTCCAGAACTAAGCAAAGAAATGCTGATAAAGTGACCTAAGCAGACATAAGGCAGATAGAGGAAGGAAGCACATTGCAATCAGTTTTTTATTTTTTTACCTATGAAATGATAACCATTTGACCCCTTCACAAAGAACCACTCCTGAAGTCATAAGAAGTTCTGCAAAATATTGGGTCTCAATTCCTTCCTCTTCATGTTTCTTAAACTGGATACCAGATGTTGTTAGTAGCTCTATAGAGTCCTGAGCATACATGTCCTCCCTGGCAGGAGAGAGAGAGAAAAAATGTTCAAAATTCTCATTAAACAGTTGTTCTCCAGGTACAACTACAGTGCAGAAACAAGACAGAGGATTGGTTTATGTCCAACTATTCAGATGCTTCACAATGATCAAGAAAAATAAAATGTAAAGTATTCAAAAAGTAATCATTCAAAATAGTCCAATGGTGAGTTTACCCTTACCATCAACTCAATTTTATCAGCTTCTAAACATTATGTAAATCTCACTGGGCTTAAAAAGGGTCTTCTACTCACCAGAGGCTACCACAGATATGTTCTTTTCAGTCTCTGCAGCTAGTTTAGTGCTGCCAGAAGGAGCTGTAGCCACAGCCATGAGGGGTTATGCACACCTCTCATGCTCTCAGCAGAACCAGGAAGGAGACACCAAGTGGCCAACATCTCTTGTAGCTGAGTTAAACTACATTCCATCTTAGAGAAAAAGGAGATGCCTCCTCTCACAAACGAGGAGCCTTTCTGGGCTCTATTAAGCAGTGAACTGTTCAGAATTAAAAACTCAGTTATGACATCGTTTCTTCTTCCAGAAATCACACACCTACAAGAGGCAAATACAATCCTAGACGACTACATTAAACCAAGCCAGGAAAGCTAACTATAAACCAATTGTTCAAACTTTTACTTAAGCCAGAGAAAAAGCCACCTATAATTTCTAAGCACAAATATATTAAGTATTATACGAAAAAGTTGAAGAGTCATAAAAATGTATCTTGCGGATTTACCATTTATTTTTATTTACTTTTTGTTAACCTTAACATTGGTTTCTACCATTAGCAAAAGAAAATTTCTATGGAAGACTTCAATAAAACTAACAAAATCAAAATAAATGTTTGCTGTTAACCAAATCTATTTTTGTAGTTTACTCTCTGGAAATCAATTTCAAAGGTCAGTTTTAGTTCTCAGGCTGTCAGGAACTAGGTGATGAGGTTAAGACTTGAAGCATTTAGAAACAGAGGACAACTACCTCTTTACATCA
This sequence comes from Micromys minutus, assembly GCF_963924665.1. Lineage (NCBI taxonomy): Eukaryota > Metazoa > Chordata > Mammalia > Rodentia > Muridae > Micromys > Micromys minutus. The sequence goes on along the minus strand of NC_137983.1, from coordinate 29,617,258 downwards.
TGATTTCTCTTGAAAGATGCTGTGGAAGGCTATCAGAATAAACTTAATGCAGCCCCGCCTCCACCCCCAGTTAAATATCTCATCATAACTAAAACTATGGCCCTTGGGCTCACATGGAAGCTTGTTTCAACACCTTTAACCAATCAAGAATACAGCAGACTGTTCTCCAGGCTCATGCTGCTCTTAGCTACATGCTCAACTTACTGTATTACATCCAACACTATGTAACCATTACGAATTAAATAATGTATCAGTGAGGTAGGACAGGGAGTCTTGTTGCACTTAAGTCATTATTTCCCAAACTTGCCCAATGATAATAATCACCAGGGGGACTTACCAAAAATATGGATTCCCAGGTCCCACTGCAGTCCCAGACCTATTGAATCACAATTCCCAGGTGAGACCTGGAGGAGTACCTCGGTATTTTATAATAAAGTAAGATTGGCAAACAAAAACATATGAACAGTCCCTTTCTCTTCTGCAAAATTTACGTAACTCAAGTCTAAGCTTCGTAGAATGAGCCTTTTATAATAAAGTCTGGTACAGATCTCATGCTTCATATTACCCAACGCTTAGCCTTATCCAGAGAGGAGGAAGAACTTTCTACAGTAAGGTGGGTTTCCGTTTCATAGCAATTAGGAGTCCCATTTCCGAATCAGTGAACTATCCTTTTCTGATGGTACCACTTTTAAATGTTCCATACTCTGCTTGTTCTACTCTCAAACATTCTAGCAATAAAGGGGGAAATGTAAGAATTTCATCTGGTGTTGGATACTGCCTGTTGGATCTATTGTTCAGATTTAAGGTAGCAAAGTATCTAGTTATGACTGAACATGAGTGAAAACCATGTAACAATCTCTAACAATTTCCACAAGGGCATAGGTATACATGGCTATCCTCAGTTAATACTCTAAAGATGCACTATCTAGTAACTCAATCATGTAAAAATACTAAATTTTCTATTTTTATAATATGAACAAACCCTATTATAAGAACTCACATTCTAACATGTGTTCTTATCAACATTAAACTACTTCTGGATTATCTCCCAGATACCAACCATAGGGTTGATACAGTACCTTCTTCAAATGTCACTTACTTTCAAACAGACTTTCTTTTATAAGTCAAATGCTTTCAAGTTAAATACAAATAAGCTAGAATGTAGCCATACAGATGGTTAGTCATCTTTAGTTTTTAGTAAATTAATAAACCCAAATAAACTCAAATAAGAATAACTTAAATAAATTAATAACACATAAAACATACCTAAAATTGCAAAGGTTATGAATGACAAGAAGACAAATAAAAAGGAAATATTCTCACAAGCACAATTAGCAAGTTATTTAAAATAGGCTGCTATTTACTCTTTTGATGGATGAGACTGAGCAGGAGCTTCCAACTTGCAAAGAACTACAACTTCCAAAAAACAGCAGCAAGCCTGTCTGCCTGTTTCTTAATATGAACATATGTGCCTAGTTGAAACTTACTTAAATATTCATTCTGGGAATGAGTAAATGAAGCTTAACAATGTCTTCAACTTTGGATTTAGATCTATACTTCCAATAAATTAACCACAAAGTTTCCGAAGGATATACCGATCCTCCATGATTAATGGTATGTCTTGATAATCTCATTACATGTTAGGAAGACAGTATCAAAAGGTGAGCATATTATTAGATCACCTAAATGGCTCGGCAGCAGAGTGCAATGTAAAATATCGAATAAGAGAGCAGCCAGCTGGGAGATGGTGCTTCCTACTGCTACCCACTGCAGCAGAGTATACAGTGCTGCCGAAGAAAAGGAACAAAATTCAAAAGTTAATGTCTCATCCACTGAATGCATACTACTTCTGTATGTAGTCAAAAAGTGTAAACTGAGCCATTCTAAGTCAGGAACCATGACAGTGGCTCACTAAAGAACCTAATAAAGCATGTCTTAATCATCCACCTAATCATACAACCTAATTATCATCCAATTTTAAAGCATATACACTAATCATCCAACATAGCATAGTTAAATATACTACAGTACATTAAGAAAAAGGTCCACATAGGAAGCAGAGTCAGGTAGATCTCTGAGTTTGGGGCCAGCCTGGTCTACAGAGAGAGTTCCAGGACAATCAGGGCTTCATATAAACAGAAACCCTGTCTCAAAAATAAACAAATAAAAGAAACCCCACACAAACAGAAAAAGGTCAAGAAACCAATTACTCAGAACTCTGAATAACAATATCACATATATAATAGTTACACAACAACTAGGAGGAAGTGTTGAGAAACTGGTAAAAGTTGTTTCAACTTTGCAATATTATCCAGTTTCAAAAGCATGTTCTTTTTTGTAATCAAAGAGAAAAAATGTCAGAGATATGCTTTCTAAGTCAATCTAGCAGTGTCACACTGTGACAGGCGGGTTCTCCTTATGTCTAAAATGCACAGACTTCAATGCTAACGTCTCCATTCTGCTCAGCCCACCCCAGGCAAGTGTATGCACCTCGCCATAGTCTTTAACCTGAGGAGACTGACTGTCAAGTCAACAGTTTTACGCTACTCAGTGGTGAACACCCCAGCTCACTCACTCCATAATACTCAAGTCTCGCTCTGAAGAGGACACTTCAGCAGCCAGCGTGCTCCTTAACTAAGGCTGTGACGCTCTCCTGTTACAGAGTTTATCAAAGCACTGGGCAAAGAAAGCAAAATCTTAGCTTTAAAACACACATTAATAAACATGTTTGCTTTTACGCCCATAGTAAGTATAATAGTTACAGTGACCAAAATACTAAAAGGTCTAAAGAAATTTTTACATAGAGAGCATTTATCTGTTTCTAAATGTCTGTTAGCTAATACTGACTTAGGTATTACAAATCACGCCTTCAAGACTCAGAGAATGTTACGTAACACTCGATTGCAGGTATTTCTTACATGTGTGCTACTCTAAGGATCTACGCAAAGCTGAATGCTATATACACTACAACCATACAGATCTTTCTACCTACACCCAACAATAACGATTTGCATTTACTCCCTTGATGCTAAGGGTAAATTTGAAAGAACACTAGAAGAACCCTGACTTGGACCAATGTGAGAATTAGATACAAAAATCTTCACAAGCACAGACAATAGACAGAGTGATGATGTTGGAAAATGTTCACCAACACTGTGGCGCAGAGCCTTGTGCATGGACATGTTCCTTCTAGGCAAGGTCAATCTCCACCATGCTTCAACACGTCTGAGACCCTATTATGATACTTTCCACATTAGGCAGTACTACTTTTATCTTCTCAAAAGCTTTTGCTCTGATTAACATTTTTAAACTAAAATTTTCATTAACTTGAGTGTGTGTGTGCCTGCATATATCCATCATTTGACACATAACTTCAGTTCTCTCCTACCATGTGGGTCCTGAGCATCATACTTAAGAGGATGACGGCAGGCACTTATGCACTGAGCCACCTCACCAGCCTTCATACTCTTTGCCATTCCTATGATGTTACCATTAGTATAAATAGTTGCAAAACTGGCAGTAAAACTAGTTTTGCCTGAGTAAGAAAAAACCAAAATGTTCCTCAGAGAACAACAGAAAAGTCACTGCTACAAAAATTACCATCTAGCAAAAGGGACTACCAGCTTTACCAGCCTATATATTTACACTGATGAATTAACTCCCAGTCACAAACTGAGTATATTATGTAACAACACAAACAAAACCCAATGTTCTGATGATTGAGGGGAAAAAAAGCCTTAAAGAAATAAAATAGGAAAAACTAAAGATCGCAGTGAGGGAAGCATGGAAGGATATTTTCAGTGTGTCCCAGAACTGTAATACTCATGAAGCATTATGAAACAGCAGAGATGAGCACGCTAGCCTTGATGGGCCCACAGGGACTGTTAGTTCAGTACTAGGTATTAATTAATACTATGAGAATTACAGGATTAACACAACACTTTTCAAAGATACACAAGCGCAGCACTGACGCTGTCATCCTCTAAAACCGTCAGTCCTGCTCTTCATTAGATCTTATATGTTCAACAGTGTAGTCAACAGAGAACAGGAACAAAGAGAGTTCTTATGTAGGCATGGGCACTGATTTTCTTATCCTTTTCTGTTGCTATTTTTCAAACCAGATCAAATTATATAAATACAGGCTACCAAGCAGAAAGGGACCAAAATATTGTAACATAGTTTAGAATATACTATATATTTTATTTCCATACCTTAACAGAAATGAAATGTTACTCTCCACTACTAGGTACTTACATCTTGTAGTTCAGAAGTCACATGTATCCCATAATAGTTATAAGTGTGGCAAACTTACTTAAAACATTGTGTGTGTGACTGTATTTATATATACATTTATTTTAAAAATTCAACTGCCTGGTTTTTGAGCATGAACTGTGTCAAAAGGATGGACTCACTTTCATACAGTTCCCTCAGCTATGAAGATTACAATAAATAATGTAGAACTATTTTAGCAAAAGAAATAGTTTATACCCAAGATCTGTGTTAGACATCAGATTCTGTTATATATGCAAGCTTCAATACTATTACATTTTCTGTATGTAAATTAAGAGGTTGAGGATTATATGGGAATAGTCGTTTAAAGAACATGAATTTGAAAAGAAAATATCCCCAATCTTCCAAGAAATGTCTTACTACATGTGGTATTTAGAATACAAAATATGAATGTAGTAAAAATTTCTTCATGGGAACAATGATTATCTTAACAGGTCTCTAATAGATTGAAGTTGTAGCTGAATGGTATCTGCTTAGTCAGAAAGTGCCACTGCAATCATATGAATTCCAAGTTGGGCATACAAACAAATGTGAAGGCTCTATGTGTGGTGGCTTATGCCTTGTAATTCCAGCACTTGGAAAGCAGAAGCAGATAGATCTCTGGGAGTTTGAGCCCAGCATTGTCCACATAGAGAGTTCCTGGTCAGCCTGGGCTATGCAATGAGACCCTGTCTCAAAAAAGGAAAACAACAGCAAAATGTAATAGTAAGATTTAAGAGTCATGTTTAGGACACCAGGTTTAATCTGCAGCACCCTTAAACAATGACAAACATAACAGAAACAGTAACAAAAATATAGTTTCACAACTTTCCTTAAAAGTGGCCATCATATTTTAGAAATAACATCTATAACTAAAGTTTTTGAAACTAGAAAGTTTTTATTATTATCTTTCTAATTATGAGGTAATTACAATTGCCTCATAATAACACACCTAAGCTTTTGAATATCTATATTTAATATATTTCCAGGAAAATTGGGGTCTTATGTTTTTTTTCCCACTTACGTCAAATTAAATTTAAAATTAAACTGCCAAGTTGATGTTCCTGGAGGATATTCTCCTTGCTCATTCATAAATGTCAGTCCGAGCTGAATTATCTTTAACAAGTCTACATTACACCTCAACAGTTGGTATTGATAGTCAGCATTGCTTCTGAATTCTCCAATGGGCCTTGCAACAACACCTGGAAACTCGGTGTCCTGTAAAATAATTGTAAAATTTATTATTTACTAAATGGTCATAAATACAAAACTCTTAGAAAACTTTTGATATAAGTCAGAGAATTCATTACAATGAAGTTCTCTATGTTCATACTCAATGATTATAAGCATGAAGAGCATTACTTATTAGACCTCAAAATTTTATAAACTTAAATTACTTTTTCTTAGTTGAAATTGATCAATAAATGATTATTCTGTACTGATAACCCATAAGAAACTCAAGCAAATATTTGCTCCATTTCCTGGAAAAAAAATCATAAACTCATTCCTAAGGAGTATGCATATGAAGCTACACTTATAGCATTACGTTATTAAACTCAAACTGCATGAAGGATTGATTTAAAAGTAGAAAATACATTGTGCTTTCCAATCAATGCAATGAGACAACATTTACCTTGACACCAAAGTAAAGAAAAAAATCTCATTAATGTCATTTCTTTAGTTAGCCCAAGTATTTTCTATATAATTCACAGCAAACATGTCAAGACACACATTCACTCTTGCAGGCTGTTGTTTCTGTAATGCTGCCATCCCTTATTGTCTGAGATATAAATGACCACTAGCAATTTCTGCTGCTCATAAAAATAAGTCCCCACCCAAAGAGAAAGTTTCTGCTCTAATTATGAACAAGTACCCCTTTACTGAATGGTATGTTAAGTACAGACATTCCTATTTTAAGCAAATATTCTGTTCATTCAGAGATACACTTTTTTTAAACTTGAAAAAATAAGACAATTATGTATTAGTTTAGCACAAGAATTAAAATTAAGGCTAGTAAAAAAAGAAAAAGAAGTAGGAGGAAGAGGAAGAAGAGGAGGAAGAGAATAAATAGTAAGTCAATATGAAACAGTAAAGAAACCTAAACTTCCTGAATTTAATACAACCACCAGCAAATTACTGGATTCTATAAACATTAGCTAGACTTGAAGTGGGCCAGGGATAGAGGTGCAAAAAGCTGAAATACTGCCTTCTAGAGCTAATGATTGTGTAGACCAAGAAAACAGACCAGCTATAACAAATACACAGTGTAGTAACAAAGCAGAAAAATAGTTATCCAAACATTCTAGGCAGACTGAAGACCATCTGTAAGAGCAGAGCGGTTCAATGATCTAGTATGTTAGCAATGTTTTCTTAAAGGATCTATTTTGGTTTTTGTTTGTTTAGCTTATCTGGTACTAGTAGCATGGCCTTGGGATTGCTGAGAGCAGAGCTGACATTCTTAGGCTCTGGAGTCTTCCTACTGAATGTAATCAATTTCATAAAATTGTACATTAGACAAGTACATTCTGTAACTATGTCCTCTTCCCCTCTCCTCCCTGTCTACAGCCTGGGTATATCACACTCTTGCCTTCTCACTCAGCAGCTCCAACTCAGTAAGAACCCATAGGCAGCCCTATGTTCCTGAAAGCAAAGCCTGTCTCCCTTAAGCCCTTAAACCCAGGTGAAGCAAGCCCAAATCCTAAAGCATGTCTGCCACTTTTATTCAAATGCCCCTGATTCCTAATCCCTTGCTGATTAATGCAAGCAGTAAAAAAACTAAACTTGTCAAAATAGTTTTGTTTCTGATAGCCTTCCCTGTAGGAAACAGACAATTTATTTCACGATTAAATTAATCCCTAGCTATCAATAAAAAGGGTTTAATTCAAGGTTTTAAAATTCCAGTCAGGGGTTGGCATGCAAGCAGGAGAACTGCAGTTCAATCTTTAAAGGTGCATGGTCCACGAGCTTGCAATTTAAGGCTTGGAAAGCAGAGGCAGGTGGATCCCTGAGGTTTCCTGGCCAGCCAGCCTAGCTTAATCAGGAAGTCTCAGGCTATTGAAAAACCTGTCTGTCTGTCTGTCTCTCTCACAAACACACTCACACACACTCACTCGTACGCACGTGCGCACTTCACCATTACAAAAGGCATTTTAAAAGGATTTAGCCAGGTCCATACCATAGCAACATAATTATATTTTCGGATAACTTGACGGATTTTCTTCATCTCTTCATCCAGGTTACAGGCCCAAACTTCACAAATTCTTTGGCTATGATCTACAGTTGCTGCTGGCATAGTGACAGCACAAGGGGTCTAGATGCGAAGCATCAAAATGTTATGCTTGATTGAAGATTTGTTTCATAAAAATACTTTACCCTTTACTTGTGTACCTGTTGAAATAAAGACCACTGGTATCATGAATGTGAATGATGAAACTGGGCTGGTATAAATAAACCTTAGGTTACTTATTCAAAGTTCATGATTCGTAACAAAATCAAGTTTTAGAAAGTTACTTTTCTTAAGGTACACAGCTCATATATATAGAGAATATAAAAGCACCACAACACTGATTTCCCAGTTGAATATAAACCTGACTAATTAAGATCTGCTACAAGTTCAATTTACTCCACACAAAACTATAATCCATTTCAAGTTTAAAAAAATGAAATTAACAAAACCAAACGTTTCTTAATAGAATGCTTGCTTTTATTCTTCTAACATTTAAAATCTTACTCAAACCAGATCAGAGTAACCATATTTTAAAAAATGTTTTGAGAAGCATCAGGCAATCTCAAAAATAAATGTTCATATAGCGGAAGGGAGACAGAAGGAAGGCAATGAGATGTGACCATTTAAATTTTCTAATTTCAAAAGCATTTCTCCTGGCAACCAAAGAGAGATCTCATGTTTTTGCCACAAACACAAGGTTCACAGTATACAATGGTGAGGTTATTAATACAGACGAACAGGGACCAATAAACAATAACCCCAACAAAATAAACGAGTTAAAAGAGGATTGCCTTGTGTCCTAAACTCGTAAATGTAAGCTGGAGAAATCTCAGAAACAAAAGGTGATGCTGGGCACGCCTTCTTTCTTACTCTCCTCCCTGTAACACGGGTCTACACACAGTACGGAAACACTGTAATTTAACACTGCTTTCCTCCACCCCCTCCTCTACTGCGGTCTCAGGGTCCCTGAAGAGGCAGCAAAGGCCTTCTCATTACTGAGGTCGCACTCCTCCGTGGGCACCGTGAAGAAAGCACAGACGCATTCATGTCAATGATAACACTCTTCGCTGGCACACAGCCAGCTTGAGGCTGCAGATACCATTTACTAGAGCTAGATTGACTCCCAACCACTGCGAAGAGGAGCTACTAGTTCAGAAGTAGGCCACCGCCCTCCACTCTCAATTTCCTTCCCACAACGAAATCCCAGGTACAAAGCGGTGGCGTCATCACTGCGCGCCGCGCCCCTGACAGGCCCCCGGCCCGTTACCTCCTCCCCCTCCAGCTCCCCTCCCTCTGCCAGCTCTGTCCACCACAGCCGCGCTTGAGCGGGCGCCATCGCGCACCCTCTTGGGCTCCCACTCCCGCCCCTTTCCCATTGCCCCAGCACGCCCCGGACCCGCCGGATCTACTTGTGTCTCTGAGCTCGCGCTCCTCCTCCTCCTCCTCGCCATAGAGATTGCACCCGGCGGCGGTGGCGGTGGCGGTACCGGCGGCGGCAGCGGGAGCCCCATAGACACCTCTCGCCCTGCAAAGGGGAAAGGGGAGCCGGAGCGGCGCTCTGCCCAGCGCTGCTACGTCGCTCCTCGCACGTCCTACCGACGGCGCGGCATGATGACGCCAGCGCAGAGTGGGCGGGGCTCTCAGGAGGCGGGCCGGGCAGGTGACTGACGCCCGGCGGTGGAGCTCCTGGCAAGGCGACGGGCCTAGCAAAGTGACCGGGTGGTGTTGGTCGAGAGCGCACCGGCTTCTGTCCAGCAGGCGGGTCGCCCTTTTCCAGCCGCCCGCAGTGGTAGCTCGTCCCGCTGGAGCCAGGGACCCGCGAGCGGGACGAGCGGGAGAAGGCGCGGCCCCTGGCGTCCCGGCCGTGCTCGGTCGCTGGGGAACCACTGGGCTAAGCGAGGAGGAGCAGGCCGGAATCTTCTAGGGCCTCGGGCCCGGGGACCCGAGGAGGATGAGCTGGCTCTTTCCCCTGGCCAAGAGCGCGTCATCCTCCGCGGCCGGGTCCCCTGCCGGCCTCACCAGTCTCCAGCAGCAGAAGCAGCGGCTGATCGAGTCACTCCGAAACTCCCATTCCAGGTGACTGGTGGCTTTGACCCAGGGTAAAGTAGGACGGGAGGGCGGGCCGCCTGCAAACACCCGTGCAGCTCCGCAGGCTGCTCCGCCAGCTGCCTCCTGTTGATAGTCCTTCCAGTGGGTTAGGCGCTCACTTCCCTAGTGTGTCCCTGGTGACCCACCACTGTTCAGCTCCTCTCTTGACTTTTTCATCTCATCTGACAAAACGGAGTTATCTATCTATACACAGCACCCCTAGCTTCCACGCTAATTTTCCTTTTGATCCACCTATGATTGTAGCATTGCATCAAATCGTTAACATGCTAACACTCGGCTAGAGACAGTTGGGAAGGTAATTCCCAAGTTTTACAAAGTGAAAAATTAAACTGTTAAACATCGAGGGAAAGGGAAGCCAGTGTCCTGGTGATAATCCTTTTGAGTCTGTAATTAAGCTCACCCTGTTCCAATAACCTCTTTCTGTCTTGTAATTGATGTCTTTAGACTTCTCACTTTCTTGTGAGAAAAGCTCCACATTTAGGACTTGCCATATACAATCTGCATTATCTGTTGTCTTTGGAGTTTCCTTATTGTAGCATAGTCAAACTAGACATACAGGAATTGCATTATTTCGACTTTAAAAAAAACTGTAAAGTCATCTGCTGCATTCTTTTTTTTTAAATTAGGTATGTCCGTGGCTGCTACAGGTTTTGAAATATTAGAGCTGCTTTGCGATATGTAACTTTTACAATAAGTTTTACTTAATAGCTTCATACCATATTTTATGTATAGAGGCCAACGTGGTTAAACTCTAGCTTTTCAAAAACCTTGTCACATTTTACTGTATTATATAACACAAATTATACACACACACACATCCATGAGAGAATAGCATCGTGTTATTGTCAAGGGGTATTTTTATGTTACACATCCATTTTTCCCCCAAGCAAGTAAGCTATAATCTCCAGTTGCTTTAAATCAAGTTGTCAAAAGAAAACTTTACTGGAAAATCAGTTTGAACAAGACCTGTTTCTGACTGATCTGAGTTTCTTGGTTGTCTCATTCATTCTTGGTTGTAGGAAAGTTTCAAAAAGTCATTTAATGTCTTTTTAGATAGAAAAGAGTAACCATCCTTTATTGGTGGTTTCATTGTGGAAAATTAAATTCATAAAGTTCTTCCAAGTATTGGGTGTGTTGACTTTTCCCCACTCACTGTAAGGTCATGATCCATGCATGCTTTTAAAGCGTTAGGTTGGCCTGAGTGGAGGAAAATGTGGGGTCAGAGACACAAATGTGGGGGAAGACAGCAGGAGAATTTGCTTCTGAGCCTTCAAGTCTCCCTTACTTTAAGGTACTTAGCATGCCCAAGTGATATGCTTACTGCCGTAGCAATTTCTGAACTCCAGCACAAGTCACCCTTACTCTCAGCGGTGTTTTGTTTGTTGCTAACCTTCAGAGCAGAGTACAGAATAACTAGAGCCACACAGAGAAACCCTGCTTTGAAAACCAAAAACAAGCAAACAAACCCCAAACACCTTCACAAGTTACACTCGCAAGATAGTGTAAAATGAGGTGGCTGACTTTTGAAACACTCGACAAAGGTTTCCACCTTAAAATATCAACTTGGAAAACTGTGGATTATGTTAGTCCTACTGTTGCAGAAGCACTTTTGGAATTGTTCCTTAGCCTTTACTTTTTTTCCTGCCAGTAATGCTGGTGATTTCCTATTCTTGGAGGATGAGATGGAACTTTTGAAACACTAGAGTCTCTTACTGCTAAGGCTAGTACATGGGGGAAGTGAGCTGAAGTTCTGTACTTTGGTCCCAAGTGGAGTTAATAAAGTGGTAATTGTTCATTGAAGGAGTTCTGGAGTTGGTTTAAAAGGATCAGTAAGCACCCTTAAAGGGATGCAAAACAATTTTGTGTGCTAATCTTTGAACAAGACATTTTGGACAGGAGACATTATCTACACATACACAACAACCCTAAGTATTTGATTCTTGTAAGATCTTGAGATTTTAATTGAAATACTGTAAAATTACAAATTATATATAAATAATTTTAAACATTTAAGAACGTCTTAAACACTTTAACAAACTCTTACCTTCTCCAAAAGATTAGGTGAGTTTCATAGTTTTTTTTTTTTTTTTAAATGAGTGATATCCTGCAGGAACAAGTCTGAAACTGTCATAAAATACTAAAGGGGTTTAACCAAAGCAAGAGGACACCTTTAAGTATGCTATGAAAGTGAAAGTGAAAGTTATATAGCCTGGACTCACGAACAAATCTTCTAGATAATAATAATCACACTCTTCATTACCACTGAAGCAGTGGTTCTCAACCTTCCTAATGCTGCGGCCCTTTAATACAGTTCCCCATGTTGTGGTGACCCCAACCATAAAATTGTTTTCATTGTTGTTTCATAGTTGTAATTTTGCTACTGTTGTGAATCATACTGTAGATCTCTGATATTCAAGGTATCTATGCGACCTGACCCTTTTGAAAGTGTCATTCAATCCCCAAAGGGGTTACCACCCACACTAAATAGTATCCCACTGCACTAAAACTTTTGAGTTCATATGTAGAAAAATTCTTCTAACTCCTTGAAAAAGTTTACTTTGGAAGAGATTATTTCTTTCCTTTCCATTTCCTCTGAATTCTTTAAAGACTTGGTGGAGGTGCTTTCTAGCCCAGGGGGTATAAATGATCTGGGATGATCTTATCTCATACTCTTACCTCTTTTGGGAGTAGGACTCCTCCTCTTCTTCCTCTTCCTCTTTCTGTGGTCTTCTTCTTTGTTTGTTCCTTCATTCATTCATTCACTCAATCACTGGAGCCACGTGCCTCTACTTATACAGTACTAGGAAGTAGGACTCTTGATAAATAGAAGTCGGAAGGAAAGCCCATGTTTTCTCAATAACATAGAACCATGTGGGAAGAAAAACAAATGGGAGGGGAGGAAAATACTTCTGTTCATGGGACTCCTGGAACTGTTTTGGATTGTGATTGAAGGCTGACAACTAATGTAAAATAGAAGGACAAGATATTCCTGCTAAACTAATCAACTCTGAAGCAAACCCCCTTCCCTCTGGTACTTAGTGTTTAAGATAAATAATTCCTCGCTGGTAACATGACTTTCACCCTCTTTCAGTAAACTTGTGTTTGCAATGATCCTTGCTAACCAGGCTAATACATAAGGCTCCCAGAAGTAAAGCTGTTTAGTAGAATTTCTCTGTGTTGCACCCACAGTTAGAATATACTACAAATGGATGAGGTAATAGTGACTGTTCTAAATATCTAAAGTTAATTAGCCTCTTTATGAACTTCTTTATCTCTAAAATAACCTAAAGCTATGTTATGAGTAGTAATTATAACTTATAATTAACTGTAAATTCAAAGTTATACAGGTAATAAGCCTTCTTTATTATCTTTAGCTGGGTCTCCCAGGTAAAACGTGTCTGCGTTAATTTTATAATAATGGGAGTGCTGTTTTGTTTGCATATTTGACAAGAGTATATTAAGTTGTTTGTGATGGCGTACAGAATTGTATTTTTCTTTTGTACAACTAATAGACTCCAAATGAAAGAAAGCAAAGAAGTCAGGAGCTACAGATGGGTCTCACCCAGTAATCCTTACATGCCTTATGTCCATTGAACTGAAAGGATTGACTGCCTGGTTGCTCTTTGCTCTACTCAGCCTAGATAGTCGGTTGATTCCTCAAGCCTCTCGATGTAATGACATTCTTAAAGGCACAAACCAAAATGAATCCGCGCATTGTAGCTGTGGTTCTCAACCTTCCTAATGCTGTGACCCTTTAATACAGTTTCTCATGATGTGGTGACCCCAATGATAAAATTATTTTTGTTGTTACTTGATGACTGTAATTTTGTCACCATTGTGAATTGTAAATATCTGTGTTTTCTGGTGGTTGTAGGCGATCCCTGTGAAAGGGTCATTCAGACCCCAAAGGGGTAAAGACCCACAGAGAATTGCTGGAATAGAAGCTTTGTAAAGAAAATGTCCTAGCTTTCTATGTGTAGTTCTAAAACACACACACACACACACACACACACACACACATGGTTTACTGGCTAGTCAGCTTAACACATGGGCCTTTGGCAAATATTCAAGATCTAAAATCTATAGCAAAACTATAGAAATGTCAGTCTCCATAGTCTTTACATCATCTTATTTGGTACTCAGTTTTTGCTGCATAGATCACAGAGTCCTTTTTGATTAATCAGACTTTAATCCTGTAACGTCCCTTGAGAGTCAGCTTTTGTGTAGTCGTTGATTGTAGCTTTTAAGCATTAGTCTTTGTTCACAGTGTAAGGCTTGTTCCCTTTAGCTCACTAGTTTCTAATAAACCTTTCTACAGATTTTACTCTGTAAGACTCACAAACATAGAACCATAACAAACTTATAATAAGAGGATATGTGTTGTCTTTTAATTATTCTATTATTTTTATTAAAGGATTCATATTCAATATTTAAAGCTGAAACTTTATGTTAAAATTTCCAAGAATTCAATATTCTTTTGAAAGTCTATTATTGGAGCATCAAAATTAAATATAATGCATACCTCTAACCTCCATCATGACTCTTCCAACTTTTCTTTTAAAAATAGGAACATCTGGCAACAATCCTTATATATCAATATTTACTTCAAGTTAACAGTAAATGTCTTCTGTACTAGGCTGGCCTCTTCCCATTTCCCATTCTCTGTTGTATAAGCAGCTGTATATTCTTGTGCATTCCCTATCCACTATAGGCTTTTGAGTTAACTTGTTGCAATAAAACATTTCATAAGAGGAAGAATAGGAGATGTTGAGCTCACCATAGGCCCCCCTCAAAAGGAGTCAGCGAATCATGGACTAAAATCTCAACTCTGAGCTAAAATTAAGCTACTGAGAAGTAAAGTAGTCTTTGTGTGTCTGTTCCTGAGACAGTGTGAAAAAGCCACTGGAACTGGTTTGAAAAAAACTGGAACAAGGGCTTGTGAAAACCTAGGATGGTATAGCTAGAACTTAAAGGGCACCTGGTAGGCAGTGAGAAGACCAGACTGGTGATAGAGAAATGCAGAGACAGCAGGAGTCAAGCTGATAAGGTAGGAACTGTAGGGTATCTGACCAGAGGCAGTCACCAAGCAGAAAACTTGGCTTTCTGGAAACTTTATGGGAAACTGAGCTTAAAGTGAATGGAGTAGTGTTTTGATGTAGGAAATTTCAGAACAGCACATCATTCAGGCAGCTGCATGAGAACTCTTGAGAGCAAACACATTTGGGAGAAAAAAACTGGAAAATTTTGAGACTAGCCAGAAAAGAAGCATGTTTAAAGGTATAGCCAAAAACTGCCCTATCTGGTGGGAGTCCCAGCTTTCAGCAGAGGCAGGAACATCAGATGTTTAAGGCCTGCCTAGAAAAAACATCATAAAACTTTTCTCAGAAGTGGAAACAAAAAGTTGTAGTAAAGGTTTAGTTGATAAAGAGGTTAACCTCATTATAAAAATTAATAAATCCAATGTTGTTCTCTGGGGCAGTGGGAAGCTTCCATTTCTGACTGGCTCGCCCTGTTTTCTGGCCTGTGGTGAGGCACACATTGTGACAGCAGCATGTTGCACAACTGTTCACTGGATAGCCAGCTTAAAAACAGACTAAGAAACTCTAGTCTTATAATCTTCTTTAAGGCACATGCTTCTAGTAACCTAAATTCCTCAGTCAGTGGGCTGCTTCGTAGGTGTCCCTTTTCTAGTACCAATGCTGGGACCAAACCTTTGTCACACAGGCTCTTGGAGAAATTTCCAACCTAACTATAGCAGGTACTCTAATTATTTTGCATGCAAAGCTTTTTCTAGAGTGTGTTCTCCAGTTCCCTTTTCCTGGTGGCTAAGTCTTAGTTGACTTTTAAATGTACTTAGGTGAAGTTTTCCCCACTCTGTTTCCGGCACTGTTTTCTGTGCCCACTGTCTTTACCCTATCTGTTAGAACACTGCTGGTAAGACATTATGAAATAAGTGGGGGGATGTCACACAGCTCTTGAAAACAAAATCAAGCAGTTGACTCTAGAATTTCTTACATATGTGCTCTCCAGGAAACTTTTAGGCTGAAGTGTTTTCCAAATGACACACACCATTTACTTGTTATTTATTTAAAAATTGTTAGTTTTTCATATTCATGTCATCTGCACATTTATACTGACATATGTACATGCTTATTAATTTGTTCATATGAAGATATTAAGCAAACAAATTTGAATTCTATTTGTTTCCTTGAGTTTTTGTTTTGTTAAGTTTCTACCTTCTAATATTTTTTCCCTTTGAAAGCCTTTTGATGCTCTTATTTCTGCTTTTGAGATTTCTTTCTACTTGTTTGTGGGTTTTTTTTTTTTTTTTTTTTTTTTTCTGTTCACTCTAACTTGCCTGTGGTAAAGAAGGAAAAAGAATGGCTATTTCTTTTTTTGTTTGTTTGTTTAACTAACTAACTTTATTGGTATTTCATTTCTCATATGTACTTTTTATTTCTTTTTAAATTTATTACATTGATTGAATGATTGGTTTGTTGATTGATTGATGATTAATTGATTGATTAGTTGGTTGGAGGGCCATGCCACAAAGTTGTCAGAACACAGTTTGAGGAAGTTAGTTCTCTTTTACTTTCTGGTCCCAGAGATTGAACCAAATTGCCAGGTTTGTGTCTTTACCCTCTGAGCCATCTGCATGGCTTGAGGTTTGATTTTTTTTTTATTATTATTATTAATATTGCATCGTCATCATCATTTTAATTAACAAATCTTAGCCCCTGAAAGACTCTCTCATTACAGTCTTTAGAAACTGGAAAATAAAAAACCCCTTGTGCATTCAGGACATACAATAAGTGATTCAGTGAACAAACATATGGACATATGGTTAACCCTGAATACTGGAGAAGAAAGTTGTATCTAATACTTGTACACACTCATCATGTAGCCTAGGTTGGCCTCAAACTCATGTAATAGAAAATAATTTTGAACTTCTGACCCTTTTGTCCATGAGAGTGGCTATTTCTGTACTGGGCAGAGTCAGTAACTTCCTGCAGGACTGCCTTTCTAAAGTCTGTTTTAGCAAGATATCATGCAGATATCTCTACTGTATACATTGGAACAAGCAGAGCAAAGAGAAAGGATCTTCGCTCCCAGCATATTCTTGGTTTGCATGAGTTGGGTTCTAGGGTTCTAGACCTCACTACTCCCCACTTCGCTTTGCTCATATGTGTGGGGGATGAAGGTACTATTTTTTTTCTTTTTTCTTTTTTCTTTTTTTGTCCTTTAAAAAAGGTTTCACTGTGTTGACCTGTCTGTCTGACCAGGCTGCCTTGACAGTGCTGACCCTTCTGCCTCTTCCACCCAAGTGTTGACATTATAACAGATGCCTGCCTGCCTTCCATCTTTTATCTTGCAAGCTTCCTCACATGTTCATGTCTGCTTTTCATGCTGTTATTGATTTACTCTTTAGAAATCATTTGGTTATTTTTTTTTAAGATTTATATAGTAAATGAAAATTGTCTCAATTCTTTTGAGAGGTTTACTTACAAATGATAGTTTGAATTACCTAGGACTGTAGGAATAGAATATGTGTGGTATCTTGAACTGTTTTTCCTGAGAGTTACCCAACTTGTCTTAAATCCTTATTGACAGAGAAACCAAACAATAAACAATTACTTATTTTTAAAAGACAACTTTTAGCCATAACTAATACGTGTTTTGGATTTACGTTTAGGAACTACCGATATTTGAGGCCACTTAATTATATATTCTGAAGTTTAATAGACGTTAAAAGAAATGCATTTGCTCCTTTTCTGTGTGTGTTTTGCTGGCATGCAAGTAAGTGCATCACGTGTGTGTGGTGAGTGAGAAAAAGGCATTGGCTCCCTCTGGAACTATAGTTAAAGATGGCTGTGAGCTGCCATTTGAGTGCTTGGAATGGAATCCAGGTCCTCTACAGAAGGAAGGAGTGCCTTAACTGCTGAGCCATCTTGCCAGACCAAACATTTTATGTTCTAGATTTATATAGCTCCAAAGATATAGAAACATTTGCAGTAAAACTTTAGTGGTAGGGTACTATATGCAAGGCCTGAGTTTTCCCCTTTCTACATTAGTGTGTCTACTGCTGCTGCTGTTGTTAGCCTCTTGTTTAGCTAATTGATTTACTGAGTGAAAGGTCCCTGTCATTTCTGGGGACACAACATCACAACAGATTTTCTGGTTCTCTGGCTTTTACAATTCTGCTCCCTCTTCTAAGACATCCCCTGAGTCTAAGGTACAAAAGTTGTGTTGTAGATATATCCACTCGATCTGAGTACCTCAAGATCAGTTGTTCCCTGAATTTTGACCACTTACGGATTTCTCTAGTAGTCTGTGTCTATTGTAAAGAGAAGTTTCTTTGATGAGGGGTAAGAGCTACACTTATGTGTGGGTATAAGGAAAAGTATTTAGAATTTAGTATTTAGTAATTATCCTGGTTTAGAAAAGTGGAGGTAATAGGTTCTCCACCAAGATCCACAGGGTAGTTGCTAGGTTTCCAATACTGGCATGATTTCTCTGGTATTGAGCAGGCCTTAGGTCTGATTCGACAGCTGTTGGTCAGGGCCAATATATGAATGCCACCATTGCACCTTATGGATGTCTTGATATGCTGGTCATTGTTGTGATTTATAAGTCTCACAGCTGGGTAGGACTATGATTGTTTCCCTCCACTGACAGTTTGCATTTTAATGTTTCCTGTGATTTTTTTTTTTTAACTAAAATTCTGAAAATGTTAGGGAGTTAAAATCTTACTACCATATATTCAAGAGATACACCTTAGGTGAATTTTATAAATGCTTTCTTTAAAAATACTAACACATTGAGCTGTTATTTGCCTAGTAATCTTCTGAAGCTTCTACATATATGATCTTGTTTAATCAGATACACCATAAGGCCTCTGTGATCTAATATCACCATCTCTCACTAGAAAAAGGTTCAGTAACTTTCACTTCATCCCATACCAAGGGTCTTAGGGATTATTCTACTGCTGTGAAGGGACATCATAACCAATGCAACTCTAATAAAAGAACGTATTTAATTGGAGACTTGCTTACAGTTTCAGAGGTTTATTCCATTTATCATCATGGCACCGTGCACAGTGCTGTACCTGAACTGCAGGGACAGTGAGAAAACTGGACCTAGAATGAGCTTCTGAAACCTCAACTCCTACCTCCAGTGTCATACTTCCTCCAACTAGGCCACACCTACTCAAACAAGGCCACACCCCCTAATCCTTCACAATTCTACTCCTTGATGGCTAAGCATTCAAATATATGAGGCTATAGGGGTCAGTCTTACTCAAATCATCACACTAAGTAAAATGGTCTATGTGGGATTTGAACCTAGGAAATCTGTCTTTTATATGCCCTTGCTTTCAGTCACAAAGTGCTCTATGCTCTTAAACTGTTAGAAGATTCTTTCACTATTCATTCCTTGTGCAGTGAAATCTTGGTAGTATGGAGGAATAAAATAAGTTAGGAATTTGTTTTAATTTTATGGTATTTATTAAGGGGAGGATGGTGTCAACTGAAACCAGTCCCCAAAGAGACGCTTTCATTAAAATTATGTATATTCCGATACTGATTACCTATTTGAATCCACCTGGATATTTCTTCCTTCCTCTTTTTATTAGAGAGTTCTATACGATGTGTTTTGGTCATATTTATTTCCTCCATACTCCTTCTAGGTCCACCCCCTTCCCTACCCACTCACTTGGTGTCTTTTTTTTTTTTTTTTTTTAAGCCATCTAAGTTGTGCTATCCATATATTCTTGAAGTGACCTTCCACTAGAGCTTAGTTGACTTACCTACAGGGTATGCACCAGAGGTGAGTGATGGCCCTAAAGAAAGCTGACCTGTCAGCGGCTGATAGGTCCTCAGCTAGGGGAACTTTAGTAGTTGGTCTGACTTAAGTTTGTGTGTGGTGGATACGACCACCCTGTGTTGTTTTCACCCACTTCCCCTTGGCATATTGTTAGACACACATCCCAACTCTGTGGCGGGCTTTATGCTTTCTGTCACTACACCCTTTGAACTCAATTAAGTAGTCACATCAAAGAACACACCACAAACTACTCTGATATAATAGGTATTATATAGTTTGCCAGCCTAGATAAGTCAAATGATCTTGTACAGTTCTATCCCTTATATTCATAACAACATTATTTAAGAAGAGATATGGCAAGAGAAACATACACATCTATCCATCTTCATTCCTCCTGGACTCTTCCCCCTTCTCTTCCTTTTTTTTTTTTTTTTTTGGTTTTTTTTTTGTTTTTGTTTGTTTTTTTTTTTTTTTTTTTTTTTTTTTTGTTGTTTTTAAGCCTTTCCCCTTTCTTCCTCTCCACTGTCCAATCATGTATCACCTTAACATAAACCTACACTCATCAAGGAGTCTAGCTACTTGTTTTATTATAGTGTAATGCCTGCTGCCCATTTATAGGTCACTCGTGGCTCAAAGTGGCTATTACTGTGCAAGCCTGGCATGGGGGGGGGCGGTAGGAAGAAGGCAAGAAAGGCAGACAGGGATCCTAGTAGTTGCCTGTTCTTTGAATTCCATTATAAGCTGCTTCTCTAGAACTCCACCTCACTACTAATCTATATTTTTATTAGATGGGCTGAAGTCTCAACAACAGCTAATTACAAGAAAGACTGGAGTGTGGCTACTCAGTTTCTTTGTGGCAGAAGAAGAGAGATGGAAAGCAGCCAGCAGCTGTTATCTGTCCACTCTAAGACAGTCATCTGGACGTGTTGGTTTAAGCAGTTAATCCTCAGCTGTCCGTAAAGCTGCATAGGGGCAGTTTTCAGAACTCAGATACTTGTTGACCCATATTACCCAGAAGGCTTGCAGTTGCTTCTACTAGTAATAAGTTTAAGATTAATTTATTTTTCCTTACCATCCTTTCCTTACCCCCTGGATAGTTCAGAGTATCATTGGTAAGCCTTTCCAAATTTTCTAGATACAAGTTATATCAGATATAAGTCCTGTGGTCAAAATTTAAAAGTTGTAGTAAGCATTTAACACCTGCATTTGATATTAATGTTTTTATAGCATTGATGTCTTTTTTTTTTTTTCAAATTTTCTCTTACAGCATAGCTGAAATACAAAAAGATGTGGAGTACAGACTGCCATTCACAGTAAACAACCTTACAATTAATATCAACATGTAAGTAGTGAGGTTTCTATTGTTATATATTAGGTTGCAATTTTTGCTTTCTATCTTAGCAGCCTGAAATATTAGTTCATGAATAGAATTGTAATTTATACTTAGTGTAATGGGAACTAGATTTTTTTTGTCTTTTAGTTAATATCAGAAGTAAGCTTTGTGAGTGAACTCATTCAGAGTAACTGTAACATAAACTAGTGCTTAGCTTAGTGCAGTAATAACTGCCCTGGCTCATCGCTAACACGTGGACATAGGAGGCTGGCAGAAACCTTCACAAATATGAGCTCTATGGGTCTGTATAGCAGCTTACAAATTAGGATCGATGACAGACAGGTAATTAATGACAGCACACACATGCTCAGATTAGTCGGCTCCAAAGGCCACTTATTGCCTCTTTTACAAAACTATTTTAAAGATCTTTACCTAGTACAAAAAAGACAAAACAAGACTTTATCTATATAAATGAATTCATATTATTTTTCTTCAGTGTCCATGTTGAGGTAGGTAGGAGAGGCCAACAAAATTACAGTTTGGTTTTTTGGTTGGTTGATTGGTTTTTTTTTTTGCTAATGCTGCCAGCATTTCTTAGCAGTATGTTATCACAGAAGTTTAAAAGGCAATATTCTGAGTGTTCAAAACTTGGAAAACAGTTCTTTATTTAATAAACGTTTATTAAAGTGTTTCATAAACTAACCTTAATTTTGTAGTACTTAAAACAGTTTGAAGTTTTCACTTTTCTGAATTAAGAACTCTTTGTTCTTCCAAGTACATAATTTTACTTCAGAGTAAGGAGAGATGTTAGTGCGGGCATTTAAGAGTTACCTAAATGGAGGATCAGTGACAAGGACAGTAGACACACATACATACACGAATACTCACACATGCACACGCACACACACACACAGTTGAAATAACCAGATGGAGTTTTGCATAATTTGCGTGGTACAAGGTGCAGCTAATTTTTTTGCTGAGATTTTATTCATTAAGTTATATTATCTTTGAAATAATTCATTGACATGCTAAAAAGGCTATTCTGTAATACATGGTGTTCATGTTCCACATTAAAAAGGATCCATTGTACTGAATTACTATATCTTATTGCCAAAATAATAACCTTTTGTATAGTCTGCTCAAAATTTATACTAAGGCACTTGTTACAAAAAATTAATCCATGTTTTAATTTGCTTTTAAATAACCTTGTTTTAGGATTATGGCCACATATTGTAATTTTATTTATTTGTGTTTTCTTATGTTATTCCTTTTCTAGATTACTTCCTCCACAGTTTCCTCAGGAAAAACCAGTGATTAGTGTTTATCCACCAATAAGACATCACTTAATGGATAGTCAAGGATTATATGTTACCTCTCCATTAGTAAGCAATGTACGTATGTGCTGTAGTTTATTTCAGAGTAATATAACATTTATTACGTTTTTATTGTTCTTGAATTCTGAAATGTACAGACATTTTTATTTTGAAATTGGTAATTTTACATGTCCCTGGAGATTACTGTTTACTTAAGACTAACTTGAATTTTTTGGATACAATGTGGTTGATTAATGTGACAAGGTAAAACTTAATATACCCTGAGTATTTACCTTTGAACAATCAAATTATTGTGAAGTGTGGGAATATTTTAGTCTCATTACTGATTGGATAGACTCTTAACCTGATATTTATAGTACTGTTCTCCCAGAAAGTGTTGTAAGTCATGTTAACACAGTGTGCTTGTTTTTCTGTTTATTCTTTCTTGATTTTATGTGTATGAGTGTATGTGCAGCACATGCACGCAGGGCTTACAGAGGCCAGAGGTCTGGTAGAACTGCACTTACAGATGTGAGCTGCCATGAGGATGCTAGGAACCGAACCTGGGGCCTCTGCACAAATGAAGGGCTCTCATCTACTGAGCCCTCACTTCAGCCCCCTTTTCTATTTATTGTTTCCTGCAAGCATTGGTTAAGGATCAGAATGATATTTTGTCACATGAAATTTTATTACCACTTTTTAGAGGGTTTCTATCATTATGTATTACTGTTATTTTCAGTTTACAATGCACTCAGATCTTGGAAAAATTATTCAAAGTCTTTTGGATGAGTTCTGGAAGAATCCTCCAGTTTTAGCTCCTACTTCAACAACATTTCCATAGTAAGTATACGAGTAGTTTGTAACCTTATCACATATTTTTTTTTATCACAGTTAAAAAATAGTGTAAGGAAATTGGAGTGATGTTTAAATGAGAGATCGCCTCACCCTCACCTTTATGCCCATAAGCCAGTCTTCACAGGCTGTGCCATCCATCATCTTTTTGTAGCTGATCATCCCCCACCTTTGTGATCGCACTTACATGGTGCTGTTCTTGAATTTCATATTCAAGAATATGAATATTCTTCAAGTACTTACTGGTCTGTTTCTATAGTAGACGAGTATTTTAGCTGTCAGAAATGTTTCCTCCTACTCTGAAATTGTATCCACATAAGTCTATTTGGTATTTTTGTTACATGACTCTTAAGTATTAACCATTGCAGAGCCAAGTATTCTTCTTAGCCCTTTTTCTTCTGTCATACCGAATAGGTAATTTCTAGGTTCTGTGTTTAGTTGGTTGGCTGTTTGCTTGTTTTTGTTTGTTTCTTTCCACCACTGTTAAGTACTCTTCATTTCTGTCTCACAGTAGTGTCTCTCATCCAGTAATGCCCTTTATTGCTTTCCTCAGATTTTCCTTTGCTGGTGTGGCTTTCAGAAGTGTGAATGAGGTGAAAACTCAATTCTTTTGTTTGGAACCTTAGTTACCGAATACTAAGACCTTAGTGGAGGCTATCAGCTATTGCCATTGAGGGTGGCCTTGGTTTCCTCACAGCATGCCACATGGAGAGAGGGCAGACCAGCCAGGTAGAAGCTGTACTTCCTGCTTTGATCTAGATGTGGATGTTGCTGTCACATTTCTGCTGTGTGTTAAGTCCATTCAGGCTGGAAAGGGAGAAGATACAGAATGCATCTCTCACTAGTGTGGAAGAATTGAGGAGGGCGTGTGTTTGTGGGAAGTGTGTATTGGAAATCTTGCAATAGCTATTTTAAAAAACACAGTCTGCCATAGCTCTGATCACAAGAAGTCACCTCTGTCCTATATATAAAACCACATTTAGGCTTTCACAAGAGTTTTCCACAGTTCAGTATATTATAGACTGAGGCTCATGTTTACGTTTGACTTTCATTATCTAAAACATGCTTTGAGTATAGCAGAGGTTCTTTGGTTGTGTTCCTCAAGAGCATCTCTCAGACTGAAGACTGGTGGATTAAAATGACAAGGTTGCTGCCTCACACATAGCAACAGACAATTGCAGAACAAGCCTGTGATACCCACTGTAGGTTATCCTACCCATAAGGAGGAAATGCAGGAATTCTGAAATCCAGCTGGGCTCATTGCTTTGATGGAGCTATGATTTTCTTTGTGGCAGTGACGCTTCATGAAATAAAACTTGATTTGTTTCTATTTTTGGACCTTCTGTCAGGTAAACACCAGATTTAGTGGTTCAGCTCAAATATAGTCTTGCCTTGGATGTGTGAGGCCCTGATTCTTTCAGAAAGATGAAAGGAGGAAAGAGAAATGGCACCAGATATATTTTCTTTTTCATTTTTAAGTGTGTGTCTTAGTTAGGGTTTCTATTGCTGCAATGAAAATGCCTTGATCAAAGGAGGAAAGGGTTTATTCAGCTTACACTTCCAGATCATAGTCTATCATTGGAGGAAGTCAGGACAGGAACTCAAGCCGGGCTACAACCTGGAGGCAGGAGCTGATGAAGAGACCATGGAGGGGTGCTGCTTACTGGCTTGCTTCCCATGGCTCCGCTCAGTCTGCTTTCTTATAGAACCCAGGTCTACCAACCCAGGGATGGCACCACCCACAATGGGCTGCCATCACCCCCCCCACACACACACACACACACACTCCCATTGATCACTTATTGAAAAAATGCCTGACAGCAAGATCTCATAGCAGCAAGTTCTCATAGCAGCAAGTTAAAAAAAAAAGGGGGGGGGGGGGAGAAAGAAAAGAAAAACCACTCACCAGCAGAAATAACCCTACCATTTTCTCTGTGTGTGCTGGGAATTGATGATCCCTAGGTCTGTGTTGTGCTGGCTTTACCACTGAGCTATGGCCCTAATACATTCTTCGTTTGTCATGACATTCCTTGTAAGTTTGATGTTGCAACTCTTAGAGCTATCAGGTTTTCTTATGTGCATTTGAATGGTCTCATATTTTCTAAAAACAGTACTTTGACAAATACTGCAAAATTGTCCTCTCCTATCTACACCCATCCTCTTTTACACACACAGTGCCCATTTACCCGTGCCCTTTCCAGTATGGGATATTGTCAGAGAGATCTCTGCCCATTTTGTAGACATAGAAAGTTATTTAATTTATTTTTTATCTAACAGTTTAATTGCACACTGTTTTCCTGTTTTAAAGATACTTTATTTTATGGAAATTCTATCATTGCGTCCTCTATTTGCCGTTACATTGTGGTTGGCAGTTCTTTGTGTTAGAGAAGCTATCCTTGGGGCTTTCATCTGGTTTTGCCCCTGTTGATATTAGTTAGTAGTGTGCGGTGTTGGGAGTAGAGCCCAGAGCTTTGGGCTTGCTAGGAAATGCTCTATCATTGGCTTTTTTTCTGAGTTCTGGAGGGCCTTTTTGTTTTCTTTTCTTTTCACTGGTGTAAAGTTTATCATTTTTAATAACTTGAATTTGGAGTTACAGCAGTCTCTTCACACGTCCTTTCCACTCTTAGTCCAATATTTAAACTGAGTCCTCAATGCTTTAGTCTTTATCCTTTTGGTATTATGCCTTAAAGCACTTGGCTCTTACTTTTACAAACATTGCAATACTGTTTTTTTCAACTACAATTTCTACTCTAAACTTTAACAACTTTTTTCATATTTTATATTTACTTCAATTGTTCTTGCTATTCACTAATACTATACATTAGTTTTTAAGTTATTGTTATGTAATTTATTTTGATGTGTGGAAGAGGTAATATTTCTTTAGTCTTTTAACGATTCTTTCAGTTCATGGGTATTTTTCATGTAAACTTTTAGGAAATACTTCAAAATCCATAATGAATGTTTTCTTCCAAGAAAATTTCTAACTCAGGTTAATTTCTGTTGTTAAATAAGATTATAGGAGTTCTATAAAATGTTTTTATGTAATTTAGAATATATACCAATATAAAGGGAAATATTTTAGTGGTTATTTAGTATTATCTCAAATATACTCATAAATCCCTTTTCTTTATATGAGAGTCACTAATTGATCAAATTATTATTAACTCAAATGTCTGTATTTATGTGATTATTTTTCTGTGTTCATTTAGGCCTGAAATATTCCTCATTCTTGTATAACTTGATTTCTTCTCAACTTTTTATGTTTTTGAGGCAAGGTTTCCTTACATACTTTTGTCTGGCCTAGAGCTAACTGTACAGACAGGATGGCCTTGAACTCATGGCAATGTGCTTGATTCTATGTAGTACTATGATTAAGGGTGTGGGCCACTGAAGCCAGCTTCTTCTCACTTTAAGGGAGAAAAATGTTAATTTTAAACTATCCTAAATATTGTCTGTAATATAATATAATATATAATATATTGTCTATCCTACTGTCTGACTGAATCCCAGGTAAATAATGATTTTTTTTTTACTTTTTAAAATACTAATTTGTGTTTATATATAAATTTATTTGCAGTGTTTTTAACATTCTAATAGCTCATCTACATATTTGATTTTTCTTTTAAAATCTCTAGAAAAAGGGCCTCAACTTTAAGGTAGATTTTGCTCAACATTGAAAGCTGTTTAGCAGCATCTACTTGAGTCCATTTTCTGGATTAAATCCTCTCCATAAAGAACCAGGACTGAATGATGTCACTGAAATGCTGATAACTCAATTCTGATAGACTTTACAGAGAGCATTCCTCCTTTTCATAGAAGCCATACCTTTTCTCAGATGTTTATGATTTATGACTTAAATAATTCAGTTTAATTATAAAATTCACTTGCCAAAAGAAATTTCCATGTATGGAAATGTATAACCACTGTTATTCAGGACAATTTAGGGATGATTTGACTCTAACACATACCTAATGATTTTCTCTTTCTTTCTTCAGCCTGTATAGTAATCCAGGTGGGATGCCTCCTTACCCTGCTCAGGGGTTTCCATTTCTTCCTACATATCCTCCACAAGAAGCTAACAGGAATATCACATCTTTGTCTGTAGCTGACACTGTTTCTTCTTCAACCACAAGTTACACTGCAGCCAAGCCAGTGGCACCTTCATTTGGTATCCTTTCGAGTCTGCCATTACCAGTTCCCACAACAGAATCTTCAGCATCGGTTGGTACCTTTGTGAAACAGGCGTTTGGTCAGCTAGCCTTTATTATGTCTGTCTACTAAGCTAGGCATAAAGATTAAATTATATTTGTCATCTCAGATAATAAACTCAAAAAGGTAACCTATGAGGGCTTGTGCATATTGTTTCTAGAGATGGTCCGGAGTCGTGAGAGACAATTGAGGTCACTGCCTCCAGAAGGCAAAGGAGAAGGAATGATTATTCCAGTTTTTTACTTTATCCCCAGTACTTCATAGTGTACACATAGTAGTTGCTCAGTGGAAAATGATGCAGATAAATGAATGATGAATTTATGCTTGAGGCCAGATTTTAAAGATGGTTATAAAATTTTGAGAATAATGAGAGGTTACATAAAGCACTGTGAGATAGGAAAACATTGACAGGCCTTGTGCTATATGTCAACGGCATGTTTGTAAAGTTGCCTGTAACATCGGACTGGACAAGGTACAAGGATTGATTATACTAGAGAAGCAAGTATCAGATCGTAGAGGATCCATTGCAGCCTGCTCAAGGCTTACAGCATTTTATTGGCCTAAAATGTATACGTTTATAAGTAAGGTGGTAGCAGTTGCCAAGTAAAACTAGTACTTTATGTTTATGCTCTTTGTTTGGATTTGGAGTCTGGTATAATGATCCAAGTGTTAGTGTCTGCTGGGCAAGCACAAGGAACTGAGTTCAGATCTATAGCAGCTTTCATGAAGTTCTAGGCATGGTAATTCGTGCCTGGTTATAAGGTGCCAGATATCCCTGATGCATCTCTACAGCTTTCAGAACTCAGGGAAAAAACGAGAAGAGTAAAGATGGTCTTGTCTATTTTACTGATAGTTTCATATTCAAATTAAATAAAGCAAAGCGTGGTAAGTGGTATAATCAGCTTTAGTGTGATGAATTGTGAAGGTAGTCTATACCTAGGGATTACTCTAGATGTCATGATTACTAAGTTTTTGGTTGAGTGAGAAACCCTGTGTCAAAACCCTGTGCTCATACATACCTGCTCCTATACTCACATGTGCACACATAGAAACACATACAAATTATATAAATATGTATGTGTATACACATTATGTTCAACATTACCAATTTTATATTTTATAATCATTAAAATATAAACAAATGAATTTTTTCCAAAAATTTTCACCATTATGTTAATAAAGATTATTTAAAAACTTCATTTATTTATTTATTTATTTTTGAGACAGGGTCTCAGTGAGTAGCTCTGGCTATCTTGGTACTCACTCTGTAGAACAGGCTGGCCTTAAAGCCACAGAGATAGACCTGCCACCTCTGCCTCCTGAGTGCTGGGATTAAATGTGTGTGCCATTTTGCCCAGTAACAAACTATTAATATTTTTTAAAATTTTAGGGGAAAATTTGGAGTGTCCTAATAAAAAGTCATAAATATTCAAGTTGGTACTGTTTTCTTCATCTGTCCTGTTTTATTTAACTTAAATATGTAACTACTTAGAGTGCTGGTAGTTTACTAATTTATGCTTTATGTCTTTATTTGAATGAAGTATATTCATTTACATCTATGAAATCCTCTGTAACTGTTAATACTGCTCATAAGCAATTTACTTTATAATCATATACTTCCACACAAGCTAATAATCCAAGCTCTTCTGAGACCCATTCCTCCCATTGTAAAGTGAAAGCTCTGTGTGAGAGTCCAGTGAGGTGTGTGCTGCTGTGATGTGCAGAGATGGAGGTCAGTAGGCAGGTTGGAAGCACGGCTAGATGCAGTCCTTGACAGTTACGTCCAGACAATGTGATGATGAGTCAGAAGTATAGCTCAGATCTAATACTCTTTAAAACTCTTTCTTTAGATTAACCAAAATGGATTTGGTTATAAGATGCCGGATATCCCTGATGCATTTCCAGAACTTTCAGAACTAAGGTAAAAAACAAGAAGAGTAAAGATGGGTCTTGTCTGTTTTATTTATAGGTTCATATTCAAATTAATTAAAGTGATTTAAAATGTTTTGATTATTCCTTTTCTGTGGTTGTCTTGGTGGGTAAGTGGTATAAACCAGCTTTGGTCTGATAGATTGTAATGTGACTTGTCTGTACCTAGGGATTGCTCTAGCTCTCATGATTATCAAGGTAACAGAAGTTCTTTTCTCTCACATGACTTGCACTCTTTGAGAACTTTTCGGTGAATATATTAGATTTGATAAATCCAAATTAGATCTTTCATTGTTTCTTTAGTAGATTAATGTTGTGTATTGATGAGTAAACTAAAGTTATATATATGCAAAAATTCATTTTATTAAAAGCTAAAATTTTATTTAAATATATAGCTGATACAGTGGCAAGATCAAAGTTTAAGGTAATGTTTTTCATAGAACATAAGATGTACCATAAATAAAACATTTTATGGTCTTTCCATTTAGTGGGTCACTCCATGTATCCCACTAAGGATTTATAATATCCATGATGCTACTAGTATTAAGACCATTGAATACAATTAAGAATAATTTAGAATTTTATGTCTTTAGAATATATTCTACCAGAACCATGCAGATTACAGCCTGTGAACAACCTTGTAACTTAAAATAAAGTTGAACTTTCTTTGCACTTTAGTTCATATGTAAACATAAAAAAATAACATGTAGAGAATGCAAGTTCCACAACAGGAAAGATGTATTACATGTAACTTAAAGGGGTCACTATGCATTATAATGCTGAGGTTCCAAGAAGTAGGGTTATTTTATAAATACTATCTTTCTTTGCTCCTTTTTAAAAGTCTACCCACTACAGAAGTACAGGTGGAGGAATGAAAGTGTGTGAACAGTCTCCATACTTCTAACCAGTCTCCTGTGCCGGTCCCTCCACCTCTGCATATGACTCAGGCTTGCTCTCTATTGCTTGCTTGCTGAGTCCCCCTTCTTTTTCTAGCACCCAGTGTGCTCAGTCCTCCCACATCAATCACTAATTAAGAAGATGCCTTGTAAGCTTACCTGCAGCCTACTCTTACAAAGGCATTTTCTCCGTTGCAGCTTCTTCCTCTCAAATGACTCTAGCTTATATCACATAAAAATGCCCATCACACAAGTCAAGCTAGAAAATTGTGAATGTTTATTGCCATGGAGAAAAACTAGATGACTATTTATTATATTTATTATATATTTATTAACAATTGGCTTTTTCTTTTGTCTCTTTAGTGTGTCACAGCTCACAGACATGAATGAACAGGAGGAGGTATTACTAGAACAGTTTGTGATGTTGCCTCAATTAAAACAAATTATTACTGACAAGGAAGACCTAGTAAAAAGTATCGAGGAATTAGCAAGTATGTCTCCCTTTGCTTTAACTCATAATTCCTGAGGAAATGTGATCTGTGCTGGGAAGTAAGCAGAAATTTGTCTTACAGAAAACAATCTCTTATTGGAGCATAGCTTGGAAACCAAAAGGCAGACAGTTTTAGATAAGGTGAGTTACTGACCATTTCGTAGACATTTTTACACTTCAAAAATCAGATTCAACAGCAATTGTATGTTTTCTTTTAGTATGAATTACTTATACAAATGAAATCGACCTTTGAAAAGAAGATGCAAAGGCAACATGAACTCAGCGAGGTACGACTGTCTAGTTCTTTCTGTCCCTCAGGGGAGCTGCTAATCTACAGGTGCTGACCCTGCCTGTGTTCACTTCATCTGACTTTATAAAGCTAACACCTGTGAACAGCTTTGTTTATGTGGAGTTTATCTAGTTCCATCCCATAAGGAATGAAAACCTCCAGGAAATGAGGAAAGTAGTCTAATTGTTGTATAAAACCTAGTAACAAAAAGGTGTTTTAAATTAAGTATAATTTAAAAGATTGGACTTCTACTTATGAGAAATAATCTTTAAAAATAAAGTAGGAGATGTGATCTTTATAGCTTACTGTGGCAAGAAACAGTGTAGTTAATAATTTATTTCCTACCTAAAATTTATTTTCTAGTTAGAACAGCATAGAATATAAGTGGAATGGAAGATTATTAATAAGATTTGATTGTTTGGAATATGAATTAAGTTTAATGTTTCCAATTAACTTCCAAAATGTTTTAAAAATTTAACAATTATTTTAAAAAAATGTTTTGATTGTATCAGTTTGCAATGCCGTCAGCAATTGAGGAGTGTTCCTTTTCCTCCACATCCTCACCAACATGTGCTGTCACCTGAGGTTTTGATCTTAGCCATTCTGACTGGTGTGAGGTACAATCTCAGGGTCATTTGATTTGCACTTATCTGATCACTAAGTTGATGAGTAATTTTAAAAAGTGAAAGTGAATGTTTTTTAGGAACACATGTATAATATAGACAATACAGATGTTGCTAGTGGATTATAAAGAGCGAATGAGAAATTAAGAAACTCATCTAAGAGAAAATGTCTCAAAGAGAATTCCGTTTTGGGGCTAAGAGGTAGAACATTTACTGAGCATTTGTAAGGCCTCAGCTGCATCCCTGCCACCAACACAATTCAGCTTTCACCCTTTTTCTTGTCCATGGACATTTAAGTAAGAATTGCTTAAGGTGTTTCTTGAAATACTTAAATTGGCCTGAGGTGGTTGTATACACCTTTAATCCACACTTGGTAAGCAGAGTTAGGTTGGTCTCTGAATTTGAGGCTTGCCTGCTCTACAGAGTGAGATCCAGGATGGCCAGAGCTACAGAGGGAAACCTGTCTCCAAAACAAACAATCCCCTCCCCAGAAAACCAGTAGATATGTTTGTGATATTTTATGGATTAACGTCTGACATTACTAGGAAACAAAAATCTCACAGGAATCTCCGTGATGCCGTGGCTCTTACAGTCTTTCCAATATTCCTTGAGCCTTAGCTGCAGGAATTGTTTTGCATCTGTTTGGACTGGGTTCCACAACTGTGTATTTGTTTACTTGTGGTTTTCTATAATGGTCTTTCTGGTATATTGCAAAGAGAAGTTTTCTTGATGAGGGACAAGGACTGCACTTATCTGTGGATTAAGGATTATGCTGGATTAGTAAAGTGCTTGTAGGTTCTTCAAGATCCACAACTTCACTAACCCTGGGTCCCAGTAGCTTATAGGTTCTTCAGGATTCACGACTTCACTAGGCTAGGTTCCCAGTCACAGGCATGATTCCCCCTTTGTTGAGAAGGTTTGAATCCTATTAGAAGGTAATGATTACTGCCAAGATGTGCATGCTGCTACTGCACTTTTGAGTTATCATCACAGGC
The DNA here is from genome assembly GCF_963924665.1 of Micromys minutus. Taxonomy (NCBI): domain Eukaryota; kingdom Metazoa; phylum Chordata; class Mammalia; order Rodentia; family Muridae; genus Micromys; species Micromys minutus. The sequence continues at coordinate 29,584,903 of NC_137983.1, read as the reverse complement.
TTGTCATTCTTGCGGTTCATAGGCTTCATAGCTGGATAGAAGTGTTGATGGCTTCCCTCCTTTAGAAGTTTGCATGGTGCTTTTTCATACCATGCAAACTAGTCTTCATGATAGAGCATTCACATCAGTTCCAGCTTAGAGACCTGATTCAGGCCTTGTGTTTGAAGTACATGCCATCTTCAGCAATAAGAACTTGACCTTCCACTTCTAGATAGCAACCATCATTTCCTGGACAACTCTGAGCATTAAGTCAAAAGCGGATTCCTCATGCCTAGTGTTTGATTCTTTATTAGGTGGTCTTTGGTTCTCGGAGGGAGGGAGCCTTGTCAACCCAGATGGGATGTCATTTGAATGTTAATATACTTTTTTTTTCAATGAAAGTCTCTTGTACAGTATGAGATTGCATTGCTTTTGTGGGTCTTTTGAGGTATCACTGTCATTGTGACCTAACAAAGATAGACAGGAACAGGAATGTGAGGAGATGGAGATTATTGGGTCATCTGAGTAGGTATTCTCACAGTGATGTAACTCCAAAATATCTAGGATAGAACAGTTACTTTTTTCAGTCTCTCATTTAACAGTTTTACAGTTTGTGATTTGGTTCCTTTTGTGTTTGGTCTCTGTACTTGAAGGCCAAATTGATATAAGTCATAGTTAACAGAGAACATGGGGCCTCAATTGAGAAAATACCTCCATAAGATTGGGCTGTACATGAGTCTTTAGTACATTTTCTTAAGCAGTTATTGATGGGGGAGGACCCAGCCCATTATGGGTGGTTTGGGCTGTACATGAGTCTTTAGTACATTTTCTTAAGCAGTTATTGATGGGGGAGGACCCAGCCCATTGTGGGTGGTACAATCCTCGGGCTCTATAAAAAGCAAGCTATGAAAAACAGACCAAGAGCAGCTCTCCTCCATGGCCTCTGCACCAGCTCTTGCCTCTAGGTTCCTACCCAGGTTGAGTTCCTGTCTTAACTTTCTTAAGTGATAAATGATGACGTGGAACAGTAAGCCAAACAAACCCTTTCATTCCCATTTTGCTTTTTGTCCTGGTGTTTCATTGCAGTGGTAGAAGAAAACCTAGCTAAGGCATTATCTATCCAAGCCAATGCTGAAGAACCATGCTAGTATTGCTTTTCACCCCCTCTGTAGTTTATCTGACACTATAGACTAATGCATTACCTGCTTACTTTCTTGTTTGTTCACAGAGCTGTAGTGCAAGTGCCCTACAGGCAAGACTGAAAGTAGCTGCACATGAAGCTGAGGAAGAGTCTGATAACATTGCCGAAGATTTCTTGGAGGGAAAAACTGAAATAGATGATTTTCTCAATAGCTTCAAGGAAAAGAGAACAGTATGTAATACTCTCCAATTGAGGACGAGTGACAACATAATATCAAAGTTTTAAGTGTGTTCATAAGTAAAAATTGTTAGGACATAACCAACCTGGAGTTTTGAGGACTGAGAGGAATCTGAAAAGCCTCTGGGGAAGGAGAGCAGGACTCCACTGTCGCTTTAGACCTGCAGGTTCTGAGAACACAGGCAGGGACCAAGTGATAGTTCCCATTCAGAAACAGTAGTTCTCCATCATCGAGCAGGAGCTGGTACATCAGCCGTAAATGTCTTCTGCAAACAACCTGTTTTACACCTTGCCTAAATGCATAATAACTTACACACATTAAAAAATAATAATTTAAATACCATTTAGAACTTTCTAGAACAGCCTCTATTCCAGTGTTTCCATTATATCCAAGGGGGGAAAATTTGCTTAATAATTTGATGCTAAATATTGAATAGTCCTAAATATTTACCCAATATTTGTGAAATAATCATCTTTGTTGCTTAGTAAGTTTTATGAAATGTTTGTGAGAGTGTAAGCTTGTGTGTATGTGGCCTGTTAAAGAAGACAGGGCAGATTTTATGAGCTTTACTTTTCATGAGACAAAATTCAAAGATGGTTAGTAACTTGCTGTGTTTATACTATTATGAAAAAATTAGTTTCTAATCCATTCTATTCTGTATAGTTACACTTTAGTTTTTGTTTGTTAATCTTTCAGTTAACAAGGGCAAAGTTTAGTTCTGTGCTTTTTAAAAGCACAGACATTTGAAATTAAATAATCAAAATTTAATATTTGGAAAGTTTACAGTCAAAGACTTTTCAAACAAACCTTAATGTTCTTCTGGATTCCTCTAAATTCTGAGGAATTACTAGCTACCTTAAATGTTAAAAAGCTAAAGAAATGTTAACAAGTTAAAATATCGTTATTTGGAATTCTGTTTTAATGTTGGAAGTAGTTGGAAAGTAACTGGTATTTTAAATAATTTATTTAGATTTGCCACTGTAGAAGAGCTAAAGAAGAGAAGCTTCACCAGGTGATAGCACTGCACAGCCAGTTCCATGCCCCTCTCTAGGTGAGTGCATTTCTAGCTAGAATCTCAAGGCTATTAGACAAGTGCGCTTTAACTGCACAGTTCTTAACAGTGCCTCTTCACTGCTGTTAACGTGACTCTGCTGTTATGGTTTTGACTGTTACAAAATGTTGACAATTATATATTAAACATTACCATGTAAATAAGCCTATAACGAGGAGGCACCTTTTCGATATTTTCTCAGTACTACTGTATCCTTACTGAGAGTCTGCATTTCTCCTAAGGTTAGCTTACAGCCACCTCTTCTGTCTACCGTTGTCTTCTCATCTATGGTCTTCCAGCCCTCAAGCTCCTTTGCTTCTCCTCTCTACTGATTTTAGGAATATCTTGATTATACAAGAAAACCCTGCCCTGTATTCTTTTGCTGTGATAAAATACCATGACCAAGGTATTTTATAGATGGAAAAAGTTATTTGCGTTTATGGTTGGTGAGGTAGGCTCTAGCGTCAGGCAGCTGGAGCAGGAAGCTAAGGGCTCACATCTTTAACCACAAACATGAAGCAGAGACCAGACTATTAATAAGATGTGCTGTGACCTCAAAGCCCACTCTAGTAACTTAACCAGCAAGGCTGCACTACCTCCTAAGACAGCACCAAGTGGTCAGTTACCCAGAACTATAGGGGTACTTTTCTTCCAAACCACCACAAAACCCACAATCTTAAATAAGAGCTCGTTTTTTTGGTTTTTTTTGTTTGTTTTCTGTTTGCCTTTAAATAAGAGCTTGTTACTGAAGGAGAATACAAAGTTACTATAGAGCCAAAATAGAGAAAGTCCAGTGTGGTTACTCAGACATACTGGAAGCCACTCAATAACCAAAACAGATCTTCCTCAGGCTGGCTGCTTCTCATTTCTGCATCAAGTCTGCTTTTCGTTTTTGTGGTGTTGGGATTGGACCCATTGCTTTCCATGTGTTCAAAAAACACTCTAGAACTGACCTACATCACCAGCCCCGTTTTCTTAGTCACTCATCAACCACAGCAGTGGGTGTATTCTGAGAGTCCGAGTTGCAATACAAATCCCTAGGAAAGATGGATGGATGACTCACCTGCATGCAGCCATCCAGGCAGAAGGAGTAGACTTTGAGGAGGAGCATGGGGGATTCTTTTAAAAAGGGTTGAGGTAATAGGCATTTTTTATCTCTAGTTTTTATTTCATTACTACTCTGAATTGTATTATATCTTAATTTCCAAATTGAGCTAATTTTTATACTGTTTGTGTTCACCCCGGCCGAAGAAGTAGAAATAGATTATTGGAGGAACACATTGAAATCTTTTCTTTACACACTGTCCCCCCAGTCTCTATCTAGTTCTCTCCCAGTTACAAGAATGGGTGTTTATAATCTTAAATTTGAAATTTTTTTTATTTCAGATTTTCCTGAAAACATGAACAAGAAAGAAATGGGACACAAACCTAAGCACATTGTTTTCTATTTATGACTTAGGAATTGGCATTTCATGACCATGGCTAACCTCCAGATACACTAGATTGTAAATGTACCTAGACTGATCTTGTATACATTAGAATGATTGCTATATTTGCTTTGAGGAAATTTTCTGCACTATTTGCACTAAAAATGTTTTATTGTTGACAAATTCTGTATTTAAGTTCCTCTGCTATTCCTGATTAAACATCTATGCATGTAATTCTAGCTAGTTTTTAATATTTTATAAAACTACTGATTTACATTTTTAGCTTTTACTTGAAGCTGCCTCATTTCTTTATTACTTAAGATTATTTTCCTGTCAGCCTTCTTTCAAAACCTATTTTCAGCTATGAAAAAGTCTTGAAAAACCCTCTGTCTCTCTCTCTCTCTCTCTCTCTCTCTCTCTCTCTCTCTCTCACACACACACACACACACACACACACACACACACACACACCTCTTTCTTTCTCAATGGTCCAGCCAGAGCAGTTTGTTCTCAGATAGTCACTGTCAGGGAACCGCAGTCCTGCCACGGTGCCATCTCAAGAAGCAGCCACCTGTAACTAAGCGTGAAGGGCCTGTGTTCTATAGTTTCACGTTCACACTAAAGACACATTCAGGGAGCAATACAGGTAAATTCATGGGTTTTCCTTTGTCCTGGAACAGGAACATACTATGTAGCCCAGCTAACCTCAAACTTGTGTTCCTCCCCTGAGTGCAGGGTTACAGACGGGTGCCATTGTCTCATAAATAGTTTACTTATTTTAAAACTTTCACTTAAACCAGTACAATACAGACTTGCATGTTAACTAAAAATAAATAAGTATATATGGGTTTTAGTTAAATGATACTCTTTTTGTATACCAAATGTTTTTTAAAAAAAAACTTTTGTTAAGAAATGGTAAATTTAGAGAAATGGTAAATTTAGAGAAATTTACTTAATTGACTTAATCTTTTCTAAAAATCCTTTTTCCTAAGAAAGCAGCTTTATAACAAGTAATGTTCAGTCTTAATTTCTAATGAGTTTAATTTTCTAATCTGTAGATGCATTTAGCAGTTTGTTTCTGTATTTTGTCACAGAACTAAAGAAGAAAATGAATAAGTACATATCTGAGGTTGGTGAGGTAGGATCTAAATCACTGAATACCCTGACACACAATTGTTCAGTTCTCATCTGTGATTCCAAGGCGTGCAAACATTATGAATCATCTTGTCTTCATTTTTCCTACTCTGCATATTTTTGGTAATGGAGTTTTAAAAAACATAAATATTTTCTTTTGAAAAAATGTTTCATGGTTGTGGAAGATGTAGTCAAGTGGATTGTAAAGATCCAATGCTGGCTCTACACCATTATAACTGCCTGCCTTCCTGACACTTTTGTTAAGGTGTCTACTTAATCCTCAGACAAAGGTAAAATTGCCATTCCTCATACGGTTGTAGATGAGATGATGTATGGAGTAATGTTTCACATTTGTGACCACGCCAGGGACATTCAAAGACTTCTCCTGTTAGCTGTTAGTGTTTAACATTCCAGCAGTCACTGTAGTCAGTAGAGAAATTGCCAGTCACAAGGGATATCCCAGAACAAAAGACACACACACGCACACACGCACACACACACACACACTTGCTCACCCAGGCCAGGGCATGCTTCTCTTTAAACTTACATTATCCAAGAGTCATTGTCAGTTAAGGAAGCATAATTCCTTCTTCAAAGCTCAGAGAACCTCTTTACAGTTCAAACATTAAACCAAGACATTCGACCACAGTTGCTTGTTAACAAGTTGATGAACTAGTTCAGACATGTTTATTACTTATGGTGAATGTGTGAATATGCCAGAGTAAACTTGAGTTCTTTATTTGCAGGAGGCAGTATATGATTGTAATTTTATAGCTGTATTTCTTCTTTGTAAAAATTCGCTACAGATATGAATACCAAAGCACATACTCGAGTTTGACTTTAGTGTGTAATATGGAAGACTGTAAAGGAAAGCTTAGGAAGTTCTAGACTACCCAGGGTAGAATTTGTCAAGGATATTTAAAGGTGGACAGTACGAAGAAAAGTCAAAGTTGGGTGAGAACTTCAGAATAAATTCACAAAATATAGAACGTTTGTTTGACCACAGTTTACATATTTAAATTGAAGGACAGCTAAGATTCTGTTGCAGGAGAAAGAAGTAAATTAAACTTGTGGGTTTTGTTCTTTTAAGACAGGGTTCTAACAGAGACTGCCTTCTAATTTTGGTATCGTTGAGGATGACCTTGTCCTGATCCTCTGCCTCCTGAGTACTAGGAACTTAAGCACATATCGCCAACCCCAGTTAATGTGGAGCTTGGAGACTGAGCTCAAGGCTTCATGCCTGTGAGGAAGGCACCTTACTAGCTGACCTGCATCCTCTCAAGGAATGAAACCTTAGGCTGGGGAGGTGGCTTAGTGCTAGCTTGTTATCATTCAAGCATAAGGAACCTGAGTTCAAATCCTCACGACCTACATAAAAACCTGGCACATGGTAGAACAGGTCTGAAGTTCTATTACTCCCACACAGGAGAGGAGACTGAATCATTCCAGGAAGTTCTGCAGACCAGGTTATATTGTGGGCAGAATGGCAGCAAAGGAGGCCCTTGTTACAAACAAGGTGGAAGCAAGGCCTGATACCTGTTCTGTGTTCTTCTCACTTCAGCACTGAAGCTTTCTGCCTCTTTAAAGTTGTCAAATGACTGTTCAAACATGTTTTTTCTTTGTTGTTATTGGCTTACTGTCTACTATTAAAAAAATTAGGCAGCAGTATTTCTAAGAGCAGGTTCTATAAAAATGTCAAAACAGCCAGGCATGATGACACCTTTAATGCTACCACACACGTGGTAAAAGCAGGAACATCTCTGAGTTTGAGGTCAGCCAGGGCTACATAGATGTTACCTTAAAAAGGGGGGAATGGAGAGTGATTCATGTTATAAAACTGTAAAAGCCATACCCACTACATCCCATGTGTTTATTTTTATTAGCTATTAGATATTCTATAGGAAATGAGTAAATACTCCTTATGCTTAATTGGAAAACTTTCCAACAGAAAATGTTCAATTTAACATCTAAAGGAAGTACATTTGCTTTATTTTTATATTAACAATATTTTTATATTACAGGTCTTTAGTATATTAAAGTCATTCTGTCTTTAAATATGAACACTGTATATTGTATGACATTATTTGATATATATGTATGACTCACACTAGGTCTTCAGTCTCTTGTCCATATTACTCTGTTTCTATTTCCAAAAAAAAAAAAAAAAAATTAAAATACATTATCATAAAATTTTTCACACTTTAAAATACTGTTATACAAAATTAAGATTAAATGTATCTCTTTATTAGAATGTACTTATATTGCAAAATCATATAAGAACATTTCAGTGTATTCAAACACAGCAACATTTCTCCATTAAGAGTTTTTAGATCAAAAGCTTAATTCAAATCCTGTTTTAAATACATTTTAACAGAAATTTCAGAAGTGCCATTCAGTGTAATTCATGGTCATGAGATATTGCTAATGTTACAGAAAACATTTTCTATATAATTTGTGAAATGAAAAGTGTAATCTTTATTCCCTGTGTTTAGCAGATGGGGGTTTGAAGAATGGCCCCCAAAGGTTCATCTATTTGAATGATTTATTCCAGGTTGGTGGAACTGTTTAGGAAGTATTATGAGGTGTGGGTATGTTACTGGGAGCTGCCTTTAAATTTAAAAAAAAGCCCATTCCTTTTCCCATTAGCTCACATAACCAAGAGGCAGTGAGAGCTGTCAGCTACTGCTCCAATGGCCATACCTGCCTGGCTGCTGCCATAATGATTGTGAATTATAATCCTCTTGAAACTGTAAACCCCAAATAAATAATAAATTCTTTATTCTAGTTGCTTTGGTTGTGGTGTCTTATCACAATTATTGGACAGTAACTACATGATAAGCAAATCCCCTAGTTCTTGACCTTTACCCTTACTGATGTATTATCTGCTGAGTTTACCGTGTTGTAATTTGGAATCAAGTTGGTGCTGGCTCACAGTTTCGGAGATGTAATCTCTGAAATAGTAGTAAAAGGTTGCTAAGAGGTTATGTCTGAATCCAAATTTGAGATGGAGAAAGTGAGAGAGGCTTCTGCTTTATCAGGTACTACATTTATGTTAAAGAGAGACATTTTTGAGAAGCAGAAGGTACTCCAGAGGTGAAAAGTAAAATGATTATCCTACTCAAAAGATTAATTTCAAAGCTCTTTAGAAATACGTTTAGTAACAGAAAAAGGGCACTCAGTACTTATTTTTTAAAATGTTGGTAGAGGCAGAAGGAAATGTCAAATGTTTCTGAATGCAAACTGTCTCTAGAAGTGAAGTAAGATTCCAAACACTAGCAGGTATGAGAGGAGGGAGGAGGGCTTTAGAAGCAGAGACATGCTATGCCAAGGAAGCCTGTCTGGACAACCTTAGGTAAGATACTTTCTTTGTAGTGAATATAATTTTCTTAGTCTAAGATGAGCCTTGGGAATGGTATGATCGGTCTTCATTATAATGTGATAAAAGAACTGGCTATTGATAAAGCATTTTTTTTTCATGTTCACAGCTGTAATTTTATGGTTCTGGATGGAACCTGCCATTCTCAACATTTTTACGATGAATTGCACTTTCCCTTTAATTTGAAAGTATTTCTGTGTCTTTTACTTTGGAACTCCAAAGGGAGACATCAGGCAGTGAGAAACACAGCTTCGTCAGAGTCCCGGTCCTTGCCGCTGTCTTCGCTGGGTGCATGCTCACCACCACTGGGAGATCGGCAGCTCAAATCCTCCACCCCAGATTCTTGATCACTATTCACTGAAAGATCGGGGTCTGAGCTTTTTAAATTGTCTTGTGTTAGAATCAGAGCAGAATCTTCATCACCCTGGGAAGGGCTCCTGGATGGAAAGGACTTCATGTTCCCACTGTAATCCTGAGGAGTGTTGGCTGTGCTGTTGTCTGAGGTAGAAAACCCCGAGTGTTTGCTGGGTTCACTTTGCTTACTCTTCACTTTGGTGCCATTTAAATGGACTTTCTGAATTTTTTCCAGCCTCTAAAAAAATAAATAACAACTTTAAGAAAAGTCACAATCTATTTTTACACAGATATATTTATATGTCTTATTGACTCCCTCCCAGTCCGGGATAACATTAAGGACAAGAGTCTTATTTATGTCAGTTGAAAATCAGAGGTCATGAATGTCAACAAAATTAACTGAGAGGTTTCTAATATGAGGATGGTAGTAAGCACTCCAACAGATTGTCTACAGTGTAAACAATACAATATGGTTACACTGCCTGGCAGTCCCCAACACTCTTTTTTATGTCTATACAATTTGACATAATTATTTGCATCATATTAACTCTAAACTCTTTTTTAATTTTTAAAACATTTATTATATACATATGGATATTTGCTTGTACATCTATAGACCGTGTGTGTGTGTGTGTGTGTGTAGTAGTAGTAGTAGTAGTAGTACCTGTGGAGGTCAAAGGAGGCTGTTGGATCTCTTACACAATTGTAAGCTGTTACCTGAGTGTTAGGAATTGAACTGTGCTCCTAGCTGCTGAACTACCTACCTCTCTCTCCATCCCCTAAATATGTTTTTGTAAGGTAAGAATAAGGTATTTATCACATCAAATTGAACTACCTAGAAAATGTATCTTTTCAAAGTATGCAATTTAATTCCCCTCCCTAGAGTTGCATTTTGTGTCATTTCTTATAATATGTGCCCTTGTTTGGTTGTCTGTTCTCAAGGAGCACCTGTGTTAGTGCATCAGTAATTCAGTGTTTCTTAGGGCTCAAGTATATTCTTACCCGTGGCTAGACTGTTCTTCCACCAAATCATTGTGGGCTGTTCCAAATAAATTTGACCTCTGTATCCTTTAATATAAGTAGGGGAGTGTGTGAAAATGAAGCATTACACAACCAGATGCATTCCTAAGGGCTTTTTAGTTTCAGTGCAGAACTGTGCTGGTCCATAGGACACCTGGGGATGGCAGCACACGGGCATTTTGGGAAAATCTTGAAGGCTAAGCTAAGAAACTTTAGCTATTTTGAAGAAATGCAGCAACATTTAATAATAAGGTGCTTTTGATAGTCTATGTATCTTGTTTCTAAAGTTTACAAAATTTCAGTCAAAATTTGCCAAAAAAGAAAAAAAAAGCAGGATCCTAAGATTTAGAAAACTAGATGTGTTTGTGAAAAATAAATTGGCTTCCAAAACTGTAAGTGTAATCTGTGGCTCATCTCAGTTCTCAGAGTTTGATCTTTAGTCCAAGGTCTCAGCCCTACTACTGCCTCCAGTCTTTGCTCATGTGAACATGTGGATTGCAAGGTGTACTCAGGTACCAGGACGCTTTGCAAAATAGTTATCTTGATGAACACAGCTACTTCTCCAGTGATGTGCTTGAATCCATTTGGGTGCCTTTATGCAAGTATGTACCCCACAATCATCCAATGTCTGGAGATTAGAAGAGGCATCAGATCCCCTGAACTCTAATTACCAATAGTTGTGAGCCACGACTGGGTATTGAGAACCAAATCCAGATCTTCTCTGAGAGTACTGCTCTTAACCACTAAGCCATCTTCAGCCCCATCTCATTCTATTTAAAACATTTATTCTACCTTGAAAATACAGGTTCCAAACAATAGGAATTTATAGCCAGTTCTTGGGCAGGTAAATATTAGAGTTTATGATGAATGAATAATGCTCATTGAAGATGAAGGCTGCAAGGAAGAAATGCATTTATGTATAACACAACGTCTCTTCCTAATAATGAAAACTACATAGTCAATCTCAGCTATTTGTGTATTAATATGTAATTTTAAAAATGGAGCAGCAGGTTTTAATTCAGTTGAATGTATCCAATTTTGCCTTTTCACATTTTCATGAGTTTTGTTTTTTAAGCAAAAGAAAGAATAACTGTGAGGGGAAAATAAAATGTACTGACCAGTAAAGTATTCCTACAAACTGGAGTGAGCCAAAAACCTAACACAGATAACTGAACAGTTTTTGGGTTGGGCTTCATTGTCTGGGTGTTGACCCACTGACTTCTAGATCTTAAGGGTCTTCCTTGAGGCAATGCTCAAGAAATAGACACAGGAAAATAGACACAACAGTAAGACCCTTACTTCTTCTAGGGACTCCAGTTCTTCTTCCAGCTGCTGGGACTCCTCCTTCACAGCCATGAGGTAATCCGTAACAGACTGTCGAGGCTGCAGCCCCTTTTCAAAGCGGTTATACATCCCATTCCAAAACCTGAGAAGAAAGAATAGCACATCCCAGTCTGAAAACCCACCACCCCAAGTCTTGTCTTCAGTATCATAGCCCAACAATATTAATAATCAGTGGCCAGTTACAAGCTTGAAAAAGCAACGACTAAAAGTAATCATTTCAGGTTGATATTTTTTCTAGGGTAGTTCTCTTAGGAAGAGTAACTTTATATTACTACTAATTTAGAACATTCATAATATGTTTTTCTATAATAGACTGAAGCAGCAAATTTTATCCTTGGAACTTGAGGATTTTGTGATTATAGTTAGAATTCCTGCCGCAAAGAAAATCTGGGCCTTAAACTTACAGAACTGTTGACTTTATTTGCATTTTCAGTAGATTTATCCCAGACAGTAAAGCATTATGGAATGCAAATGGAACAAACGGCCGTGCTGGGGCATCTTTAGGCCTATTAGTGGGTGTCCCGAGAGCAAGGCATCTTATTACCTACAGCACATAGAACAGTGCCCGAGCTGCAGCAGTTCTAACCATTAGTTATGCACTAGTGAATTCGTTGTGATACGAGTAACTGCAGCATGTGTTGACTAGTCTTAAAAAGTGCTGTTTTGCATAAGCCGTGCAGGCATTTTTACACAGAATTAATATCCTGCTGTGTTGTTAGACATAATACTGAGGTAACTAGGACATGAAACTACCTTAAGGAATGGAACACTCAGTGTGTCAAACTGTTGGATACAAGACGGAAGTGAATTCAGCGGAGAGCAGGAAGGAGACATTTAGTATACTTGCTCTCCTCACCCCAGTACCATCTTTAAAAAAAAATAAAAATAAAAAATCAATGGTTTCCACAGGCAAATATTTCCACCAAACTTATGCTTCAAATACTGCTTCTACAGGATTTGATTTTCTCTCCACCTTAACTTCTTTTCTTGTACTTCAAACAATTGCCATGATAGGAACTTGCCTTATTATAACACATCAATTTCTAAAGGGAGTTTCACACGTAGAGCCATGCAAAGAGAAACAGCACTGGCAGAAATGCCACCATCAGACAGCCAAGCTCTCTGGTGGGTTTTATGATCCAGTGAATCTTAAGTCATTACCAGTTGCAAACCACACACATCTGGTAAGTTTCTAAAGACTGACTTACTTATATGTGAAGTTGTATGGAGCTGTAGGCAGATGAAGGCTCCCCTGGGTCTGACTGCGGTCAGCTCTAAACAGAGGATTGAGGTAGTCAGCCCGATTTTTCCACAGGTTTGACCACAAAGAGTAAGTTCTTTCTTGAATCCTGTTATTTCAAAGAAAGACAAGAAATGACCAATCTTGGTTCTTCTAAACAAGTATTTACATTAAAGTTGGAAAAGAGTTAGTATTGGCCAGTGGCTTCTTGGCATGGCGCAGAAACACTTTTATAATAGTCTCCAGACCACTACTCTCTGTCCTAGCCTTGACAAAATGTTTTTCAAAAAACGTTGGTCATATATATTTTTTTTCAGGTTTTATCCCCCAAATAATTATTGGATACTTAACAAACCCTATGCTGAATGTATCAAGTTTTATTTAATCCACAATTCCTAAATGTCCTATTGTGTGGATGAAGAGATAAATGAATAGAGTAGTCTCTCCAAATCTCACAGCTTGTTAGTAGAAAAGGCAGTATTGAAAGCCAAGCAGATACCATTACGACTAGCTATCCTAGCACAACAGACCAAACTGTCCAGAGAAACAAGCGACACTAAAAGCTATGTTCTGCTGTGTGCATATTCTTACTCAGGTATGCTGTGGTTTCATCAGAAGCCAGCATACAAGCTCAGGAGTCCTCCCTCAGGACCTGTGAACCGTTTTTCCATTCTCAGTGTGCATGAAAGAGGGGAGGTTGTGAATGGACAGATGTATGTGGGTGTATGTGCATGTATGTGCGAGTGGAAGCTTGTAGTTGATGTCAAGAATCATTCTTGCCTGTGTTACCTTACTCATTGAGGCAGACCCTCTCAATCAAACCCCCACCTCACTGGTCACTAGCCAGTTGCTCTAGGGTATTACATTAGTTGTGGAATCCCAAACTCCAGTCCTCCTGTTGATGTCATCTCCCAAATACCACTTGTTTTTTGAGTAAGGATCTCTCACTGAACCGAGAGATCTTAAAGGATCTGTGAGTGTCTAACTAGCACAAGGATTATAAGCATACCAACCAGTCTGGAGAGATGGTTAGCTAAGCAGTTCTTTCAGAAAGCCCAGGTTCGGTTCCTAGTACCCACATGGTGGTATACCTCCCTTAACTTCAGTAATAGGGATTCAGTACCAACTCCTGACCTCTGCATGCATCAGGCATGCATGTAGTGCACATTCTTACATTCAGGCAAAACATACACCTAAAATAAAAATAAACCATTTGTAAGTGTGCTGCTACACACCCAGTGTTTGTTATGTTTTTAAATGTGAATTCTGGAGATTGATCTTTGGGCCCCACACTTATACAGGAACCACTCTGTGAACAAACATGGACTGTGTAGACACTGTATTTGATGTTTCATAGAACAAATCAGCATCTGCCAGAAAAAGTCATTTTCTATTCCACTCCAGAAGGTATAAACCTACTGAAGTCTACTTGACTTGAACTCATTTTTTCCACAAGCAAACTGGATGCCATACATAACACAGTATAGTTAAGATTATTTTCATAAGTACTTCAAAAAGCTTTAATTTGCACTTTTTAAATCACCTTAACTTATGTTATTTGAGATTCCACATTACAGATATTAGCATTGACTAATACAACACAGTTTGAATCTAACCTGGCTGGAGTCAAGTATAATGGTCCTTGGGTACAGCATCATGAGTTCCAAGATGTGAATTCCTATTCTCTACACTGTAGGCTATATACTGTGACACTCCATCTCAAGTGACTTGGGGGTTCAGGGAGTAAAATAGTACCACATAGTATCTATTTGAATGAAAATGTCTTTATAATCAAACTCACCAGCTGCTATGTACACTGAATATACTTGATTAAAAAGAAATCAAACTAAAAACCTAATGACCTCAGTTTCAAATATGCCTTTCCATTTAATTTGAAGTTTTATCATCTCTATCAAATATTTCTACCTTTTTTTAAGACAAAATTAATTTAATTCCATAAATTTCCTTTAATTATTAGTGTTGTCTTCTCATCTATCTACTTCAGACAGAAATCACAGGAAAAAGTGACTACATATTTTGTGAGCTAATAACATTTAAACCACTTATGAAATGATGTCAGGAATAGGAAAAGAATGTAGAATAATTTTGTAACTCAAATAGTTTTCAGAATTATGAAAGTCTATATGAAACACACAATTACCAAAAACATAAAAACTGGACACCAAAACTTACTTGATTTCTCTTCTCTCCTTCTGGCTATTACATAAGAAGTTTCCAAACTGGCAGGAGTAAACATGATGCTGAATGTGAATCAAAAACCTCTCGTTGAACTCAAAGGCGCAAGGGAACTGTTCCATTAACTGCCAGACACACTCAATGAACTGGTCGATCACGGGAGAGATTTCTTTTGGATCACCATCTAAATTGCCATATCTATAAAACAAAGTGTTCTCGACTTTATAACATATGAATGTTTTATTTTAATTAGAAAACTATAAATGCAAAGATTATCATAAAAGCCGCTTTAATTCCTAAGTAAATAAAACGTACAATGAAATAGGAAAATAAAATTTGAAATTCCAGTTGGAAGATAAAGATTGTAATGAAAGTCTGGATAGAGAAGAGAATGTGTGACAGATAACATTTCCTGGATGAATATTTTTTTTAATTCATAGTTTACTTTTGGAGTTTGTTAGGTTGATACAGAAGCAATTTTAAAGTAACTTTTAGGTTCTTTACATTACTAACTGTAAAGACCATTTCTTCTGTAGAGTTGGTCATGGATCCTACATTGCAGCGTTCCCAGTCACGTTTCTCTATTGAACTACTACTCTATTGAAGTGAGTGGTTTTTATAAATAATCCTGGGTCTCATCTCCAGCTCTGTAGCAGCCTGCATGAAGATGCCTCTCCTCCAGTCCTACTTGTATTCCCTGGGGACTCTGCTGAGCCTTGCTGTGGAACTCTTCCTGTGGACATCTCAGCCCTCCCTTCTTTTGTGTCCCATTACAATTTCCATTCCTGTGTCAGCCCCTGATGTCTGGATGCACTCCCTACTCGAGACCTCCCCCAGTGGCCATATGTGGCAGGGTCTTTGTTAAGTAACTCATACTCCTGTCCAATAGGATCTCCCTCTCCTTTAACAACCTACCTGCAAGAGGGTCACACTGTCTGTTCATGTGGATCCCACTGATAGTTGTGAACAGGATCTCCTTAGCTCTTTTCTGAAGCCCTTTCAGCCTTTTCTCCTACCCACTTCAATCCTTTCTGCCAC
Organism: Micromys minutus; assembly: GCF_963924665.1. Classification (NCBI taxonomy): domain Eukaryota; kingdom Metazoa; phylum Chordata; class Mammalia; order Rodentia; family Muridae; genus Micromys; species Micromys minutus. The sequence goes on along the minus strand of NC_137983.1, from coordinate 29,569,365 downwards.
CCACAGAATTGCACAAGCACTTTCTACCAAGGAACCCATAGCCACCACACTTTCCTAAGAACTAAAGACAACAGAAACTAAGGAACAAAACACCCACCAAAGACAATTTCAGGTGTCAATACCTAGAATTACAATCAATCCAAACTCAGAAGCCTAGACACCAGTATAAAAACAATAACAGCCAGGATGGTATGTCTTCCCTAGAGCCCAGCAACACTATCAGCAGGCGCTGAGTACAACATAGCTGAAACACAAGGAAAAGACCTTAAAACAGCCTTTATGAATATGATAGAGGGCTTTAAAAAAGGAAATAAATCCCTTACATCTGTGAAATCAGAGTGGGAGGAAACAAAACGGTTGGAGCCAGGAATTGGAAACAGAATCAATAAAGAAAACTCAAACTGAAGGAAATCTGAAAATGAAACACACAGGGGACCAGGTGGTGACACATGTCTTTAATTCTGGCAGTTAGGAAGCAAAGGCAGGTGATCTCTGAGTATAAGGCCAGTTTGGTCTGCAGAATTAACTTCCAGGATAGCCAAACCTACAAAGGGAATCTGTCTCAAGACAAAAATCTAAGAGCTCAAACAGAAGCTAGCTTTACCAAGAAAAATCGAGATAGAAAAGATCTCAGGCATTGAAGACAAGATAAAAGAAATGGTCAAAGAAAATGTTAAATCTAAAACAATCCCGGGACAAATCATCCACAAATTCTTCACAAAACATCAAGGAACACTATGAAAAGACCAAATCTATGAATAACAGGAATAGAGAAAGGAGAAGAAACCTAGCTCAAAGACACAGGAAATATTTTCAACTAGAACATATTTCAATAGAAGAAAATGACCCTATTTTGCAGAAGGACATGCCTATTAATGTACAAAAAGTATACAGACACAAAATAGCATAGACTAAAATGTAATTAACTCCCCATGGTACACAATACAACACTAGAGACAACAACAAAAAATGAATATTAAAAGCTGCAAGGAAAAAGACTTAGTAACGTCAAGGCAGACCCATTAAAATAACACCTGAATTCTCAATGAGAGAATGTCCAGATGGCCTGGACAGATGTTCTACAAACCCTAAGAGACGACAGATGCCAGCCCACACAACTATACCCGCAAAACTTTCAATCAAACTCAGTGAAAAAAAAAAGATTGAAGCCAGGAAGTGGAAATAGAATCAATAAAGAAAACTCAAACTGAAGAAAATCTGGAAATAAAACACATAGGGGAATGAAACATATCCTATGATTTAAAAAAAAAAAAAAAAAAGTCTTGTCTATAAATCGTGTCCTACAGAAAGCACTAGAAGGACAACTTCCATCTAAAAAAGAAAACCATACCCAAAAAAGCATAAAGAATAAGTAATGCCAGGACAGCAAATCCTCACACTGCATCAAGATCTTACAAAATAGACTGGTGCCTACACCCTAGTGACTTGAATACAGGAAGGTACTCTGTATGCTACCAAAGGAGAAACAAACAGCAAGCCAGCCACAGGCCATTTGATTTACAATGCTGCCCTACCTGCAAGATAATGCTGGTGCAATGGTGGCGCAAAACTTGTAGGAGTAGCCAACCAATATCTGATGTGACTTAAGGCCTGCTCCCTGAAATGAAACACATACTCAACACTGCTTGGGTAACAACAATCCTGAAACTAGATAGCCTAAGGATCTAGGGTAAAGCCAAACACTACTCTTCTACTAAAAGAACTTCAGTAGAATAACACAATGGCATTCTATTGTATTTATAGATCAGCATTTGCTCAGTCATTAGAAAAGCTCTCTTCTGCAGTAGAGATAGCAAAAAAAAAAAAAAAAAAAAAAAAAAAAAAAAAAAAAAACAAAGACCCACAGCCAGACAATATGCAGAGAGTAAGAGAGCTTAGAACATTCATCCCTAAGTGGTATGTGCTCTGCAGAAGGAGAGGCAGAAAGAGTATAAGAACTAGAGGGTTTGGAGGAAGGACACCAAGAAAACAAAACCCTCTAAATCAATATGGCACACATATGAATGCACCGAGACTGAGGCAGCCTTCACCAGATAGGACCCTAGACCTAAAAGGACGTATTTTCCTATCCCTAATCCATAAGTTATCTCCAACTGATAACCACTTTCAGATGGAGATTTTAAGTTTCATCCAAAGGAAACTTATTAAGGAAATAAATTACTCTTAAGAGCACACTGAATGTCAGGGGTAGATGAACAACAGTGGGAAAAAAAAGCACCTTTGAATGTTCCTTGTCTCTTAATGTCGAGCCAGGGCTTTTTCTTTTTTTATCTTGTATTGTTTTTTTTTCCTGTACAGGTTTGTATACATTATAGCTTCTGGCTTTGTGTTTTTATAGGTTCTTGAGTATGGAAAGGAGTAAGTCTATGTCTTTATCTGTTTCTTGTACCTTTTTTAGGCTCTTTCATTAGTTTTGTCTTACTTCAACATTTATTTTTTTGTTCTATTTTACTATCATACCTTAGATACCTATTTGCTTTTCAATGAGAGGTAAAAAGGGGTTTTAGATACATAATGGGAGAGTGTAAGGAAGAACTGGGAAGAGTAAAGAGGGAAAATGTAATCAGGATATAGTATAATAAAAATAAATCTATTTTAAATGAAAGATAAACATTGCTTACCTATGATTAAATTTATGTCCAAAGGAAATCCAGTCCTTTTCAATTAACACCTACACACACACAAAAAGAATATAAATATCATGGAAGCTTGTAAGAGAAATATAAGAGAACCAAACTAATAAAAAGGACTCAGTTACTGGAAGCAGAAGAAACTTCCACATACTGAGAAGATGCTATCCAACAGGAGAGGGTTCATTAGTTTAAAAGCACGTGATGTTTTTCAGAGGACTCAGTTTCAGACCCTAGCACCCATATGGCTCCTGACAACTGTCCATCACTTTAAGTCCACATGCACATGGTACACACATTCATACTTACAAGCAAAACTTCCTATATAAAACAATAGTAAATATATCTTAAAAGAACCACATTATCCAGAGTAAAAGCCTTCTACACGAAACTGAACAAGACATGTGAGAGACTACAATAACTACCCAGAGTCCTCCTGTGTGCCAGACACCGTGCTTGCTGCCATCTTGTTTAACAGCCATTATTACCCATCAATCTAGAAAAGGGGACTACAGAAAAATAAGGCAGTTCTCCAAAAATAAGGGAGTACTTCATGTTCTGTTCTCTCTATTCTTAACCTCATCTGTTAACCGACATGGAATGCTGTTTTCTTTTTAACAAATGTTTAATTAAAGAATATGGACTAATTTCCTTAATATTACTCTTGAGAAATCCATGGAAGAGCTGAAGTCTGCCCTTGACAACTCTAAATGCCTTTTGTAAGTATAATAGCTTAATGTGGAAAGATTCTTGTGTAGGAAAAAGACTCATGGCAGTATGTACAAAGGAAACTTGATGCTCTCAACTAAACAAAGGCATCTAGTCTGCTCAGGAAAACACTAGGCAGGAACATTCTTATCTCAATTGTCTAAATAGTATGCTCTGAAGAAGTGGTCTGCCTCTTCTGCCTTGCCCCTAGGATAGCAGCTGTCATGACTCACAACAACGGTCCAAGTGATACAGATGCTTTTTGTGGAGTTCCTGCCAGCCTCTGTCCTGAGCAGATTCAGGATCCACCAAAGTACTTTCTATCAAACTATAGTCAAGAGGCAGGTACCAGGTCACCCAGTCACCAGAAAGCCCCTACAGTCTTTGAAGGGGTTCTGCCAGCTGACCCATAGTATCACGTCCCAGACTACTGTTGCTCAAGTCAACATCAAACTGTGGTGTATACCAGAAAGGCTCCTGCTCGCAAGCTGTGTTCCCAATTCTAGCAAAAGTCAATGCGATCATCCAATTCTGTCAAGGACCATTTTAAAAACAGGAACTTAGGAGGAATTTTTTTTATTTGTAGTCATACATTACCCCAACTTGAGATACTTATGAGCAAATTATGTATAAAAGTCATTATTTTCCAAATTTTTAAATATATTTTAAATTGCTTCTGAATTCACACCTAAGAGCACTGAACTAAACTAGTTTCAACATCAATATTAATGTATTTCAACTTTTCCCCTTTAATCAACCTTGCTGATGTACTAAGAGAAGAATAATGCTGCTTAGAAAAAAAAAGCCATAAGATTCTAAAAATGAAGTGCACTGGTCAAGGCTCTGCCTCTCTGAAAAAGGTTCCTGCCAGACTCACCATGAATCCTTTCAGAGTCCGATAGTAAGGGTCCAGCAGCAGGCTTGCCACCGAGCATACCTGGGCCGTTCTGTCCCAGCCGTCAGAACAGTGGACAAGCACACTTGCCCCTTCCTCTGAAACTGCCTGAAATGACAGAGTCACTGTGACTATGAGGCTTGGCTACATACTAAGGAATTAACACTTAGGCCCAGCCTTCTTAGAACTAGCGGCTAAAGCTTATCTTTAATTCTAATTTATCAAATTATAAAGTTACAGATAAAAAGAAAAGGGTCAAGTGATACGTTCCGAGAAAGAAGAAAAGGTAAAGATTATGTCAGGACTGTATGAAAGAGTCTCTATCTGTTCTCACATATACGCATCGTTTGCTGTCTTGCACTGGAAAACACAGTGACTATATAGCATTCATCAGTAACTGAGATTATACTTTAGTATGCGCGTGTGTGTGACTTCTGTAAGAGATTTGATTTCATACTGCTCACTACCGTATCCACGGCCCAATGCCAGGAACTAAAAAAGGGTGAATAGCTAATAATTGCCATCACCGTCACAAAGGCATGGTTGTATTTAGGCAGAAATCTAAGGAATTTATTTATAGAAAACACCCAATATCATAATAGAACTATTAAACATTTTACTTAAAAAACACTTTATATTTTAAAAAAAAAAACAGCTTTACATTTAAGTTCCAGCAAGATCCTTCTAATGGTAGAATGGAATCTGTTAGCTTTTGCTTAAAACATGACTGGAAAGCAGATCTACTCAAATATAAGCCAAGCCACTATCACTGAGGTGACTCCCATGGAGTTGTATTGTCTCCTATAGAAAATTCTTTCCTTTATCCAAGATTAAATCTAATGAAAGAGAATATTCTAGAAATATTTAGCATTTGACCACTGTGCTAACACAGTTATCTGCCCACTGCACTCTTTCACAAAGCCATGTCCACCACATGAGGTCAGCAAAGCCTGCTACCCATGTGTGAATCCAGGCGAGCCAGTAGGAAAAGGACAGGCCATGCTCTGAAATTATACTAGCTTCATGTCTAATCCCTTAACTTTTGTCTACGCCTTCACAGACCTTTGCAATGAAGATCCCTGCATCCATGATGGCTTTGATGTGCCTTAGCCAGCCGGAGTTCTCGAGCCCCCACAGGAAATCACTCATAGATGGAGATTTAAGTTCACACACTGTAAGAAAAACCATGTTACAAACGTGAAACTAAGGCAATCTCTCAATCTACACGACCATATTTTAGAGCCATTTCTTGGCTTTAGCAGATACAGTCTAGTCAATAAATATCCACGTTTATAAAATTAGACTCCATTGAATCACTTTTGAATATTTTTTCTGTGATCATGGGACAGACAGAATCCATTATGAGAATCCTAATAGTAATGAAAATCATTAACTATTGCCAATGCAAAAGTCAAGCACAGACCATCTGCTTCTTTCTGGTGAAGATAGTGTAACTGCTCAGCTATGGAGCACTTGTCTTCAGAATGCTAGCGGGAAAGTTGTCACAATGCTGACTCCAGCAATTAGAATGTTTCACAACCTCAGTGCTTTATATTAGACTGTCATAAGAACTCAGGATGGAATAATCCTAAAAGTATTCCTTACATGGAACCTACTAGGTGGCGGTATAACTTGTGTACAGAACGCCTATCCCTTTGCTCCCAGTCCCATGCGTCAGTCCCTTTGACTAGAAGAAAAGCTAGGATTCCAATGATATCTATCTTTGTACATCCAAAACAGGTATAGAGGCCCTTCTAAAGCATTATCAACAAGAAATGGTGATGCCAAGAGCTCATCTTATATTTAACATCAGAAACTAAAAGCTGTAGAGCTAACATTCAAGCATTTCAAGCCTTATGAGTATCCACAGGTATGGAAAACTTGGAAGTCTTATAGAGAAAACTGAGAAAATTAAATAGTGATCTGCAGTGTCATTTGAGCCTAAGTATATTCTATGATGCTCTCATCCATGCAGTAGACATATAAAACCCAGGGTGCTCTGCGTCCTACTGCCAACTATCGGTAAGTGCTATGTAATCTTATCGTTGTTACTCATCTCCTTAAGCCTCAGTTTCTTCGGTATTCCTCCCTTCCATTTTCTCCCTCTAAACACCCCATATACCTCTCCCCATTTCCCTTCAAATTCATGGCCTATTTTCTCACAGTTACTGGAAGCATGTGTGCGTGCATATACACTTACATACATACATACATACATACATACATACATACATACATACATAAAGTATCACCCTTTGTGACCATACAGTGCTTCTACAGATCACATGTCTTGAAGTACACCTGCTTGCCATTTCTCCCATGAATCTACTACCCACAATGCCTGACACATGGATCAGTGCAATGGAACTGAAGATCCATTTATAAACCTACACTCTTACTGCCCGCTAATTTTGACAAAAAGGCCAGCAATGCGCACTGAAGAAAAGTCAGCATCTTCAGCAAATGGTACTGGTCAAACCGGATAGCTACTCATAGAACAATGAACCTGCATCCTTACCTCTCACCCTGCACAAATACGAATCGAAATGACTCACAGACGTCAGTATAATATCCAAGATACATTGAATCTGTTAGAGGAGAAAGTTGGGAATATGCTTCATCTTACAGACATAGAAAAGGAATTTTTGAATAAGGTCCCAGTAGCATAGAACTAAAACAATGGCAATATGAAACTAAAACACTGCTGAACAGAAGGGAGCATCATCATTCAAAGAAGGAGACGACAGAATGGGAAAAAAAAACTTTGTCAGCTATATATATATATATATATATATCTGGCAGACAGTTAATGTACCTCTCAACCCTCATTAGAGACACATTTCCACTTTTCTATGTAATTGATGGCAATTAACATCTGGTCAATATCCAGAATGTAAGATATAAGATACTAAGCATTCAGGGCATGTTCAGCCCTGAAAGACATATTTATAACGTACACACACACACACACACACACACACACACACACACACATTTTCCAAGGCTCAGGGATCATCACAGGGAAGAAAAGACTGCAAGAAGGAATGGCAGTGAATGATAGAACAATTCTGATTTCTAGACCAACTGGACAATACCACATATGAACTCACAGCATGCACAAGACCTGCACAAGCTCAAGGCCAACAAAATCCCAGCACAGGATGAGGGAAGTGGTCACAAGGCCCCACATCTAGCTGAGGAGCTACTGGCTGTTAACTACTGCTGGGAAAGGAAGAGGGAAAGTCAGCTTTCTCCAAGGATGTGGCCTCTGAAAGGCCAGTAGATAGTCTTACACCTACACATATACTGTCATCACTAAGGGGACACACTGGCTTTTAACACAAAAAAATGAAACATGAGATATGGTGACAAAGCAGAAGCCACAAAGGAGGGATTGGGTGGGTGACAATCTTGATTGAAAACACTATTTGCATGTAGAAAATTCTCAAACAATAAAAAAGAAACCATACTTTCTATTAGTTTTAGAATTTAGCCACCAGATAGCTTAAAATTACACATACTACTCACAGCTATAGATTGTATTATATTTCTGTGGACAATGGTGATTTAGGATGCTTATGGAAGTTTAGTTTGACATACATACCTTTAAAATAAATTATAAAAGAGAATTACATTAGTAAATTGTAAAAGCATGCATTTCCTCAAACCCTTTAGGTCATTAATCTTGATGCAACGTAAGGTATGGAAAGCAGAGATTTTTCTCCTGTACAGGGAGGAAATGTGACTCAGGAAGAAAGATCACTCAGGAAACACAGCATAGAAAAGTTAAAGCTCTAATGACTCCCAGAAAGCAATGTAGCCAAAGTGTACCTCAGGAAGTTTTCCTGAGCTCAGAGAAGAATAGTATTAGCAGACAGACAGTGGAAGTTGATGCAAAGGCCAAATGCCAACCCCTAGGTACAGCAAAGAAAAGCTTGGCCTAGCATATTCAATGGGCAGGCTTACTTCAGTTTGTACACACTGTCCAAAGAGACAGCCCAGCAGGAAATGAGGTGAATCCTAGCACTCCCCATAAATTTTTTAATGCTCCCTGGACACCTGGTGCTGACAACATCCAACCTCAGGCCATAAGCCAAAATTTTCAGCTTAATCCGAAAATACGCACACTCCAAGGAGGGGGCAACCAGATTCAGCTGATTCTATTAAGTCTTCCGTAGAAAACAGTGTCTTGAAGTTGTTTCAGTTAAGAGGCCAACACTTGGGTTGATACTGCAGTTTGTGAGTGGGTTAGCATACAGATTTATTTCAGGAAATCTAGCGGGCCTAAGAGACATCTGGGCATTTGAAATGTGTAGCTCAGCCCAGGACAAAGGCTGTTTACACTGTCTTCCTAAAGGGGGCAGAGATGACAGAAAGTTTACAGCTAAAAGCTCTGCAGGTAACCAGGAGATGACCTGTGCGGATAGTGAGGGGGAGAGACAACTGAGAGCAAGGTGAGAGAGAACACCAGCGTCTGTCACAGGAGGGATGGCCTTCTCGGTTCCTGCCATGTCAGCTCATTTCTTCCACACTAAGGACAGCTCTTGGGTAACAATTCTGATTCAGGAACACTGAAATTGCACATGCTTGGGAAATTAATCCTCCCCTGCCCCGGACTTCAGGCAAGGTGACAGCTGAAAGGATGTTTTCCCCTAATGGCCAGTGGCCATGTTCAAAGCAAACAGCTCTGTGGATGATTAACAAACATGACAGATGGGGCTACACTTGAAACTGAAACAATGAGTGCCCAGGCTTTTAAATATGAACCTGTTGTGTTTGTTTAGATAAACTTGGGATAAGGGAGAAATACTGATTTGTTCACTCTTGTTGCCAAACCAGAACCAATATTTACAAACCATTTTGGTGAACAAAGTTCATGTCAGCTGACAGCAGAAGCATATGGCACTGATTGCAGAGGATCCTGTACCTGCCAGCCTGAAGCTAGATGCTAGGTCTCACGGCGCTGTTTTATATAACAGAGCGCTTCTACCGTATACTCACACAAAACACTCCAAAGAATGAAAAGCCAATGTAAGGTGTACTTTAGAACGCAACAAACATGAAAGCTACTCAGAAGAAAAGCAGCTTCGCCTGGTCTTCCCCCACACACTTCCTCCTGTGCAAATGTCTCACAGGGTGAGGGAGGGCACAAGGAGGCGTGGTTAGGCGCATCTTCTCCCACTGAGGCTGGACCTGGCAGTCCTCTCTTATATATGTGGGGGTGGGGGGGTAGCAGGAGGCTCTGACCAGCTACTGTATGCTGCCTGGTTGGTGGCTCAGTCAGAGATCTCAGCAGTCTGAGTTAGTTGAGACTGCTGGCCTTCCTATGAGGTCGCCCTCCTCCTCAGCTTCTTCTAGCCTTTCCCTTATTCATCCACAAAGGTCCCCAATTTCGGTTCAATGGTTGGGTTTAAGTATCTGCATCTGTCTCAGTCAGCTGCTTGTTGGACCTCTCAGAGGGCAACCATGCTAGGCTCCTGTCTGTAAGCACACCATAGCATCCGTAATAGTGTCAGGCTTGGGGGGGGCAATCATCTTAGAGACAGGGTAGGAGGAGAAAATGGGATGAGGAACTGTAGGACAGAGGACCAGGAGAGGGGACAACAGCTGGACAGTTAAAAAAAAATTTTTAAGTTAAAATTTAAAAATAAAAAGAAAGGGGCATGGGATCAGTCTTTCCACACCCCTAGTACCTAAAGTAGTACTGAGCATGTTTTCCCCTATTAGCCACCTTGAAGGATGCCCAAGTGCTACTGATGACTGATGCTGGCACCTTTCTTTTTGCAGTCAAGAATCTGAGGCCATTTAGCCCTCAAATAACTAGCATAAGAACACTCTCACTTCACCGGGCAGCACAGAAAGTGTTGCCACTCGGAAAGGGCATGAGTGGAGTCTGCAGAAGGGGATGCTTCTATAAGCCAGCGCCATCACCTCACTCTTTCCAAGACTCAGAATGAACTTCTGAACTGCATCTAACGTAGCAATGTCAACAATACGCCCCCCCAGCCCCCGCCTTGCCAACCACACAGACCATTTGACGAAAACCTCTCACCAGCTGGAGGATTCTCCAAGGAACACCAAGACCAAACACTATTCTTCAAAACATTTCTATTTTACTGATGATAGTATTTTCTGCAATCTCTGAACAATACTGCCAGTTTTTGAATAGCCTGGTTTTCTTTATAATAATATAGTATGATGTGATACAGTGCAGTTAAATTCTGAGCATCTGTGTGGGCACAGAGAACAGTACATATACATGCAGCCTTGCACAGCACATGTATACATCCAGAGAACATACACATGCATGTGCAATACATATCCACACAAACATGCCCCAGAATACAAATATCCACCTGGAAAAACCAGACGGCAGGTTCACACGAGGGATCCCTGGTAGATTTCGTTACCTCCACCAGTAAACAGCATCAGGACAGATCAAGTCTGAAGAAAGCACGAGCCACGAGGGAACTCCATTAACCCGGCCTCCCAGCCTGTCATGCCAAGGACCCCTGTCTGAAGTAGAAAGCCCTGGAAAGGTGGCTCTTACTGCATCAGCTGAGCCTCCACCAGTGGTTTACAATTTACTCAGGAAAAAAAAAACAGGCAGTCAAACATTGGTCAAGACCCCTGAAAGGCATCCAGAAAGCTGACCCTTCTTAAAACTACCCACCGCCAGAGGCTTATGCAGCAACATGACCCATGTGAAACAGAACTGCCCTTAAGAAACCAGTCAGCTTGCTTGTCCTATAGAAAAAGCAGTAAGACAGACCAGAGGAGAAGGGTTGAAAAACCAAACACAGAGAGCCTGGGGCACAGTTTCTGTGAAGTCACACCGTGAGCACCCAGAGCGCAGAGAGTGCTTTGCAGGGTCCATTCCGGCCCACAGTGAGGGCCAGGCCTCTCTGCCAGTGGAACTCGGGATCTGCCTAGGAAAGACAGTGCTCAAGGACCAGCTCCACAGGCTGGACCAGAGGTGAGCCTGACCCATAGGCCGCAGGAGGTCACAGAGGGAGATCGCAGAGAGCAGAGACTTCTGTGCTCTCTGGAAAAACGTCCTTCACCAGTACGACTCAGGACCTGTGGGCCGAGGGCTGAGCTCCCAGAGCAGCCTCACAAGACCTCCAACACCTGAGCCCACAAAGACAGAGCTGAGTCACTGCCACCAGAACTCACTGCTTGCTAACAAAAAGCTGAACACTCAGAAGCAATTTTCTCCCTGAGCCCACGGGCCCTCAGATCCACGGGAGAGACAGGTACCAGTCAGTGACAAGATAATCTATAATCACAGATAACAAGATGACATGAGGAAAGCAAAATAACCTAAGCAATGGAAACCAAGACAACCTGGCAACATCAGAAACCCAGTTCTTCCACCACAGCAAGTAGTGGATTGCCAAATACACCAGAAAAAAAAAAAAAGACATAGACTTGAAATCAATCATACATCACAATGAAGATGGAGATCTTCGAGAAGCATGTCGTAAACTCCCTTAAACAACTACAGGACATCCAGGAGATATCATTCAAATAACTACAGGAAAACACAAACAAACAGATGATGAAACTGAAAACAGAAATAGAAACAATAAAGAAAACACAAAAAGAGACAACCCTGGAGATAGAAAACCTAAAAAAGAAATCAGGAGTCACAGATGCAAGCATCAGCAACAGACTACATGAGATGAAAGAGAGGCTATCAGGGGCCAAAGAAAACACAGACAAAACAGTAAGAGAAGATGCAAAAACCAAAAAGCTCCTAACCCAAAATGTCCAGGAGATCCAGGAAACAATGAGAAGACAAAACCTAAGGATAATGGGTGTAGAAGAGGTAGAAGAATATCAACTAAAAGGTACAGTAAATATCTTCAACAAAATCGTAGAAGAAAACTTCCCTACCATTAAGAATGAGATGACCATGAGCATAAAACAAGCCTACAAAACTCCAAATAGATTGGACCAGAAGAGAAATTCTTCTCGAAACCTAACAGTGCAAACACCAAGTGTTCAAAACAAAGAAAGAATACTAAAAGCAGTAAGGAAAAAAGGACATGTAACATATAAAAGCAGACCAATCAGAATTATACCCGACATTTCAATGGAGACTATGAAAGCTAGAAGATCCTGGACAGCCATCATACAGACTCTAAGAGAACACAAATGTCAGCCCAGATTTATATATCCAGCAAATTTCTCAATCACCATAGATGGAGAGCCCAAGATATTCCAGGACAAAACTAAAGGTACACGATATCTGACCACAAATCCAGCCCTACAAAGGATAATGGATGGAAAACCCAACACAAAGAGGGAAACTACATCCTAGAAAAAGCAATAAAATAACTAAGCAAGAAAGCCAAAAGGAGAAAGAGACACAGGTGCAATTCAACCTACAAAAGCAAAAATAACAGGAAACAGCAACCACTATTCCTTAATATCTGTTAACATGAATGGACCCAATTCCCCAATAAAGAGACATAGACTATCAGACTGGATACATAAACAGAATCCATCATTTTGCTACATACAGGAAACTCATCTCAGAGACAAAGACAGACACTACCTCAGAGTAAAAAGTTAAGAAAAAAAAATCTTCCAAGCAAATGACCCCAAGAATCAAGCTGGCATAGCTATTCTAATATCGAATAAAATAGATCTTGAACCAAAAGTTATCAAAAAAGATAAGGAAGAACACTTTTTACTCATTACAGGGGAAATCTGTCAAGAGGAACTCTCAATCCTAAACATATATGCTCCAAATACAAGAGCACCCATATTCATAAAAGAAACCCATACTAAGCTCAAAACATATGTTGCACCACACACAGTAATAGTGGGAGACTTCAACACCCCACTCTCATCAATGGACAGATCATAGAAGCACAAACTGAACAGTGAAACTAGCAGAGGTTATGAACCAATTGGAATTAACAGACATCTACAGAACATTTCACCCTAAAACAAAAGAATACACCCTTTCAGCACCTCACAGCACCTTTTCCAAAATTGACCATATAAACAGTCACTAAACAAGCCTCAACAGATTTAAGAAGATTGAAATCCTCCCATGCATCCTACCAGATCACCATGGTCTAAGGCTGGTCTTTAATAACAACAAAGACAACAAAAAGCCCACATACACATGGAAGCTGAATAATGTGCTACTCAATGATAAGATGGTCAAGGAACAAATGAAGAATGTTTTAGAATTTAATGAAAATGAAAGCACAACATACCCAAACCTATGGGATGTAAAGAAAACAGTACTAAGAGGAAAATTCATAGCTCTGAGTGCCTCCAAAAAGAAACTGGAGAGAGCATACATTAGCAACTTGACAGCACAGCTGACAGCTCTAGAACAAAAAGAAGCAGATACACCCAAGAGGAATAGATGGCCAGAAATAATCAAACTCAGAGCAGAAATCAACCAAGTAAAAACAAAGAGAACCATACAAAAAATAAAGAAAACCAGGAGCTGGTTCTTTAAGAAAAATCAACAAGATCGATAAACCTTTAGCCAGACAAACTAGAGTGCACAGAGAGAGTATCCAAATTAACAAAATCAGAAATGAAAGTGGAGACATAACAACAGAAACCAAGGAAATTCAAGAAATCATCAGATCCTACTACAAAAGCCTATACTCAACAAAACTGGAAAAATCTGGAGGAAATGGATAAATTTCTAGACAGATACCAGATACCAAAGTTAAATGAGGATCAGATAAACTAAACAATCCCATAACACCTAAAGATATAGAAGCAGTCATCAAAAGCCTCCCAAACAACAACAACAACCCCCCCCCAAAAAAAAAAAAAAAAAAAAAAAAGCCCAGGACCAGATGGGTTCAGTACGGAATAATATCAGACATTCATTAACAACCTGATACCAATACAATACAAACTATTCCACAAAACAGTCAGATGGAACACCACCCAACTCATTCTTCAAAACCACAATAACCCTCACTCCTAAACCACACAAAGACCCTACAAGGAAAGAGAACTTAAGACCAATCTCCCTTATGAACACTGATGCAAAATTACTCAACAAAATTCTTGCAAACTAAATCCAAAAACACATCAAAACGATCATTCACCATGATCAAGTAGGCTTCATCTGTGGGATACAGGAATTGTTCAATATATAGAAATCCATCAATGTAATCCACCATATAAAGAAACTCAAAAAACAAAACAAAACAAAAAGAAACACATGATCATCTCACTAGATGCTGAGACAGCATTTGAGAAAATTCAACACTCCTTCATGTTAAAAGTCTTAGAAAGAGCAGGAATCCAAGGCCCATACCTAAACACAGTAAAAGCAATATACAGCAACCCAATAGCCAACATCAAACTAAACGGTAAGAGACTTGAAGCAATCCCACTAAAATCAGGGACTCGACAAGGCTGCGCACTCTCCCCCTACCTATTCAACATAGTACTGGAAGTCCTGGCCAGAGCAATTAGACAGCAAAAGGAGATCAAGAGGATACAAATTGGAAAAAAAGAAGTAAAAACATCACTGTTTGTAGATGACATGATAGTGTACTTAAGTGACCCTAAAATTCCAACAGAGAACTTCTACAGCTGATAAAGTTCAGCAAAGTGGCTGGATATAAAATTAACTCAAACAAATCAGTAGCCTTCCTATACTCAAAGGACAAACATGTGGAGAAAGAAATCAGGGAAAAGATACCCTTCACAATAGTCACAAACAATATGAAATACCTTGGTGTGACTCTAACTAAGCAAGTGAAGGACCTGTATGACAAGAACTTCAAATCTCTAAAGAAGGAAATCGAGGAAGATCTCAGAAAATGGAAAGATCTCCCATGCTTATGGATTGGAAGGATCAACACTGTAAAAATGGCCATCTTACCAAAAGCAATCTACAGATTCAATGCAATCCCCATCAAAATTCCAACTCAATTTTTTACAGAGTTGAAAAGAGAAATTTGCAAAGTCATCTGGAATAACAAAAAATCTAGAATAGCAAAATCTATTCTCAACAACAAGAAAACTTCTTTGGGAATCACCATCCCTGACTTCAAGATATATAACAAAGCAATTGTGTGAAAAACCGCATCGTATTGGTGCAGAGGTAGGCAGGTAGATCAATGGAACAGAATAGAAGATCCAGAAATGAACTCTCACACACATAGTCACTTGATTTTGACAAAGGAGCTGAAAACATTCAATGAAAAAAGGACAGCCTCTTCAACAAATGGTGTTGGTCCAACTGGCACTCAGCATGCAGAAGAATGAAAATAGATGCTTTCATATCTCCTTATACAAAGCTCAAGTGCAAGTGGATCAAAGATCTTCACATAAAACCAGGTACACTGAAATTATTAGAAGAGAATGTAGGAAAAACCTTTGAACACATAGGCACAGCAGAAATTTTCCTGAACAGAACACCAATGGCTTATGCTCTAAAATCAAGAATCGATAAATGGGACTTAATGAGACTGCAAAGTTTCTGTAAGGCTAAGGACACTGTCAAGAAAACAAAAAGGCAGCCAACAGACTGGGAAAAAAATCTTTACCAATCCCACATCCAATAGAGGTCTAATATCCAATATATACAAAGAATTCAAGAACTCAAGACTCCAGAGAACAAAACAATCCTATTTACAAATGGGGTACAAAGCTAAACAAAGAATTCTCAACTGAGGAATGTGGAATGGCTGAGAAGCACCTAAGGAAATGCTCAACATCCCTAGTCATCAGGGAAATGCAAATCAAAACAACCCTGAGATTCCACCTCACACAGTCAGAATGGCTAACATCAAAAACTCAGATGATAGCAGGGGCTGGCATAGATGCAGAGAAATAGGAACACTCCTCCACTGTTGGTGGGGTTGTAAGCTGGTACAACCACTCTGGAAATCAGTTGGGCAGTTCCTCAGAAAATAGGACATAATACTACCTGAAGACCCAGTTATTTCACTTCTGGGAATATACCCCAAAGATGCTCCAACATACAATAAGGACACACGCTCCACCATGTTCATAGCAGCCTTATTTATAATAACCAGAAGCTGGAATGAATCCAGATGTCTTTCTGTAGATGAATGAATATAGAAATTGTGGTATATTTACACAATGGAGTACTACTCAGCTATTAGAAACAATGACTTTATGAAATTTCTAGGCAAATGGATAGATCTGGAGAATATCATCCTGAGTGAGGTAACCCAGTCACAAAAGAACAGAAATAACATGCAGTCACTGATAATTGGATACTAGCCCCCAGAAAGCTCTGAATACCCAAGAAACAACTCACAGACCACATGAATCTAAAAAAAAAAAAAAGAAGAAAAAAGAAAGCCAAAAAGTGAAAGCCTCAGTCCTTTTAGAAAAAAAAAAAAAGTGTATAGGACCCTCTCAGAGTGTGGTAAACCTAGATATTAAATCATTAATAATTCAAGAGCTAAGAATATAGCCTTGTGGCAATTCTTGGTATTTAAAAACCAATATGTTTAATCTTTACACACCAAGAAAACTTTGACTATTTCCATGTTACATTTTGTTTTACATGTACTTTATGCTCATTGTAACTAGTAAGATTTCAATGTACACTATCTAACCTTTTTAAAAAATCGAGTATTGACAAAAATATATTCATATAGTTTTATGCAAAAATGCCTTTAAAAATCTGTACATTTATCTGGTTTTTGTTAAAATAAAGCTGTTTAAAAAAAGAAAGAAAGAAAAACCAAATAAAGGGTAATTTAGAAACCAGAGGCAGAGGCCTGTGTTATAAATGTTCCTAGGAACAACTTTCTGTACAGAAGAAAAATTTTGATCTGAAAACTGTCTTATGAAACTGCTGAATGCATATTACAAAGTGTGCCAATGTGAAATTTTTCCAATAACTGCAACAATGGTGAGCTCTTCTTACAATAAAGAGTCTGCAATAACAAAGCTGGGTTAGCCCACTTCTACAGGTAAAGCACTATTTATAATAAGGACAAAATGAAAGTCTCTAGATGCTTAAGAAACTCAAATACATCACCTAGATTGTTAGAACTTTGACCTGAGAGACAAGGAAACTGTCTCAAAAGAGGATGAACATAGGGTTGGGAGCTATGTGTTGTTGTCTCAGATGTAGGAATTGGCTCTAATGATTTAAATGCTCATTATTTTCCCCAGTGCTAAGAAGTTATCCCGAGGCCTTAGAGTACTGAGCCAATCCCACTGCCTTCAATCAAATTCTAAAGTGTTGCAACCAGTGGCACCAACTGTCATGTAGAAAACAAACAAACAAACAAACTGGGTAAGTTATTAACTGAATTCTCTCATTTCCCTGAAGGTGCAGTCCTAAAGAAACAACTGGTGTATTCAAAGGTCAACCAGGGGATGCAGGAGAAAGAGATTGGGTCTCTCCTTTAGGTTCTTGAGTAAGTAATCAGGCAGAGGACAGGTGCATCCCCAAAGCAGTTCAGCTCCTTTCTTGTCCACTCCATCCCAGATTCCACAGATCCTACGAGACAACCAACTTCCCTAGATTCCACTCCATCCCTGCACACTCTTCTCAAAGTCATTCTGGTGCTCACAGGCAAGGTGAAGCTCTCTGGCTTTGGCAACTTCCTTTTTCCTATTTGCCTTTGGAGGCAGGATCCCTCATGGGACTTCAGGATCAGGTAGAGCTTAAGCAATAGCGAAGCAAGTTTTGCATGCAAAGCATACTTTCTGCTAATGAATGCACAGACACAAGAGTAATTCTTTGATATCATACGAGCCGTCCTTTTCCTTTCCTGTCCACATGAATACCAAAGCTTGCTTAGGATGGGAGTTGCATGTGCATGTGTGCTTTGCAGTTCCTGGTATTTAGACATGAGGATCTAGACCAACACACACCCACCTACCTACCTACCTACCTACCTACCTACCTATCTATCATTTATCTATCATCTATCTTTCTATCTACCTATCTATCTATCTATCTATCTATCTATCTATCTATCTATCTATCTATCACTCAGCAGTGTGGGGACAGTTTGTGAACCTGATTTCCACACAGGAACACTGGGTTATAGCTTTAAAGTTAGAACTGCTGTCTTTCCAGATGTCTTTGAATAAAAGAAAGTGAGGAAGAAAGAGAGCAAGGAAGGGAGAGAGAAAGGAAGGGAAGGAGGCAGGAGGCTGGCTCCTTCTCCCCATGCCTCTATCTAGGATATTAAAGTACCAGTGTAGAGTCATGGCTGTTAACTGCCGAACTGTTAAAACCACTTGATTCCACCACACCAGGGAAACAGGGAGGTTGCTGATATGCTTAAAGAGTCACTGCAACATGATTATTTCCCAACTACAACGAATTTTCTGAAGTTACCACGCTTGTTTAATAGCATTATTAGAAAAAAAAATTGAATCAAAAGACTAGCTTATTCTATTTCAGCATCAAAATACTATTCTTTTAATGCTGTGCATAACAAAATGGTTTACCTTCCAGCATTTTCTGAAGACTGTTCCTCATGACGTGGATGTTCTCTATCCCGATAAACTGAAACTTGATATTGGAATAATTGTCTTCATTCTCATAGCCTTTCCCTGCAGCACGATTTGCCATTGCATTAAGCTGCAGTGGTGAGCAAAACAGAACAGTCGTCAATTACACTCAGGACACGGAACAACCACTTATGAAAACACCACAGAGACATGAAGACGCATGCTATAGTTTGAACCCCTGAAACACTGTACTGAGCTCTCAGTGCAAGCATAAAGGCCCGCGCTTGTGGTCAAGTGCAGTCCTGTGCTGGACTGGTTAACATCTGCTTAGTGCAAAGTATTCCCTACATTCTGCAGATGCCTGTGCCAGATCGGTGGTGGTGTGGATCTGGTGTGGAAATCTACAGGGGAATACGACCCACACTACTTCAGATACTCCTGCAGCCTTTCACAGTTACAAGAAGCACATGGTAAGTTAGGCCCACAGATGAAAAGAATGAGACAATCAGGAAGAGAACACAATACAGCCAGAGCTGAGAGCTGAGAGCAAACCACTGCCACAGGAGTCCCTGCTTCATCAGCAAGCCAGCTCCGGCTCCTCGGCTCAGCTCCTCTGACATCTGTGTGGGCTGTCAGCTCCTCGGAAGACTGACCCTAGTCTATAAAAGCAAGTCACATTCTTAAGAACAAAGGCTTTAGCCATAAGCAAGAAAAAGTTTAATGATATATCTTAAGGGAGACTCTGTGTTCTAATATTTTAAAGGTTTTTTTTTTCCTTCCAGAAATTATACATAGGTGTTGCTTTCATAGAACTGTGTGCTTTTCAAAAGTCACTGTTTCATATAATTATCTTCAGGGTAGTCGCAGCTAAACCTCTGTAATAAACTTCATAAAATGCAACAAATCATCAGATCCAACAGGCGTATGTTACATGAACTACATACTTATTCTGCATCTAAATTCAAGGTTCAGCCTTCTCATCGCTTCTAAACATGTATAACATGTAGCAAGCAAAATACTCTTCCTACTAAAGTTACTACATATACAACATATGCTCACACTTTAAATAATTTAGAAGTTGCAATGGGAGAACTGACGGGCACTTTTCCTTAAAAGCAAACAGGAGAAAACCTCTTGAGAGTCCGTCTGTACTTCACATAATGAACAGTAGATGGCGATACAAACTATTTTTTCAGAAGCTCCACTTTTTTTTTTTTTTTTTTAAAAATGTGGCAAAAGCTTTCAAAGCAGAAACACTGTTTTAGAAATAATAAACATCCAAAAAGGTACTCCAGACTGAGACAGGCAGATAGACAGACAGACAGAGCAAAGCTGCCTTTGGGAGAACTGGGCCAGAGACTAGCACATAGTGGTCCTTTCCTCTCCTCATTTTGCTATAACCTACCTAATTTTAACTGAGGCACACTCTTGGAAATACTAGATGGTTTTATTGCCGACAAGTATTATCTACAAATGAGCTTGTCAAAGTCTGCCCTTCACCATCTAGTGACATTGTGTGCATATTTATGAGTTCCAGGATTGTATTCAAGTAGGAAATCCGGATCCAGGCTAATTCAACATTTCAACCCCTATATAATGCAAAACAGTCTCTCCCTGGGTACAGGCTCCTGGACTGGTGAGGACTCCTCCTGTGGTTTCTAACAGGCACATCTGTTCTGTGTAGTTGGTAGGAGCCACATGGAAGGAATGCAGTTAGTTCTGACAATTTCCTATTTTAATGCACCAATCTCTAGCAGCAGCATGTGAGCAAGGACACTTTTCTCAGTACATACTGAAGGCTATCACTGCCTCTGCGGCCCACCACTGTCCCATCAGGGAACCATTCAGAAAGCTTTCATCTGGGTGGGTGGCTTGGGAGGTTCCTGTGTATACTTAACCCCACTCAAAGACCAAGGAGCAAGATCCTGTGAGCTTTCTCTTAAGCCTTTATCTTTTTTATTATACTAGGAAATAAATCTGGACGCAGCAGGCAAGGACTGAGAACTTGCATGTCACCATGCAAACGTTCTACGGCAAACATCTGCTTAGGTTCCTGATGAACCAGGAAGACACTTGAGGGACGGGATCAACCAACATGGTCAGGATCATGAAAAAAAGAAAGGAAGGGAAGGAGGAGAAGGGGGGGGGGAGAGCACAAAGCTTGAAGCAGTTTTCACAAGCCATGTATGCGCACCTGAGAAGAAAGTGCCCAGCTTTAAACGGGGGTGGGGGTGGGGGGTGGAGGTGGGCTGGAGAGATAGCTCAGCGGTTAAGAGCACTGACTGCCCTTCCAGAGGTCCTGAGTTCAAATCCCAGCAACCACATGGTGGCTCACAGCCATCTATAATGAGATCTGATGCCCTCTTCTGGTGTGTCTGACGACAGTGACAGTGTATTCACATGCATTAAAACAAAACAAAAACAAACAAACAAAAAAAGAACCTTAAATCTTTAAAAAAAAAAAAAAAAAAGAGCAAGCAAAGTGAGTACTAAATATACCCTTCACACTGAATCCTTAGGCTTTAGATATGGACGAGGTTTGGCCCTGCAGTTCCACATTCTAATGAGGACTTACACTTCAGAACCTAACGTGGGTCACCAGCTCTAAGAGGTCAATCTTTTTATCCATGTTTAAAGCTGGGAAAGGAGGGAGGAAAAGGGTTTCCAGTCTCCATTCAGTAAAGCCCTGTAGCCTTCCCATCCTGAGTTTGTCTGCAAAATATCCTCTAAGAAGCACATAACTATCAGAAAATACAGAACAGCTCTACTGTACACAAAAGATACAGGAAGGAGAGCAGCCAGGGTTGGAAGAAAGGGGTTAGAGCCTGATTCAGACAGGCAGAAACTGAAAGAAAACAAAAGTTGATGAATTTCTTTCAAGTGCAGACCTTCGGAGATTTGATCTATCTTGTGCAATGAATGTTTCCTGGAAAGGCAGGGACCCATTATGTATGCTGTGAAGACTGTCTATAGACACCCAGGACTGACTATGCCACTAAGTACCTACTCTTAGTGGTTTTAATTTTAAACTGACTTGATTTACTAATCCATCTTTTCTTTGTCATATTTTTATTCCCTTGTATCCTGTTTTAAATAGCACTGCTGACATTTAATGCACATGACATACTACTTATAAAACTAGACAGTAAGCCATTTTACTATGTGACCAGCACAATGTAAGAAACGGGAAATAAGAATGTACTGAGCACACTCAGCCCTCTGAGGAGCTGAGATGCAGCGGAGAGCAGCCCCGTGGTGCCCCCATGGTCTGCTCCCACCAAGAACAACCCTTTGCAGATAAAGCAAATGGTTGATATCAGTTAAGCTTTGGTTCCATCCAGCCTTGGGACTCAGGGCTGCAGAGACATGCATGAAAATGCTGACACTTACTTTAGGCCTCGTGTCCACAACATAAATGAAGTCACTTCCGGGATTGGCTTTCCTGATGGCTTGGAGCATCTGCTCATCCTCCAGGCACCGAGCACTGAAGCCGGAAAGGGGCTGACTGCTCCTGCAGATGGAGGCCTGCAGGGAGAGGCCACAGCAACACAGCACAGTCAGAGACACTGTGGGAGCATCCCCAGAAAAAGACACCTTTTGGTTAGCCTGCTCTCCACACCATCACTGGAAAACGGGATTGGATTTTATAAAAATCAGCACATGTTTATTTTTAACTCAACTTGAAGAGCCTGCTGCCCGGACAAGCTTTCTGTTAAGGTATTAGGACTGCAATCCATACTGTGAATTTAAAACTCTTTAAACAACTACTTTCCTTCTCAGTAACTGTTTCTTTCCACTGCGGATTCATTGCTAAAAAGCAGAATAAATACCTTCCTGATTACCAGACACTATTAGTGGCACGACTAGGGGAAAATTTAGTGGGTTTTGTCATTCGTGTGTGTGTGTGTGTGTGTGTGTGTGTGTGTGTGTGTCTATTTCAAAGAATCGTTGAACACCCAAAATCTAAAGGTCACATTTTCACAGTAATAAAAGCCCAGGTTACTGCTAAGTTTGCTCAGTAGACACAAGGGGTTTCTTCAGACCCCATTTCAGCACACCCCACCATTTCCCGACCTACACTTTCAACACCATACAACCATCTTTCCGTTTCTATTCACCAGGTCCTACACTGGTGGGTTTCATCAGCTATGGCTTTAAACAATAATGGATCAAAAGTACTCAACTTAAAGGACTGACTCTGAATTGATTTTTGTTGTCTTTCCCCCAAACAACCCATCAAGGAAATCAGATGCCCTTCACTGGGCATCTGAAGCAATCAGGAGCTGATATAAAGAATGCAGAAGGGCACATGCAGAGTACACGCAAACATTACCATTTTAGGACAGGAGTGAGCCCCTGCAGTGACACTGGTGTCCAGGGGACCTCTAGGACCCGTCCCCACAGACTGCACAGAAAGCTCGATACTGCAGTGTTGGGAGATATATCAATCAGCCATGCATAAGGGAGGGCAGATAAACTCGGCTTTAAACTTCTTTTATTAATTAATTAATTAATTAATTAATTTATTTATTTATTTATTTATTTATTTGCTGTCTTCAGACACACCAGAAAGGAGCGTCAGATCATTACAGATGGCTGTGAGCCACCATGTGGTTGCTGGGATTTGAACTCAGGACCTCTGGAAGAGCAGTCAGTGCTCTTAACCACTAAGCCATCTCTCCAGCCCTAAACTTCTAACAGTTAAAGTACACATAATTCTGATGATCAGATGCATGATGACTAAAGAAGCCACACTGGCTCTGTAAGTGTGGGTGTCATGGCTTTGCTTACAAGATGGCTTCAGCTGTCAGCCTATTTTCTCTTTCCGTGTTGTGATTCTATCCCCTCCGTGTTCTTTTTTATTAGCACTGCTGAAATCTAATTCACCTGTCACACAATTTATAAAACTAGCACCCATTTACTGTGTGACCTGCTGTGGGAAGGATAAAGAGGTCACAGAAGCCTCTTGAGGAGCTGGGATGGTAGATCCCTAATAGTCCCAACATGCCCTCGCTTGCGTAGGGTCTTGCACATAGAGAGACCTCTTTTACCACAAAAGGTAATCACCTGACTACAAGCTCCGCTTTCTTGCCTTCTCAAGCATGCTGGTTAGTGTCTGTCAACTTGACAGAGACCTAGACATGTCTGGGAAGAGGGACTCTTAACTGAGGAACTGTCTCCAAGAGACTGTCCTGTGGGCGTGCCTATGAGCATTTTCTTTGTTAACAACTAATGTAGGAGAATTAGACTACTATTAGAGTACCATCCCTAGACAGGTGTTCCTGGACTGTATAAAAAGTGATGGGCAGCAAGCTACTAAATAGCCTTCTTCTGTGGCCTGTTCTCAGATCCTGAATCTAGGTTCCCCGAGTGACAGACTGTAACCTGTAACCCAAAAAAATACTCTTCCTTCCCCAGGCTGATTTTGCTCAGTGTATGTTGTTGGTTTTTTTAGCAATAATAAGCAAACTAGGGCACCAATCCAGAAACTTGGCTTTAGCATGTTTTCTCTAAGGGAATATATATATATATATGTACACATATATATATATTAATGTTGTCTTGGAGAAGGTGGGATGGTTTTGCTTGTTTGTTTGGATTTTTCTCTAAGTCTTTTTTTTTTTTAATTTTGAGACAGAGACGCACTATGTACCCTTGGCTGGCCTCTAACTTACTTTGTAAACCTGACGACCCTGGAAGACCCAGAGCTCTGACTGCCTCTGTCTCCTGGAACATGCTCTACCATACTTAGCTCCTCTTTGACTCTAAAGACCAAGACTGTGGATGGGGAGTCTGACAACTAAAGCGGAACCCAGAGTAGCCCAGTAGCAGAGAGGCAATGGCTGATGTGGTTCAAAGAAACCGGGGCCTACAGCCAGGGTCTGTAACAGGAGCCTGTAAAGAAAAGAGGCTTCTGAGGAAGGAAAGGATAAACAGAAAGCAAGAAAGCCCGTGTTGTTTAGGAAAATGTGTCTTAATTAAGAATAGAAATCATTTATGAGCCGCCCCCACCCCCTGGCTGGAAATTTATGCTGTGAAACTAGGAGACCATGTTGTAAATTCGAACATGACAGAGAACAAAGGGTGAAGTGACTCAGTAAAAACCAGACCCAGAATGCTGTTTGTAAGTGAAGGTCTCTAACCGTGACCTATAAAGCTGTTTGCTACCAGAGGGAGTTGGGGGGAGGGGGTGGCACGACTAGGGGAAAATTTAGTGGGTTTTGTCATTCATGTGTGTGTGTGTGTGTGTGTGTGTGTGTGTGTGTGTCTATTTCAAAGAATCGTTGAACACCCAAAATCTAAAGGTCACATTTTCACAGTAATAAAAGCCCAGGTTACTGCTAAGTTTGCTCAATAGAAACAAGGGGTTTCTTCAGACCCCATCTCAGCACACCCCACCATTTCCCGACCTACACTTTCAACACCATACAACCATCTTTCCGTTTCTATTCACCAGGTCCTACACTGGTGGGTTTCATCAGCTATGGCTTTAAACAATAATGGATCAAAAGTACTCAACTTAAAGGACTGACTCTGAATTGATTTTTGCCCATATCCAGAGACTGACTTAAAATTAATATTATGGGGTAGCCTGATACCTAATAAAACCAAGACGCCCTTGGTTTTTGTGTATGCTTGATGCAAGTGTCTTCATCACATACGTGTTCTGGCCACTTAAATATGCGGCCTCAGTTCCCCACCAGCCTATGGGAACAGCACATCAGCAGACCTCCTGCAGGAACAGGAAGGCCTGACTCCCAGAGCACTCCCCTTTCACTGCTCCCAGTAGAACCTCAGCACGGCCCCCGTGATTCTACGGATGGGTTATATGGGCAGGGAGAGCGTGGGAAACCAACAGGCCACCGCACTTCCCCTTAGACACAGAAATCCACATTCTGCAGTGGTACTTCCTTGAGGACAAGCCGTCACCCAGAAGCACTTAGCAGGACACTACTATCCAAGGATCGTCATAAAACACAGAAATGACTATTACTCTACCTGCAACCGGACTGAACAGAGCTGTGAAAATGGGAGCTCGGTGTCACACAGCCAGTGTCTCCAGGGCGACATGATGGAGTGATGCTTAGGAACGTATCTATGTGACACCTTTGCAAGAACAGCTAAATGCCTGGTGCAGAGGACCACCAACTGCCATCGACCTAGTGGTGGGAGGAGTTCGCCCTCAGACCCTACACTTACCACGAAGGTCATCAGAGCAAGGCCTGCCTCCTGAACACTGGCTCCTGTGCTTATGATATTCACACCAACCAACAAAGGCTCACTTTTCTCTGAAAAGGAAGTAGTTTAGAGCTGGGGCTCACAGTTAAATACCCCATCATACTGCTGAAAGGGAGAATAATCCTCCACCCCTCATCTAAATTCTAATCCTATCTTACTTCACCAACACACTAAAAAGTGTGACTGTTCCAGGCATCACACTTTGAAGAATAACAGCATGAAATCTCATAACCTTACTAACTCCATTTTTAAAAGAGAGGACTCACAGCATCCTTTGCTTCTAAACGCTGTTCCAATCCCGTGTGGCCTAAAACATATTTGGAATTAAATAATACAGGCAAAAGTCAACTTTCCCCCATCTCATGGCAAAGAGTAGAGAAGGAACAGAGGGTGAAAATACATCCTTTCAAAGAACAAAACCCACCCCCAGATGAGCATTTCCTTTGAAGATGGAAACACAGAAGGCTGCACGCTGCCTATGGTGGTGAAGCTACCTTGCTCAAAATATATTCAGAAGCCTCCTGTACCATCTAACGGCTGCTGTTCCACCTTGACTGTAGGAACATTTACATTCACTCACATACAATCACACACATGTACACACAATCCCACACATGTGCACACACAGAGCATCTCTTGGTTTTGAATATAAAACTATATTAACCATGAAAATAAAATATTTTTGCCTGGCTTGAGCCAAATAATTCTTATAGTAGATGGCAAAGAGCACTGTTACCCCTCTAAATTTTTTTCCTATCTTCCTTGCAAATAAAGCTTTAAATTTTGGTTGCTTTCATGGCCACCCACAAGACCTCATGTTCATGTCTGCATCACATTGTCCTGGTAAATGGGACATGAGCGGAAATATTGCCCACGCGTCTCGAATTTTTCCTTTAAAATGTGGGAGCGCGCTATCCCTCCTCACCCACCGCCAGGAGAGGGACGTGATGGCTGGTACTTCAGCCTCCTTTAGGATCTCAGGATCAAAGCCAGGCACCTCCACAGACGACGGCTTTGTTCATGCAGCTGATCACACTCAGGCATTGTCTGAGTCTACCATGAGTTTACTGCCAAAATACATGGAAGGTGTGTATGGTCTCTACGTGGAACTAGATTGTCTCATACTACTCACAGGATATTATGTTCCACTGAGAATTTAAATAAATACACACAGAAAATAAAAAGAGACAAAGACAGACAGACAAACGGACGGACGGACGGACGGGGGGGGGCATAGAAAATTCCCCATTTAGGCTAAGACATAAAAGCAAAGTGCTAAAAAGGCCTTGAGACATACATGACTTTCTTTACAGTAGTAGGAAAGGGCAGGAAATCGCCGTCTGCTCCGGAACTTGGAGCTGCCCACGATGATGTGTGCTGTGGCTGATCTGGGGACGTACAGTTCTGTGGGGTAAGAGTCACAAACCTGTCACCAGAAAAAAACAAAGGGATGTTAAGGCATCACATTACATGACATGCAATGTCCCAGCAGAAATCCCATTTCAACATACTTAAAGGTTACAGATCTTAGCTTTCCTAATCAAGTTCCAACAGAGGCTATTTCGAGGAAACCTGAAGCCACTCAGAGAAAAGCAGCACTGCTGAAGCTGTGATGTAATTCTGAAGGAAAAACAAAATGACCACCAGCGTCCTGTGACTGTGAGCTGTCCCTTTTCTTTATGTGGGGAGCACAGTAACGAGTGAGTTTTCCCTTCCCCAAAAAGGTAACAAACTGGAAGTCTGCATCCTAATGGCCAAAGACACTGTAGATGCCTGTATCTGACTGTGTGGGGACAGTCTTCTAAAACGAAATCACAGTAGTTACCTCTATGTCCATGGCACCCTGAATACGTCTTAGGGTTTCTCTGAACAGCCCCGCCCCTGGGCCTCTCTACCCAGCCCCACTTTCCTGAGATGTCCTCCCAAGTCCCGTCCCAAGAAGATTTCTAGATAGGATTTCATGGTGTGCCTCCAGTTACCACATGGTGTACCAGCTTTAACTGTCATTCATGGAACTGTTGCAGCAAGCCCTGGAACCTTGAGAGGATTTTAGAAGTGAGAACCAGAAACCAGCCACTCAGTTCGAGGCCTGGAGTTTGCGGCTCTGCAACCTTGAGGAAGCCAAACTACACAGGATGCTTTGTTTTTCTAATCTCCAAAGCTGATATTTTAGTGGTGGTATTTTACAAAGTAGATAAGCCAAAAAAAAAAAAAAAAAAAAAAAATAGAAAAAAAAGAAAAGAAAAGAAAAAAAAGAAAACAATCAGACAACACCCATGACAGAGCACTTGAGAAATTACCAGAGCCAAAAGAAATGCCAGCATTTGGCACTGGTGACGGTGTCTGGCTGTCGGGTATGTCTGGCTTTCCCATCAATCAATCTATCAGATGGCAGTTCCCTGGGCTTCATTTAAACAACTGTATTTCCTGGAAGTCAAGCATCTTTGGAGTCATAGCAACAACATCCACATGGGTGTGGCAATGGGGGTACTATTTTATCTTTGGCCGTCTCCACCCACCCTTACCACAGTGAGGGAGCGAAACCCACAAGCCTCCGTACTGCAAACAGCTGTCAGGATGCCTCCTCCCTGCCAGCTTCCATGGACTCTCTTAACCAGACTGCTAGAAATCATGGAGCAAGCCATTAAAAAGCCATAAAAGGAATGACCACAGGTCCAGAGCATAACCTCAGTCTCATGTGGGCTTATGTACCCTGGAAGAAAATCCTACTCACCAAGAGCATGGGGTCCACCTCACTTGGACCCAGACAGCTAGGAAGAAGCCCCAGAATACTGTACATCCCCTTTCCCATGATTGCAACCTGGTGTCTGAATCTGTCTCAATTAAGCAAGCAAGCTACTAGAACATTAACACCCACGCCAACACCACTTCTGCCAGCCCAAGTATCAAAGACACATGGTCACTGTGCCAGACTGCCATGTGCTGAAAATAAGCAGTTTTCAAAGGAAGTAAGAAGGTTTTCAGTAAACTGAGAATCACATATACTGTCCCGCAGAACAGCAACACAAAGCAACTGAAAAGTTTTAGTGCCAAGCAAAACAATCTGTACAAGAGAGGACTATCCAAAATACTGCACAAGCTTCTGAAAATCAAGAGGAAAGTAAAGGATTCTGCAGCTCCGGACCGGCCCTCGGGTTCTCCAAAAGCCAGAAAATGTCCAGCAAGGCTCAGGCCATAGCATTATGCATTTTGTGGTTGAAATAAGACTAGGAAAGGAAAATGCCTAGTGTGTATGCACTTTCACACTCACAGCCCAACATAGAAGCTGTACTGCACACCCTCTTCATTTGCCACTGTGAAAGCCAGTTGCCAGTTATCCTTCTCTAGAAGACAATGTGGCCTTCGTGGCTTAGCCAATCAAAGACCAAAGGCCCCTACCTGTGCCCAGTCAACAATGCTGTGCCTGCAAGCTGGCTGGCACAACCTCCTGTCTTGAATACAACTCTTAAAGGAATCCTGCTTCTTCAGGGTACTGAGCACTGCCTATCAGCAAAAAATAAAGTGTGCGGCACCCAGAACATCTGCCACTAGAGTTTCTAAGCTGAAACACCTGTTAAACCATTAACGCTGTTGATAAGAATGATGAAGACCAGACTCTCAGACCTACAGTGTCATTTACTGAGTTCTACCAAGCAGCTTTTTATGAACAGAACTGAAAGAATGAAATGTAGCCTCCTTTTGAAGTAGGCAATGCTCCTGAGTGAAAACTAAGTCCTACCATGAATGCCAAAAGATACAAATAGAATGATACTTGAATTCCTATAGTAAAAGCCCCAGTTGTGCCCTGGCAAAGACTATCAAAGTCTCAATGGCCGCTTATTCAGAAATACAAAAGTGTATCTGAAAACTAGTACAAATTCACAGGAGACTCCATATACTCAAAACATTTTTTTTCCTAAAAAACAGTTGTGGATTCATACTGCATAATTTCAAGGCATGTTACACTGCCACATGTAGCCAGAGTGTGACACTGGAGTTGGGACAGACAGTTCAGTGTGATGCAGGGTCCACAGAGAAGCATCATATGTGTAGCTGAGCAATCCCAATGAAGTACCAGAACCATCCCGGGAAAGCATGGTTTCTTAACTAGCGATCGGGAATACAGAAAACTCACACCCACAGGGAAAAGGTGAACCCTTGGACCCATACAGAAAGTAATGGATTAAAGGTGTAAACACAGGTTGCAAACTCCCACAGAAGTACAAGAGGAAAAGCTTCCTATTAAATCTGGCTTTGACTTCTTATGTTTAGTGTCAGAAGTATAAGCATTGGGACAGAAAGAAGAGACCACATTGAACAATACCTTTTATGCACCCAAGGAGCAACCAGAAGAATATAAAAGTAACTAAAACGTAGAAAAAGTATATTTCCAAATTATGTGTTCCGTATGAGTTTACTATCCAAAACACATAGGTGCTTCATGTCAACAAAAGCAAATGGCTTAACTGAAAATAGGCAAAAAACTTGAACGTGACACCCAACAGAACTTACATTATCACGTTTTACAAGTCCCCAGGAATGGCCTGAGATTTCTGTCTGGTTTTAAAAATCAAATGGGTAGTTTCAAGAGAAATGGAAAAGTTCACAGAAGTGAAAAATGCTTTTCTGTTGCTTTTTACTTCTGATTTTGCTTTGTTAGTGAATACAATTTGAGCTATTGTTTATGAATTTAAAAATATTATTTTGTCCTAACTAAATAAATTAGCCTGCCTTAAAGGCTCACATGTCTTGGTGGGGTCCTGCCCTAGGGAATCTTTTTCCGTAATTCTGATACCCATTCAGTAAACAGTCACCAAGTCCTTACTTTCCCACTGTTAGACCTGGGGCAGAAATGAGTAACAGAGATGGTCACATTCTCAGAACTTCTCTCTGCTGACCTGGGTATAACCTTCCAGTAAATGTATTTACCTGCACAGATGGTACCCATCTAAGATGCTATCCAAGGCGTCTGAGTCAGACTGGGGCAACTTGTTGTTGGCAACTTACAAACATTGACACAGAAACCCCTTTTAAAATATTTGGATTATTTAGATCCTACAACTTACTTCAAGGAATTTTTGACAAATGAAGGTATGAGCAACGCAAAGTAATTAATAAAATATCATATACCATGTTAAGATTTAGCTGTATGGAACTGAAGTTCTAATTTAGGTAAATTAAAAAATATGATTAAATTAAAAACAAGTCTAATTAAATATAAGGTTTAGATCATAGTTTCACTTATATTACAAGAAAGACTGAGCAATTATTTCCCAATTTCCAGGGACTGAATCTGAGCCTGTGCGTGCTAACAAGTGCTACCACAGAGGTACATCCCTAAAATTTAACCTTGTAATAGAAACCAATCACTTTATCTAAATGGAGGTAATTTAAGGGTTGTATATAAAATGAAGTCCAAGTTTACAGACTTAACTGCCACAGGAGCATCCCTGACAATAGAGATGACCATGACTAACCCCACTGGAGGACACTCACGCTCAGCTGACATCGTCTGTAAGACTCGAAAGTTCTTCTCCACCCACTAGAAAGGACTGGTGCAAAGTGTAAAATAACCCATAAAGCAAGAGGAGAAAATACGTATTTTTCTCAGTCTTAAATTCAGATCCACAGGAAGTGGATTGAGATGAAATGTTCTCAGTGGATGACGAGTCAGGACTTCCTATGTGAGACAATTTTTGTTCTGTGTCTAAACTGGCAGTAAATGAAGATATTCCTCCAACATTTCTCAAGTCAGAAAATCCCTGAGGTTTCCACCTCTTCTGTCACAACAGTCTGTAAAGGGCCAGGCTTGCTGTGCTGGGTGTCATGATAGAAAAGAAATGACAAGTGACACATAGCTTTCAGTCTGGGTAAATGCATGACTCATACTTTAATGGTAATTCCAAGGGGAAAGTCATGAGAAAAGCAAAAGAAGCATCAAGAAAAGATTGTTCACTGGCTGCGCTTCACTCTCTTCTCCTCCTGACTCAAGAACAACCATAGAGTTGAAGAGTAAAGATGTCCGACTTCCTTTACAAAAGCTGGATTCCCTTCCTTCTCTCATTTTATGGCTAAAACAGTTGGTATAAAAGTTGACAATCCGGTCTAATTATACTAACCTGACACTTCCCAAAGATTATCTAAAGTATCATTACTGAGTTCAAGCATAATTACAAAGATTTATTATCATAAGGAACCAACTGTATCTCAAATAATCTGTATCTCCAAGATAATTCTGGACATTAGTGAAAACCACCCAGTTTTAGGATAAGATTTAGTATCAAACTGTAACAGTCATAATTAGTAAAACTGTTAATTATAGATCCTACACAGTGTCACATTTAGACAAAGATTAGCAATATATAAAAGACAAAACAGGAGCTGGGATGTACCTCAGATGGTAGTGTTTCCCGGAAGTCAGTCATGGAAGCACACTTTACACCCAACACTCTACAGGCAGAGGCAGGAGGATCAGGAGTTAAGGCCAACCTTACATGGTGAATTTGAGTTCAGCCAGAACTACTTGAGACTATCTCCAAAAAGAAAAAAAAAATCATAAATCAGAAGTCCTGAAGGTCAGGAAACATGCGGGAATGTATTCATCATAGCCACATGAACAATCACAGTTACTA
This sequence comes from Micromys minutus, assembly GCF_963924665.1. Lineage (NCBI taxonomy): Eukaryota > Metazoa > Chordata > Mammalia > Rodentia > Muridae > Micromys > Micromys minutus. The sequence goes on along the minus strand of NC_137983.1, from coordinate 29,536,786 downwards.
AAGCAAAACACTATTTATGAATAGTCACCAAGACAATCTTGTAAAATGAAGGAACAAGAATTTGAAGAGGCCATTCAGTCACTATGAGTGGCCAATAAACATGGACACGATTTAAAGGAGGGGCTATCAAAGTATGTAACCATGAATGAAGGAAGGAAAATAAGACAGAAGAGTGGGCTTGGGGTGTATCTCAGTGGTACGCTATGGCATGACCTGCAGAGAATGCTGGGCTTGAGCCTCAGCACAGATACCCACAGATAACACTATAGGGTTACACCAAAAGATTTATCATCTCTTCCCACCACTCCCCCATCTCTATCTGTTGCTAACTCCCTGGGGCACTAGAATTAATACTGACTTGTGAGCTCGTCACTGGAGAGAACAGAGGTTCACTTGGCACTCCTTCCTGGGAGTACAGGCACATTTTTTTCACATCTCTCCAGGGAGCCTCTTGGTGACCTTATGTACCAATTGAGGATACAGTGAGCACATCAAGAGGCTGGTGCCAAACTGCCATCAGGGTCCCTCTGATTTCCACACTAATCGTCCCCTGTGCTATAAAAAGATGTGATGGGAGAATGAGGTCCCAGCTCTCTCACCAACTGCTGGCCACAGTCTCCTAGGCCTCCCTGATTTTACAAATGTACATCCCTTAAGAGGCCGAGCATGCAGGGATGCTCTTGAAGGACAAATGCTGGGTGCCATTAGAAGAGAAGGCTGGAATGGGCTGGGGATAGCTACAGTGGCAGATTGCTTGTGTGGCGTGCATAAGAGCCTGGGTTCAACCCCCAGTGCTGGAGGGGGCAGGGACCAGCGCAATGAAAGATGTGAGGACCCTCAGACTTCATTTACAAAGAGCTGCAAAATCTAGAGGAGATAAAGGTTATCCCACGCTCACTGACATAGCAGCTTCGTGAGAAGTGTTTGTGTTCCACCAAAATGGCGCCACTCACTCTGTAGTCTCTGTTCACATCGCTGAGCTGCCAATAATTATCCGGGAGGCCCATTCGCTTGTATTCTTCACTAAGGTCAACCAGCAGCCAGCCCTGCTCTCGTTCTTCCTTATCCAGCTTGGGGTTGAAGGAGAAGCAGTATAGCTCCTCATACTTCACTGCAAGAGAAAGAGAGCGAAGCCAAATCAAGCTGGGTCAGAGCAGGAACCGATCTGCCACAAAACCCTATGTCCCAGCTGGCGTTCACCAGCCCAGCCTCCCAACCCTGGCATGGGGACAAGGGCACGTGGCAATGACAAGAAGAGCTGGAAGCCTCTGGATGCAACTCGGCAGGAGCCTCTTCCTTACGGAAGCACGCTGTTGTCTCGTTGGCACTTTTAGCTACTTTAAAGGTGAATACATTTTCTAAAACACATACAATAATGGAGCACAAAAGTATTTGAGAATGTAGAGATTCATCAGACATTAACTGTGTTTGGATTTGGAATGTATTCTAAGAGACACGGGTTGGATGCTCAGAATGTTAAGAAAGCAGAAACAAAATGGTGTACAAAAGGCATGGATTTTGCTACATGTTTCCAGTAAAACGTGTATTTTTAACAACTACACATAATATAACTGTACTGCTCCTAAGATATTTATAGGACTAATTAGTAAAAATCAGTCCATAATGCACAGCAGCCTGTGCTTGGAGTCCAAACTGAAGGATATACCATGTAAGCCTTCCTTCAGCTCTGCTAGCACATGTTTATCCTTCATGTAAGATCGAGCCCAAGAGCCTCACAGTTTCCCTTTTCCCAATAAAATATACCATTTGGCTCTTTTTGCTCTAGCCTTGCCTTATAAGGGAAGTATACAATTCAGCACTGCCCAACAGAAATATAATGTAACCCACACTGCCATTACAAAACTTCCTGTTACTACATTTAAAAATAAAAGGAAACCAAAATTAAATTTAGTAATATTCTAATCCAATATGGCTAATACAGTTACTTTAACATGTATATAGTACAAAATACAATAGAAAATACACGTTTTGTTCTGTTTTTAGGGACTTCACATGTAGTTTTTATTACTACAGCTCAGTTCAGGGACAGTACTGTGGCCCGTGGCTACCATATTGGGGGTACAAGCCTTAATTCTTGATGATGATGATGATGATGATGATGATGAGGCCTTATTTTGTTCTAGATTTTGTTCTCACAAACTGATCAATCCAGCTGGTACACACCAATGCTAACCCTTACTTCAAAGATGAGAAAAGGTAAAGGAGGCTGAGGAGCGGCACTCAGGGTCACAGAGCTGGAACATGCTCAGCATCAGAGCGCTCCAGGAAGCCCCCACAGCAGCTCTCAGTTCTTCCCTACCTCCCCCCACACCTAAACTTCCTGTCTCCCTCCAATATGTGCCTATATCCTCAGTTTCCCAATTTCTTCCCCTTGGTGCTCAGCTTGCTGACAGCCCCCTGTGCAGACAATCTAATGCGCCTTCGAGTGACGGCAGGCCCCATACAGCATCTGGCTACCAGCAAGGAGCCAAGGAAAACTCAGCTGCAAGCTTGTTTGGACTGCTGTTAAGATGACTCACCCACATGAAAGAAGAAAGACACGGCCATGTTTTGAAGAAAGATAGAGGCATTTTCAAGGTCCTTTTTGCTAGACCAATATACTCTTATCAGTCTAACTACATAGATTATGCTTCTCTTGAGTGTTCTTGATATCACCTTCTGATTTTAAAACTTTGGGGGTCAGATAAGAAAGATGCACAGACACACTCACACAGACCAGAGCTAATGGGGAACAACACAGAAGCCTGAGGTCCTGTTCTGGGAACAGTCCGTTCAACTCTGACCCATCTTTTCCGTTGCTGAGTACCATTTTCATGACGCAGACTTCGGTTACCGTAATGCTAACTGCAGATGCAATTTGTCAGAGATGCCGAAAGGATCTCCTGAGAAATCTGCAGCTCCCTGGTGATGATGGAAGTTAAGCTTCTTTGTGAAATGTTTACAACTAGGTTTAAAGGTAGGAAAGGCATGATCTCTCTCTGTCTGTGGGCTGATACTCAGCAGCGAAACTGCACAAGACATTAGACTAGGTTTACACTGAAATTATAAAATGTTTTCTTTTCTTGTGAGCATTTTTATAGAAGGGGATGATAAACAAATCCTCAGGCCCAGTTTTAAGGAAAATTCCATCAGAGTGAGGGAAAGCCTCCATATCGTTGGCCAAACCTGCATCTTGCTAATGTACTGCGGGCAAGTCTCTTAATCAGAAGACAGCCTACACTGTACTCTGGGGATTATGTCATTTGAGAAACTAAAGTGTACCCTACATATAAATTTTAGAGAATAGTTCCCATCTCATAATTGATATTCCTACTTCAAAGCTTATCATAAAATATGACGTAAATTTTAACAGTCACCAGAGAAGCAAGATTTTTAAAAATCAGACTAAAAATGCTTACAGGTATTCTGTTTATAGATATGTTTATAATCTTTATAGTGTCAGATTCTAGGTATTTAACTATTTATGAGGATCAGTGTGGTGTTGAGATTGTTATTTTTGTGTATGTGTGCATGTATGTGTGCATATATGTGTGAGAGCCTTGTATATGTGTACATGTGTGTGTATATGTGTGTGAGAACCTTGTATATGTGTGGCGTGTGTGTATATATCTATGTGTGTGTGTGTGTGTGTGTGAGTGTGTATGTATGTGTTTGTGATTATGTGTATGCATGTGTTGTGTGTGTTTGATGTGTGTATGTTTGTGCGTGAGTGTGTAAGTTTGTGTGTGGGGGGTGTAGTGTGTGTGGTGTGTGAGTGTGTATGTATGTGTTATATGTATGTGTGAGTGTGTATGTGATTGTGTTGTGTGTGTGTTTGAATGTAAGTTTGTGTGGGGGTGTAATGTGTGTGGTGTGTGAGTGTGTATGTTTGTGTGTGTGAGTGTCTAAGTTTCTGTGTGGTGTGTATAGGGTGTAGTGTGTGTGGTGAGTGAGTGTCTAAGTTTCTGTGTGGTGTGAGTGTATATGCTTGTAGCCACGGTCCCTTTTCCCACGTCTGTGAGTCTACCTGTTTTAAACTCCAAACCTAAGCTGACATCCCCTGTGAATTTCCTTTAGCTTATTTTATCTTGCACATGGTTCTCTATTTGCATCCACAGGAATGATAGACAGTTTGCCTTCTTCAAAGCTCAATAGTAATCCACCATGCACTGTGGGGACTAGAATGTGGAGTGTCCCACAGAGGCTGTGTGTTTAAATGCTCCATCACTGGGTGCTGTTGAGGAGACAGAATCTATGGGGTGTGGAGCTTTGTTGGAGGATGCAAATTACTGGGGAGGGCTTTGAGAGTTTTATAGCCTTATTAATTTGTTCTCCCTGCTTTTGGGGTGTGGTTGAAGATGTGAGCTCTCAGCTTCCAGTACAAGCTGTCTTCTGGACTCCAAACCCAAATAAACACTTCTTCCTATAAACTGCCTTGGCTGATATTTTAATTGGAGCAATAGAAATGTAACTGACACCTGTGGACACTGAACATTTTCTTTATCCATTCATCAATGACGGACACACAGGTTAACGGTTGTGCTGCTACACTGAACATGGAAGAAGATACCTCTTCAATGTAATGATTTCAAATCTGTCAGGCAGACGGTAGCTCTATGTTTAGTTTTTTTGAGGAGTGTCCATGATGTTTCCGATATTGGGGATACACTCATCTATACTCCCACGGTACACAAGAGTTCTCTTTTCTGTATATCCTTCCTGATCTCAAGATCTGATCAGAAGAAAAAGATTCCTTTCTTTGTCACATTAGCCACTCTAATAGACGTGAGGTGGTATCTCAGTGTGGATTTTGTTTTTATCTCCCTAGTGATTACCGATGCTGAGTTCTCACTTGCTTTCCACTCAGACCTTCCATTTACAAGTGTCTAGTGAGGTCCTGTAGCCTGCCTTTGCTACTTTGTGTGTTCTTCTTATCCTACCCTTTATCCTCCCCCTCCCCATTGCATCCCCTATCATTAGACAGGAAAGAAAGACAGAAGGGGAGAGGATAGTAGGAAGGGAGGGGAGGGAGGGAAAGGAGAGAAGGGAGATGGGGAGGGAGAAGGAGGGGGAGAGAGAGATCTGAATCTAATTTCTTCCTTAGAGCAAAACTACTAACAAACTAACATACAACTGCAAAAACTATCCACAGCTGGAGAAACCATGCCTCTGCTAGAGCACGAGGCAAATCATAGCTGCTGGGAAGCGGCCCCATATCCCCACACCTGGGATTAAAACACAAACATATTCTTATAATAGTTCTGTGTTTTTAAAGAAACCAAAATTCTAGAATTCTCACTATAGGTCCCTTGTAATTCTAACCTGGATTATGAGTTTTTTTTTTCCACACAGAGTTTAAATTCCTTATACGGTTTGGGTATCAATCCCTTATCGGATGTGTGTCTCACAAATACGGTCTTCTGATACACAGGCTGTCTCCCAGTCCATCAACTATTCCCTTTGTTGTACAGAAGCTTTTTATCATATAGGAATTGTCAACTCTGAACAGAGAGAAAAATATCTGCCTATTCAGCTGATTCACTGCAGAAAAAATAAATATTCCTCAGGCTTCCCACTTTTACACGTCTGTGTCACCACATGCAACAGAACAACTGGTGTTGCATTGACAAGGGCCTCATCCTAGGGCATTCTGACTAGGAGGACACTCTGCCCTTCTTATAGGAAAAGTAGAAGCAAAACAAAACAGCTATACACACACACACACACACACACACACACATATAAAACAAACAAACAAACAAAACCAGGCTTCTGAACTATGGGAATAATCTACGATGCACCTTTAATTTTAAAACATGCCTTTTAAATTACAGAAAATTACAGACTTTATTAAGACCTTCTGGCGTACTACCTACTGAGGCAATATAATTGCCTTAGCAAAGGCAGGTTGGAGTGTTTTTCTATCCAGAATAAGCAAACAGACAATTCATAAAATATTTCATGAAATTAAGCTTCAACATTTCTGCAAAGTCTGACTGGTGTCTGAGTCAAATGCATGACAACCAGGCGTGGAGAGGTGCGCTGTGAGGTTTAGTCCCAGTGCTCCCTTCTGACGCTGGGAAGCAGGAGTCCCTCCACACCAGCTAACCTCCTGCTCTCCCCACCATCTTCTCCCAAACTCAATTTCCCTAGAGCAAACCCAAGTTCGCCAAGTGCAGAGGCTCAGTGAGGAACCTGTCTCGACCCTTTGATCTCTCACAGAAGAGGTGTCACCCGGCTGACTCCAGAAATGTGGGTCAGAAGGGAAACTGGGAAGAACAGGAATTCGTTCTACAGTGATTAGCAGAAAGAGAAGAGGGTATTCAGATAAAACAACGAGATTTTATCTCACTGTAGAGTAACTTTGAGAAATAAGGGCAGCTTAAAATTAAATGTACTTTAAAAATTAAAAGTGAAAAATAAAAGGGATGAGAAGGCCACCAGCAGTCACCAGGATACAGACTGTGGGGTCTGTTAGACCAGAAGCTAAGTTCTGAAAGCCAACTGCCAGGGTGGGAACTGGAAGAGTCAGTAAAGCTGCGGCCTTGTAAACGGGAAGACCTGAGTTTAATCTCTGGGTTAAAACACCCAGGCATATCTCATCCTGAATCTCATCACTAGGAAGCAAAGGCAGGCAGGTAGATCCCAGAAGCTGCCAGTCTACTTGCTGTGATCCATGCCAATCACAATACACAAGGTCTGGAGAGATTCCCAGCACCACATGCAGCCCTTGATTCCAGCGCCTGGTCATCTGATGCCCTCTTTTGGCTCCTTAAGAAACTGCATCCATGTGGTACAGATGTGAACGCTGTCAAACACTCATATCCATAAAACAATAAAACACAAACTAAAATGAAAACTAAAGAAACAAAAAACAATGATTGGACAGCCCTCAATGAATAATACTTGAAGTTGTTCTCCAGCCTCCACACACATGAGTGCACACGTGCAACCACACACACATGAATATGTTCACCTACATACACAAAAATTTCAGTGGAAATTTTCCCAAGCATCACTGATTTAGACAACATAAAAGATGCAAATTAAGTAGATGAGACCAACTCAGTCATGGGACTTTTGAAAGCCATAGTCAATACACAGTGCAGTGGGTGTAGCTCAGAGGTAGAGTAAGCCCCTTCCGATGGGTAAGCCCTAAGTTCGATTCCCACCACCAAAAGGGGGGAAATATACAAAAGAATTGGAAATTAAGTTGACTTAAAAAGGGGGGGGGAATAAACAAATTATTTAAGTGTTGAAGGACACACAAACATTAAAGTAGACAAGATAATTGATATAAAAACAAACAGAAGGAGGCAAATTAGAAGGGTGAACACAGGAACCAGCAGCACATGGGAAAGCCGAGCCCTCTGAGAATCCGGCTTCCTTTACTCAGACAATTTCAGATCCTCACTAGCACGTCAGACCCACCGGGTTAACAGGATCTCTCATCCTTGGGTCCAACCGTTCTTTGGACTGTATTATCTTATACCGGGATCCTTTCTAATCCATGACCAAATGCTTATTCATTTTTGTTTACATGAGATGCAAACCAGTGGAATTTCTTCCAATTTTTTAGTAATCCCAGAAATCCTACGGACCCATAAAGCTTAGAAAATATCATAGTTTTGAACTCCCAGATATTTTTTTTCTTCTCTTAAAAAACAACAACAAAATTAGCCACATCCACAAGAGATGAAACACATGAGCAGAAGGAACTCCGAGCTGACGAGGATCCTGCACTGTTGTCCTTCACAGCTAGCTCGCACCTTCCCCCTCTCCCTCTCCTCCTTACTCTGCCCTGCCTACAGGGGGAAGAGTGACTTATTTTGTCAGCTCTGCTCAGATGATCTGTGACAAACCATGCGCTCCCAGGAGGGAGCTGCTGCTGCTTCGTATATGAGCCCCTCTCCCTCCGCTCATCTTCCCGATGCCAATGCTGCTGTCCGCACGCCGCAGCCTCAGCGCTGCGCTCGGGAGCTTTAGAACTGCCGAGGCTCTGCACCATCTTCCCACACTTATTAAAACACAGTGTGTTACATAACCTGACACTTTTAATCCATGTGTTTCAGAATGCCAGAGACACTTTAAATCCGCTCCGGTGATAATTTTAATTGAATTAACTGCTATGTTTTCTTTTATGGAAAAGGCAGCCAATCGGGTCTTTGATGCCATCTAAAATCTAATGACCAAAATGTCACCTTTTAAGAAAAAGCATGCATTTCTAAAAGCAGATGGACCCTCCCAGTAACTCCTAGAACTTTCTGCTCCCACCACAGACTCCCCACCTTAGAGCCACTCTTTCAGCTACTAAGCCCTTCCCAATTCTCCAGCTATTCCTAAATCCCATTAATCCAGTCAGAGCACATTTATTATCCTGCACATCCATTAATCAGTGACACAGAAATTGCTGGCACATAGCTCCTCTTGCAAGCTCTGCTGCATGCAGCCTAGCCTACATCTTCCCAGAACTGCTGTTCCAATCACAGAGCACCCTCCAAAAGGGTTCAGCTGCTCTTCCAGCTCACTGTGGTTATTCTTAACACGCTATGAGGTGGGGAAAGGTCCTGGCTTGAAATAAGAACAAAGCAAAGTCAAAACCACCAGATGGTGACGATTCCCAGGCATCATTTCCATGAAGGAACATGGGCTCTAAGCTCCCGACAGATGCTGCCGTCCTATCACAGGGAGGTCAGAACCCAGTCCAGCGCCTGGCAAAGGTCACAAACTTCTGGTCATTTAGTAAAGAAACTATAAGCACACATCCTATTTTCCTACTGAAGCCTTCCGTGTGACTCTGCAGTACAGTCTTCAGAGTTGTATGCCTAGAAGCATACTCCCTTTAAGCAAGCTCACACAAGCCTTGCAGAGAGTCAAGGAACAGTTCTCTAGAGGTATATAGTGAGCTCTCCATCCAAAGACCCAAATACTACAAGGGTTAGAACAAGACAGTTATGCAGACTGCCCATTTCCCATCTCCAAACATTCTTCCCAGCACAGGTGTGGGAGGACTCTGTGTGCGAGAACCGAAAGGTACTTGACCAACAGTCACAGACGCTAACAAAAGCCTAGGCAGTTGTTACTAAAGATCAAGTCAAACATATATCCCTCAAAACCATATCTGAACAAAACAGGGGTGGCTCTCACCCCTGTAATTCCAGACCTGAGGAACCTGTGACATTGGGACACTCAAGGCTGCATAGTAAGACCCTGTCCCAAAGAAACAGACAAACAATCCAAGAGACTAGGGCACTCTGGGTGGGAAAGAACATACTAGAAGTGTTGGATATAAATGTCTTCCGCACTAAACAACCTGTAAATTCTGTCCTGGGCCTCATACCAAGAGACAAAGTTGCATAATTTTTTTAAAAGCGATTTCAGACCGAAAGAAAAACACATTATAACTGCTATCTAGGAAATGAGAATACAAAGGTTATCAAAAGAGGCCTATGTGGGAAATAACTCAAGGGTGGCCTCAAAAAAGCAAGGTTAGGGTATCGGGTAATTATCAGGCAAGAACAAGCAAGTCCTAAAACACCACTATTCCTTATAGCACGATCCCGTCCCGGTGACTTGTGCCTCTCTTCAGAAGTCGTGCGTCCGAGGCCGAGTCTCTTTGCCTACCTGGCCGAGCAAGACGTATCAGAGAGATGTACACGTCATGGCAGTCTCTCTCCTGTGGTATGACAAGCTGTACGATCTGAAAGTTCTTGCAGCGAATAAGCAGAGGGCAGCCTGTGGCTGTTGTCGCCTGCTTTTCAATGGTGGAGATCTGACTGTGAAGAATCTAGGACCAAGAGTTAACATAAGCAGTACAGTAAGCACGAATAACAATCGAAACTGACAAAGGCAGACGGGTCTTTGAGCTACACAGCAAGGAACACTCCTCAGCATCCTCAGAAGGTTCTATGTAAGAATCCACTAAAAAACCTGTAACTTTACTGTTCAGTACCAAGCTTTCATATCCACGATTACTATTTTGAAAGGAAGTATTCTGCCTTTAAATTTACACAGCTCCAGGTAGGGAACATTTCGGCAGTCAAATCCTGGATGCCTTTAATAGCTAAAATTAAATAAGGTCATGGGAAGTTAGTAAAATAAACTTTTGCAATCACTAAAAGTTAGAGAGGGCTGCCCTGTGAAGTGCCACCATGTTCCTTAATTCCACATGGGATGTTCAAGTTCAGTGGCCCCTTGTTCTCTAAGCTGTTGGTGGTCAGGCAGTCTGCAAAAGAAAATACTTCACTTCCTCACTGTTTGTTATTTTTAACAGGCAGATCACAGTACAGTGTGCTGTTCTGATAGAGACATGATGTAAAAATAAAATCTCTAAATCAAGCTAACTAGTATATACTATATACATCCACAAACTTCCTGACCTACCATTTTTATGGTGATATATCTGAAATTTACTAACGGTATTTTGAAATATATAATATAGCATAGCTCACTATAACCCCTCGTTGGAGGAACTTGTGGCAACTGAGAGCTGTAGAGAAAAGGAGAGTCACCCTCCTTTGAGGAGTGACAGGGAGGAAGGCTCAGGCACTACAGGGAGAACAGAGGGATGCCTATGGTCAATGTGTGAAACTTTCGAACACTAACAAATGTGTAAAACATCCTGCAAATAAGTTATAACTAGTCAGGCATCGGAGCATCCGACACGACAGGACTGAAGACCTTCTTCCCAGCTATGCATAGGCTCCAGCATCTTCAGCCACGGTTAGGCCTGTCTTTGATGGTGTCTAGATATCGGCATCTAATATATATAGAAATATCTAAGTGCATCAGGGATATCTATGATTTCAGAAGGAAATTCCTTCTCTAATACACCTTCGAAATCGCTTCCAAAGTGCCCCCGAAAGTCCACCTTCCCCATCCCGAAACCAGTGAAAACCATGTAAGGCTGGAGATGCAGATGCCATACCCAGGTCTCTTTCCTTGTGTCAGGTGCACTCTCCACGAATATGACGTGAGTGGCCGTCAGGTACAGAGTCCCCAGTGTTGCCTTTTTACAAGACACTCGGTCGACCAAACGCACGTTTTCAACCTAGAAACGATGGATGAAAATCAAAAGAGCTGATCACAAAGTATCCAGGAACCTTACATCTACTCTAGAACTTACACGGGAGAATGTCTCCAGTAGTTAAACCAAAACATGCCCCGTAACTCAGCAGCAAACTATGATCACATTTATCAAATACTAAAATACAAGTCATGAAAACATGATTTTAAATGTGCCACAAAACATTTACCAGCTGCGTTCTTCCCCTGGCTTTTAAACAGGCCAGTGTTTTTATTTCATTGTAGCTGTATAACGTTTAGCATTTAAGCCAGCACACACATGCGTTAGAGCTCCGCATTTACATAATGACTTTTCCATATGTCTGTAAAGTTGTAGACATGGCATGTGGATGTTTGCTTTCACCTACACGACTACTGTGAGAAATATAAAGAGATACACGGGAGACAAGCACATCAGAAACAGGTACATAAAGACACCATAAAGACAGAACCGCATCTATTCACTGGGAAATCCTTCTAGTAATTCCAGTGACTAGAACTCTCCTCCAAATGTTGGGCATGTGGAAATGCTCTTTATCACGTATTTGTGTATTTTGAGACAGCACAGTTTCAGGGATATTGTGGCAGGACTGTGTCATAACACACCACAGGAAGGACAACACAACCTGTACTGGCTGTGTGGAAACAAACACAGAGGCTTCTTTAGTGAAACAGCTCCTTTTTATTTTAAGATTTATTTTGTCTTCAAGTATGTGCACTGGGGTGGGGGTGGAGGTTGTGTATCTAAGTGCAGGTGCCTTAGCAGGCAAGAAGAGGGTATTGGATATCCTGGAGCTGAGGTTTCGGGGGACTGTGGGCTATGAGACCTTGGGAAGGGCAGTGCACTGAAGTGCTGAGCCATCTTTTTAGCTTCATGAAACAGCTCCCTTTATCCACTGAAATTAGTCTAATATTGCTGGTTTTACCTCTTTGACCCACGACTATTTAATGAGCACTTATGGTTGTGTTATTTTATTTAATTTACTATGCATTCTATTTTGAACCAACTTTAAGGACGCTGTCATGAAACAGCTATGGAAGGAAACAAATGAAGATATGTTATCTTCACAACATTTCTTTGAGGGGGAAATTATTTAGCTGTTTAAAGTTATGTAGCTAAATTTCCTAGAGCCAGCATACTAATTAACAATATATAAAAGTGATCTATACGTCATTTTTATGTCCTTGGGGCTAGTAAAACTGAACTACATTCTAACACACTGAACTGAAGTAATATTTTTAGGTAAAAATGCTCAGTGCAGAATATTCTCCCCACAGAATGGAAGAGGCTATAGCACTCAAGAGTATTTTTAGACGGCCCAGTAGAACAGAGTGAGAAGGGACGAATAAGCTGGCAGATGGGAAGACTTAATGGAGTGATTCCCATGTCCTTTTGTTAACTTTGGATGCTGCAGCAGGAAAATTACATTTCAAAGTTTAGCAATCACTCTTTCAGGTCCCAGAGCTGTCAGAAGCAATTTTGAAGCCATAGAAGACAAAAAGAAATGGAGGATAAATAAATAAGAGGGGGGAAAAAACATCAAAATGATCTACTGGGTACGTTAAACAACAATACCAGAAATGGGTGATCAACACAACAATTTCATCACTGGTCAAGGTGCGTGAAGACAGCAATGCTCAGGGGCCACTTCTCGTGTGTGCTTTGGTAGCTGGAACAACCTTAAATGAAATAAATTCCCCCAAATCCTGGCACCATCCTGGAGACCGACTTGTTTAAAAGCTATGCCTCACTGTCAGCTAACCGAAGTCTATTTAATCTACACAGCGATAAGACTTCTCATATCTGAAGGTGAGACTTGAGAACCTATCCATTTATCGGACAAAGTTATCACACCTCATTTACCTGTTCCTGACAAGACGGCTTACAGCTTACATGACACACAGGGGCACATACTCTAGAAATGTCATTTAATGTACGCTAAATAAGTTATACATGCTAATTTTAGATTGTGCGTGGTATTTTTTAAATGAGATCCATCTATATTATTAGGGACAGCACACCCACTAATAATACAGTTATTATTTAGTTGCTGTTGCTCTATTCTTCCTTTGTGGGACATAAAACACTGATGCTTCTTATTAGTGTTGTCTGAGATCTGCTCAACTGCAGTAAAACTATAGACCCTGGCATTCTATGAAGTGTTGAAGTCATGGAACCAAAGAGGTAACCTTGAAGAGTTATGTCAACTGGGGAAAGAAGGCATCTGAGGAACTCCAGTGTTTTTAACGTTCTCAGAGAGAGGGGCAGGAAAAGCACATACGGGACGGTCAGGTAGGATGCTGTAAGCAGCATTTTACTCTCAGGGAGCAGAGGAAACTGAGGTCAGCTGCTGCTGGAGTAAGGCAGAACTGGAGCCAGTAACATGGTAGACACTAGTCCTTTACCAAGAAGGGGCCTGGGAACACCAGGACTAGAAGCTATACAAAGCCAACAAAAGCAAAAATTCTGTCCATGTGGAAGTGGGGGCAAGATGGAATAGAATGGGAGGCCATTCTGATCACTCAGACTCCACCCAAGAGACATACAGCCAAAGACAATTTAAAGAAAGTCCTACTGTTGGACCACAGTCCAAGAACATAGTCGTGGGAAGGGAATCATGAGTGCTTATGAAAACGTGCCAGGAAAAGAAGAGTCTTTTCAGTTTCTTCAAAATCACAGACTTGCTCTTATAGTGTGTTTCTGTGCTCCTACCAGATGTTTCGGATAGGAGTGTGTTTACTTCAGGCGTTGTGATTCACATGCCGCTATGGAGAAACATGCTTTAGCTACGTGTGGCCTGTCCTGGTGACTGAACGCTGGTGACTCTCCTTAACCCTCAGAATCTAAATAGTCTGATGCTCTGAATAAAGCTGGCTATTGCATGAGACTTTAGCCCACCTCATTTTTAGGTCCCAATCTCCCAAGTTCATGGCCAACTAGAGCAGTAAACCGGACATTACTATTTCCCCCTAGAGCACCCATGCTTGTGATACAGATGTTAAATGATTCCAGATGTTATTGAGGCTGTTAGGGTCTTATACTTTAAAGGACTAGAAAAGATCCTTCTATTTTTCTTTTAAGGATCACAGGGATCACTGAACAAGAGCTTATTTATGCAACTCATGAAAAACTCTTCTCCAACTCTATAAAGTGTCTTACTTTTTTTTTTTTTTTTTTGGTTTGGTTTGGTTGATTTTTCTGTTTTGGTTTTTGTTTTTTCTTTGTTTTATTGACATAGTGTTTCTGTACAGACCTGGCTGTCCTAGAACTCTCTTTGTAAACCAGGGTGGCCTCAAACTTACAAGGATCTGCTTGCCTCTGCCTCCTGAGTGCTGAGATTTAAGGCATACACCACGATGTCCTACCATTTTCTTAGCTTTTAAAACTGGCTTGTTTGTTTTCCAGCTGTGGGACAGGTACTAATTTACTTAATAGTTAAGCATCCAGTGATGTAGAAGGAAGAAATCGTGACTAGAAGTGTAACCCAAGCACAAGCGGCATTCACCTTTTAGTTCACTGTGGCAAACATCCTTGCCCCATTTTAAGTGGGTCTTATTAGGTACAGGGGTGTGAGAGGGAAAATTCCCAGTAAAGCAGGTAGGAATCCAGATGCTTTACTGCAGCATCAACCCAGCCTTAGCTAAAACTGTCCAGACACACAGACCTTGGGATTTTGGAGACTTGGAGTGCAATTAAGGAAGAGGCAGGCCCCAAGCATAGCTGCTTCAAATAGTAAAGATGAACAATAGATGCTAAAACAACCAGAAACAAGATGTGCCAAGGGAAGAAAGAAAACAGAAGCCCCCATGGAAACTGGAAGGCATTCTGGGGACTGCTTTGGACTTCCAAAGCAAAGAGAACAAAGGTATTAAATACCCCAGAAGCATCACACATGTCACCTCTAATCCAAGCTGCTATGGCCCATATAAAGAAATCCCCCAAAACCACCAGTAATAAGAAAAAAGAAGCTTTTTAGGTGTGTCCTACATTGTGCCGTGTATTACACCATCACTCTGCCCATCTGACCTTACTCTCCACAGAACACCCACGCATTAGGTTCTTCACAGTGCGATTTCTAAATAATCTTCAGATACTTGATCAACACCCTCAGGTTAAGGTGGCTAACTCTAAAACCTAAGCTTTATTCATCACGACTGTGGGCACCTGCCAAAGCTTCTAGGGTTGTTCTAGAGCTGTTTTTAAAGAAATCCCATGTTTCAGATAATGAATTCACAATTACTTCAAGCAATCTAACACATGAAAATTGAGTTTTGAAAACAAATTTACTTAGATAAAATTGCAGTGCAAAAATTCTATTTACAAATACCACCAAGACATTATTCTTTGAGACAAATCCAAAGGCAGAAGTGTGGAAATGGGAAACAAGAGCCCAAACACTGGTACAGAGTGACTTTCGGGATTCTCAGAACTAATAAAAGAGCAATGAGTAAACATGTGATTGCAGTCAACAAGAAACCCAGCACTGTGCTAGGTGCCGAGGCAAAACAAACCGGGCAGGACAGCCATTGTATGGCTGCAGGGACCTTACAGAGTCAATGCAAAGGACTGGTTTAACATCCTTTTCTACTGCCATTTCATCAGCTGGGTCTAGGCAGAGAGGAATAAAGAGCTTTTTGAACTTTTCTAGGACAAGGCTGAAAAGCTTCAATCAAAACACTGGGCTCCATCGTCCACTGCCAGGTCTGAAAGCAGACACCCTGGCTGCAGAACTGTATCCTTCCTCTTTCCATTTCTGCCTGGGAGTCATGAGGTGGATCTTATAAATCACCAAGAAATAGGACCTCTCTCCAGCAATTCTCACCATGCCTTCTGCTAATCTCACCACAAGAGGATATTGCTTTCCACCCTGTAGGTCAAATACAGGACTGGTGAACATTCTGGGTTCCGGAATCATCTGAGACTACCTGGGTTAAGTGCAGCTGCCATGCTGGACAAGGAAACTCACAGGTAGAGTTACCGTTCAGTGAAAAGGATCGGGGAAAGGCCAATGGCAGTGGCCACAAAGTGCTCTGGGCCAAATACCAAGTCTCCACTGCTATATAAATTAGGCTGAAGGTCATTGTCAATCACTTAGGGGAAGAGATCCAGCAACTGTTGAACAGAAAGAAACCAAAATGTCTGCAGCAGCCAAAGCCTAAGACAAGTTTATGTTCTAATCTAAGAAAAGCAGCTAGATAAATAGTTTGCCATGCTAAATTTGGTATCGTGACATTTCCTGACTCTACCAATATGAAAAGAAAAGTATTCACAAGTCAAGAGGCCCGGGTTCTGGATCTGGTTCTGAAAGGGGACCGCTAGGCAGAAGTAGCTGAACTCTCAGCTTCTGACCTGCAGGAAGACTCTAAATGTCTTTAATGTCTCCTCCACCCTAGGGTGCCATAGCTCTGTATCAACACTACTTTAGAGAGAACACCCAGAACACAACACAGCCACCATGGAAATGTGCATGACGGTGACTCGGCCGCATGGGAAGGTGGCTGACCAACAAAAGGGCTCTTCCAGCTTTCTAAGGAAAGGAAGGTATAGCCTTTGCTACAACAGTACCTGAACTGGCCCAGGGGCTGCACAGTGAAGCCATGAACACCCCACATGTACACACACCTTCGTAGTTGCTGGCGGGTCTTCAGGCTGAGCTCTCCTGTCTCACAACCCTCACTTGTTTTCCTCTTCCGGTAAGTTAGGAAATGACTGGCTACATGCGAGAGTGTTTGAAAGATTTCCTGTGTTGCTTCTACCTGCCATAATTATGATTTGGGTTTAAGTCTGAATTGGCGGTCTTATTACAGCATTAAAGATAAAGCCTCTGGTTGACCTGATGAAATGAACATAATGTCTACTTTGGCGTTACATACATGATGCCATTTTTAAGATTGAATTAAAAAAAAAAAAAAAAAAAAGCTTTTCTAGGCTATTGAGATAGCTCAGTCAGCGGAGAGGATCTGGGTTCAATCCCAGATCTTGTAAAACCACGGATCAAAACTCCAACCTCCAATTTCCTGAAAGCTCCAATCAGACTCTGACGTAGCAGTGGAAAGGCCTGAAGAAGCTGGAAAAGTGACAAGCAGACTGGGGGGCGACCTGAGCCATATCTGCTCTCCTTGTTTGATGGGAAAAGCCCCAGTGGCCAATCTGAACAGCCTAGTTTCCTGATTCTTCCATGACTCATGGCAATGTCTTGAGGTATGCAAAAGTGTGTATCCCGTCATGAGCTGTGAGGACCTTCTGCAACTTGGGAGAGATGTTTTATGAGTCAAGTATTTGTAATATTTTTGTCTTAGTTTATTTTTTTCTTGTTGCTATAGTAGAAAATACTCTGACAAATGCAACTTAAAGAAGAGTTTCATCTGGCTTAGAGTCCCAGGTTATAGTTAACACAGCAGGAGATTCACAACCTAGTCACATCTTAATAAATGGAGAGGACACTCAGCTCACTGTGTCCACTGTACACAATCCAGAACTCCCCATCCAGGAAATGGTTCTGCTCACAATTAAGATGGGTCTTTCTGGGAATGAAGAAATGGCTCAGGATTTACAAAGGAACTAGATGGTCTTGCTCCCAGCATTCACATGGCAGGTCACAACCACCAGTATCTCTGTAGAGGGATCCAACACCATCTCTGGGCTTCCATGAACGCCAAGCATATACAGTTCAAAGATCACGCATCACACCCACATGCATACAAACATTTTTGTAACTAAGAAGATGGGTCTCATATCAATTAACCGGCTAAGAAAGCCCCTCACAGGAATGCTCAGACTCTTATCTCCAGGAGATCCTAGACTCTGTCAGGTTGGCAATTAGCAATAACTATCCACTAGTCATGTGTTAATTGCACATATATAAATGGAAATTCTGAAGTAGTTTTGATTATGGAAGGTGTCATTATCTGTGTTATAGTTGCTAAGACGATCCAGATGTTCCAAAGCTCCTGAACTATAGTTCCACTTAGAGGAGAAAGAGAGAGAGGAAGAGAGAGGAACAGAGAACAGAAGAAAGGAGAGGAGAGGGAGTCTGTGCATGCATGTGTGTATGGTATACATTTTAGTTGTTCTCAACAAAAGCAATTATTACTAATTTAATGTATAACAGAGACTAAAATATTACTTCTTCTTCCCACTGAATACTCACATCTATAATACAGTTTCCCTTGTTAAAGTAGTGGTAACCAGAGATGCACTCAAGTATAGTTGGCAAAGCGCCTTGACACACAAGAAGAAAAACTGAAGCAAAATCAACTTCTTCTGACCATTTAGGATCACTATAATCTCATAATTATGGGGGAGGGGTAAACTTCTCTAATTTAAACAGGAAGCACTTTTTTCCTCCTTGTATCAGCCTGCCTAACCAAATAAAGAGCAGTTGTCACGAAGGCTGAAGGGCTTTCCAGTCCAGCCTTTTGGTAGAAAAATCACAAACATCACTCCTTTCCCCAAAAGGCAGATTTAAACTGTTCAAAACTATAAAACCAACGAAAGTCTTTTTCCCAGGGCCATTCTATTCAAAGGTCAGAGACAGAAGAACTAAGGGAAGGGCAAAAAATCATAGCGCACAGTCCAAGGAAGTATACGACTTGGAACCAAAAGAGAAACAGTCTGCCTGTCAGGAACCCTTAAAGGCCGTCAGCACAATGCATGAAAGGAGCCTTTGGATGAACTCCTGAGACTATGCACTACAATGCAACTAATTATTTCAAACGTGCAGTTAACCGGCATAGCACCTGACGACTAACTACTGAAGACTAGACAGCTGACTAGTTCCCTGGGTCATAGGCGTATCCAGAAAGTCACATACCAAAGCAATCTGAGAGCAAGGACTGGTGGCCCAGGCCTCACATCCTGCATGCAGACTGAGCAAACATCTTCAGAGCCAAGGAGAATGACAGTGAATCATGTCTAACAGAAAATCTTCCCTGAGTTCTACTGAAAGTCCTCGTTCTACACACTCCATTCACAGCCGGAACAGCTTCCCTCTGCCACTGCTGTGGCCCTCCACAGCACAGCCCAACCTGAGCTGCTCAACAGAGTCTTCCTTCCATTCCAAGGACAGACATGTTGGACTGCCCTTTAGAGACATAGTGAAAGGCGGAAATTTACAGTCAAAGCCAAACCTTCGCCCTCTTTCCTTCTCTAGCAACATTCGGCCCACATTCGCAACGTTGTCTCCTTAAACACAGCCCTTTCCCTGGACAGGGCTGGATTCATCCAAATTAAGTGAAATAGAAGAGTTCAGATTGGGAAGATCCAGAGCCTGGTTGGACGTAGACTCATAATCCGACAGGCTTAGACAGACTCACACTGGACAAGAAAAATTCATCCCTGTATCTTGATATGGGTTCAGAACTCCCAGGAGGACAGAAGCTTACACCTGCGACATTCACAAAAAGGTCTTGGAATTCCGTGCTTGTTGGGAGGATGTGTTTCAGTGTGCCAGACTTCAAAGCAAACAAGCAACATATTTCTCGGTTTATTAGAGAATTTTAAGTCCTTCTTCCACGTGGAAAGTAGGGGAATTGTTATGTACGTGTTTCTAAAGATGTGTTAGCTGTATACGCGTTCTCAAATAATTCCTGTATAGTTATATTCCATCTGCAAAAACGACGGATTTGAAAACTTTTCATTTAAAATGAGAAAAAAAAAAAAACAAAAAAAAAACAAAACAACAACAGAACCAACCAAACAAACGCCAGCCCCGTTCTCTGTCTAAAACTGTTCCTGACTCAGGTGGAGACAAGGAGACTAACCGTTTACACACGAGCTGTCCCACCCACTCCCTGCTTGCTAAGAGAGATGTGACTGACATTTAACTACATCTTTAAATTCCACTGAGGCAGACAATGAACCAAAATGGTGACACAGAGCAATAGCTTCAGAAGAGACAAGGGTGTTGGGAGCTCCTAGGAAGGCAGAGGGAGGGAGCCCTGTGGCACCCAGGCAACACAAACATTAAGCCAGAAGCCATGACAGTCGGGCACTTGTGAGTTTTACATCGGGCCGTAAGATCTATTTTGGTAAGATGACCCTGGATGTGTAAGCTCAAAGGAGCATGTGCCACCAAACAAAAGAACAGTCCTAGGATTTATTTCAAGGCCACCTTGGAATATCCTCAGCCAAAAATACTATTTTCTGCAAGCATGAATAAGAGAAAGATATCTAAAATGTTAAAAAGAAATTAAACTAAAACCAGATGCTGGGTGTGATAAAATTCAAATAGTCAGCATTTGGAGCAATCTATTAACAACAATGAATTAAAAGGCACAAAGTGATTTTAAAAAATTAAGTAGTTTTGGAAGAAAAAGACCTTGCAGTGAATCAATACAGAAAGCTATTTTGTGATAATGATGCATTTTTATAAAAAACAAAAAAAACAAAAAAAAAAAAAAAACTTCCAAATTTCTAAAACCTTTCTAAATTTGATGTATTTCTGACTAAAGTTTTAATTAGCTAATAAAAGACTAAATAAACCCTTTAATTACATAACTCTTTGGAAACTATGGAAAATATTTTTCTAAGGCCAAGTTGTGCCAAATGGAACTTGTGGTCCAGGAGAAGCAGCAGCCTGGGCACAGAGAGAGGCAAGCCTTAGCCCCTCCCACCAATTCCTGTCAAGTCCAGGGCCTGGGGAGGGAGGAGTAGAGGATCCATTCAGGGAATAGCCAGGTTCATAGCTTCGGTCTACACATCCTCATGCTTACTCCTATGTGCCGAAGCCCTAAAAGGCAGACTGCACAGTCTACCACATTCTCTTCCTCATACAGTAGAGCCCAAAGAGACCCACTGTCCCCCTTCTATGGAATGAGTGTAAAGAGGCCTCTTCGGAATTCTGACAGGAGATGCTGCACCCCTGCCCTCCATGGTGTGGTGGCAAGTTCGTCACATCCTAATAGCCAGGTCCACCTGTTAACAGCTCCTTACTCAGCCACCCAGGGCAGCGGCCACTCTCCAAAAGTTGCTATGACACCTCTGATAATCAACAGTTATTTTATACTTACCACTTGCTGCCTTGATGCAGGCTATTCTTACAGTACTACTTAGAATCTAATCAAGGGAAGTACTAGTTATCTTGCGTTTGATCCTACAGAACCAGGAACTATGCTAGGCACACACTTTCTATCGATATTCCATGGCTCACTGACTTCCAGAAGCCAAAAACCGAAACTACCCTGAATTGTAGACTTCCTAAGGATGGGCATCACAACTTTTTCATCTTAGCAAGGCCAATGCATTTATTAAATGCATGTATGCTAAAATACTTGCCTGGTGAATGAAAATTGATAATGCTTTGGTTAAAAACAAAGAACACGAGAGTTTGTGGAAATGATTAGGCAGGAAGGTACACTTACTAAATTCAAGTTTTCAACAAGATAAGGAGGAATATTATATTATGAAAACATTACATGTGAGGAAACAAAGAACAGGAATAATGAATGAAGAGAGAATTGATGTCCTGAAGCTTAGACACATAGTCACATTAAACCATAGTCTCCATTTACTTATTCAACAATCTGCCGGTTCCTCTCCCTTGAACCAGTGTCTTAGATATGGGGGATATATTAATAGTTGTGATAAGTCACTGTCTATATTCCTCATGGGGATGTATGTGTGAGACGCAGACAACACTTCAGCTGGACAAACAAAACAAAATGTGCGATCTGATCGTGCAGATGTTTATGCTATTAGACCCAAGATCTGAGGGAGGAAATTAAGGAAGATAGGCACACCGGTAGGGATGGTGTTGGGTAGACAGAGTCTCCTACAAGCATCACCTGTCAATAAAAAGCCTAGAGCCAATAAGCTGAGGCAGGACTTTGGCAGGAAGAGAGAGAATTCTGGGAAATAGTGAGAGAATAAGGGAGAAATTCAGGAGAGATGTGATGAGGTGAGATTTGAAAGAGATGCTGAGGAGACATGAAAGAAGAAGCAGGTTCAGACTGAAAGAGGTAACCAGCCATGTGTAAGATATACAATAGTTTGAATGGGTTAAATAAGTTACAAGGTAGTTAGGGAATGAGCCAAAGCTTGTGGTCAAAGCATTTCATAATAAATAATTAGTCTCAGAGTCATCTTGTCTTTTTGGGAACAGGGGCTGAAAAGAAAAATAAATGGATTTTTTTTTTTTTTACAGTGGTCTGCTCAGGATAGGCTTCTCTAATCAAATGACGAGCTATTTCAAAAGAGACCCAGCTAAGTGAGCCAGGCATGTAGAAATGTGGAGAAAGAACACTTCAAGAAGAGGGGAAAAAATACAAAGGCATGAACAGCTATACATGCTCATGTTGTAGGAGTAGCTAAGCAGGTCAGGTGCAGGAGAATAGAGGAGGTGGTACAGGCTACAGAGACGAACTTTGAAGAATCTTCTAGACCATGATGCAGATTCAACTTTGACACTGAGTGTGGTGGGAAGGCAACAGGAACAAGAAGCTTACAGGGGAAAGGCAGCGGGGTTACAGAAAGAAACATTCTGGAAATAAAACGGTTTTCCACACAGAGATTTCCAGTATAGTGTATAAAATAATTACTATATGCTTAATTCCAAATGACAATGTAAATTCCATGAAACCAGGCCTGTCAGCCTTGCTAACCATCAAGGATCTGGGCCTTCACACAGGGTCTACCACACAGGAAGCATGCAGGTTAACGAATGAATAGAAGGCTTTGCAAAGCATCTACTTAGCTCAAAAGGCAGGATTCCCCCTTCACAAACCATCACAACCAAACCGGCTAAATTGCACCCTGAACGTTCTAAGTGACTCCTGCTTAGCCACATGCCCAGAGGAATGTAACTTTCTTTCACAGCTTGGCAATAAATTTATTTCTCCGGGAATCAGTGATAAGCAGTGTTTTAATAAGCAAAAAGGAGGGGAAAAGTAAATATACAATTTTTATAAAGTTGTCATGGCCTGCCACAAAGCCTTAAGTGGGAGCTATTTTTAAACTATTTTAAATGGGACTGTGGGAGGAAGGGTTGGGTCCATGTCTTGGGAAGTGCTCTTACTCCCAAAGGCTTCAACTAGCTGTCCACCAGGGGAAAGGGCACTAGAAAAAAATAGTTTTGACTGTTCCTGGCCTAAGAAATATGGTACAAAATGAGCTGTTTACAGGGCCCTGAGGGCAGACCAAGAATACAAAGCTGAGTCATCACACACAGTCAGGAAATTTGGGGTATCTGGTCGAGCCTTTCAGTTTCACACATACTTTCACATCTTATCCTGTTCAAAATGGGAAAAGTAACAATAAAAATACGTTTCTAGGACAGAAAAACCCACCTAAATCTGACCTGTAAAATACAGCATTGCAGACCCAGATGTACCTGGGATGGGCGGATCTGATGAAACTTTCACCTCATGTGAATCCACCAGGAAAGAACACACACTTTACCAAGAAGTAACTAGTGGCAAAAGTGGCCACGCCTAGGAGTTCTGGGTCTTCATCACCCAACCCTGCAAATGTTTCCAGGTGTGTAACAAGTGCCTGTTCGGTACAAATGGTTGTTTTTCTCAGAACACAGTCACATTCTCCCTTCTCTCCTCCCCCATCCACTACAAAAGACCCTCCCCCTCACGAACCTGGGCTTTGCCTCCCAGGGCTGTCCACAGTGGCTCCCTGAGCAAAACCGGATACTTTCCTAAAATTGATGAGCTTGCAGAGATTCGTGTTTTTATTAAAGAGAACTAGACTGGGAAAGCCTGGCTGTGAACTAGAGTTGGGCTACACAACGTCACTCTTTGGAGATTGCCTCCAGGGGAGAAAAATATTTAAACCCATTGTGAGGTGTGGAAGTGAGTAAGTAGGTCAAATGAAATGTTTGGACTGGGAAAAATCCTTTTTCTCCTCTCACTGCAAGGAAGTTTTCTCAGCTTACAAACCTGGTGCCACCTCCTTTTAAAATGAGAGCAGTAAAAAATATTTTTTTTTTAAAAAAAGTGCCAAGAAATACCATGAGCCTCATTATAAGTATTGTAAATATATTCTCTGCCTGGCCTGCAAAAGTCGAAGGCCAGGAAGCCAAGGTTGCAGGGGTTCTCAGGAACTCTTGGAGATTATATACTTAACTGTGGTCCAGACTGTGGACTGACCTTGTTTGGACACAGAGATAGGGAACAGAATTAGGCCAGCCCTAAAATCGGTGCTGAGTTGATTCTCAGAACATGTGCCAAGAAGAGTAGACTGGACCTTCTCAAGAAACGTCTCTGGAGCAACTGGTATTCCCCTAGCTGAAAGGCTATAGTCCTCTACCTCATTCCACATATAAAACCTAAACATGTTCAGTTTCTCTGAGCTTAGGGTAGGTGATGGTTTGTAAAGAACGAGGCACCAAGAAAGGCACCAAGATTAACCTGGACTCCCACCAACTAAAACTTGACTAAGAAAGAGATAAGACATCCCATGGAATGATCACAAGTCATGTATGTGTTCAAGTAAACCCAGCAAAAAACAAATGCTATCTAAATAAGACATAATCAACACGCACAAGACAAGTAGTCAGTATAGTTTATCTCTCGGTGGGAGAAACCGCTCCCTGTAGTTACGACTCCCCGCCCTTCACAAAATACGTTTTATCCTGGAGGTAGACAGTGCTGGTGAGGATGAGTTGGAATGACCATCATTCATCTTTGCTGAAAATATAAAATGGTGCAATGTCCCTGCAAAATGTAAGAAATAAGAGACTCCTGATTATACACCCAAGAGAACTGGAAAATATAGGTTCCCCAAAACACTGTACATGAATATTTGTAGAAGCACTACTCATAAATATTTAGAGATAACCCAAAATCCCATCAACTAGTAAATGGGTAAACCACCTTGAATATATCCACAATAGACTATTAACCAGCAATAGCTAGGAGACAGAGCTCTGGATGAAGGTTTGAGCACTGGAATGAGGTAAACCATGTGTGGTGGGGCATGTCTGTAGCTCCAGCACTGAGAAGGCAGCAGCCCAGGGGTTCAAAGTGCTCTGCACCCAATGTGAGCTACAGAAACCCTGTCTCAAGACAATTATTTAATAATATATGCTAAAGATTATATGAACCCCAAAACATTATACTAACTGAAAGAAGCCGTTAGGCTCGGTGAATCACATAACACCTTTCATATAAAATACCCATAAAAGGCAAATCTGTAAGACAAAAGAGCAGATTAGAGGGTGTCTACAATACAGAAAGATACAAAGGGTAAATAACTGTTAACAAATACAGGAGTTCATTTTCGAACATCTGTGGGTTGAAAACTGTCTTAAAATTAGATTTCTAAACAAAAGTCGTTTTATCTGGAAAACTTGTCATTGTTATGTATGAAGAACAGTCCTGACTCCCAGTCATGTCCTCTCAGAGTTCTCCCACAACATACACACACACCAGCATATTCATAGTCTTTATCCAGCTACTTAAAAAGATACTGGCAGCCAGATGCACTCTACACTGTATGAATGAAAACACAATTTGAGAATGAAGAATTCTTTAGTTCTATGACAAACTGTGTGCCCTAAATATCAAAGGCTGACTGAGGACAGCAAAACTTCATCCAAGTATTGCTAAACCTATTAGAAGGGAGGATTTCAGAAAGCATGAACACCTCTGTGAGTCAGAGTGTGTGTGTGTGTGTGAAAGAGAGAGAACATATGTGTGTGTCTGTCTGTGTATGTGAGCGTATGTGTCTGTGTAAGAGAGAGTGTATGTGAGTGTGTGTGTTGTGTATATGTCTATGTATGAGTGTGTGTTTCTGTGTGTGTTTGAGTGTGTGTCTGTGTGTACGTGTCTGAGTGTGTGTATGTTTGTATGTTTATGTATGTATATCTGTGAGTGTATGTGTGTATGTCTATGTATGTGTGTCTGTGAGTATGTGCTTATGTATGTGTTTCTGTATGTCTATGTATGAGTGTATATATGTGTGTGTGAGTGTGTATGTCTATGAGTATGTTTGTGTATGAGTGTGTGTATGTATATGGGTGTGTATGTCTGTGTATGAGTATGTGTGCATCTCTGAGGGGGAGGAGAGGGAGAGGGAGAGGGAGAGGGAGAGGGAGAGGGAGAGGGAGAGGGAGAGGGAGAGGGAGAGGGAGAGGGAGAGGGAGAGAGTCTGTAGGCCTTATTCTCCTGTGATGGGGTCTTATCAATGAACTGGAAACTTGAGTTTGAGGGCTCTGCTTGTGACTAGCATGTCCTGGTGTCCCTGCTCATCACAATGCCCTGCTTGCAGCCTGCCCCTGTTTTTAACATGGGAGATTGGAATGGAATTCAGGTCCTCATGCTTGAGGAAGCAACCACTCACTCACTTAGCCATCCCTTCAGCTCTAAGAACAGATGATTCTGAGGAATGCTTAACACAACTGTGAGAATTTAGCTTTTGGGAAACTAAAAAAAAAATAAACTTCCTCGGCAGTACTTTAAGGGTTCGTCCCCACAAATGTCCCCACTTGGCCTCTGAAGTGAGAGACCACATTCGATCACACCTCTGCAGTTGTCAAACATCTTGGGCAATACTGGGCAATCAGTGCTGCGCCTGGTTCTTTTGGGAAACTCAAATTGCAGTATAAAGGAAAGGTGACCAGAATGTTTGAGAACACAGATGCAAACTGTGATGGTGCAGGAGGCCTGGGCCTATGGGGCATACACCCTCAAGATGCTCTTTCACTTCAGGGACATCAAATAGGGTAAAGCATACAGAATGTCCAGCACACTGCATGATTCTCACTCTGCCTCTCCTACCGGAAAAACCTGCCTAACCTCAGTTTCCGCTGCTGTGAAGTGAGGCTAACGATGGACAGCATTTGCCTGAGACCCTGACTGAGGACTAGGTGGATGGTCCCGGGGAAAGCCATAGAACACTGTGCAGTACAGTGGCCACAGTGCTCTATAGAACGGCTTTCATCGCTACCAAATTACTGTAGCTGTAAGCAGCTACAAGAGAAGCTCAATGTTACCAGTAAGCAAGAAACATAAGCCCATAAATCACTTGTCATATTCAAGAATTATTATTTTTTAAATCTACTATAATAGTACCACACAAAACTCGGGAAGAGAACATTAAAAAGTCATTAAAAAACAAAAAACAAAACTTTAAAACATATGTAGAGATGGAACCAAAGAATAGAACATAGGCAATGCAGACTTCTGCACAATGACTTAAATACAATGTTTACTGTGGTTATTTATTAGTGATAAAATGGGGACCAGCCAAATATCAGAGAAATTAAATATTAAATGTTTATCTTAAGGATGAGGAAGTACCTGAGACTTCTGACTTGCAGTATAACAAGCGGCCTCCCAGAATTCCCTATAGACACAAGAGCCTGGGTGAGAAACAGAAGATGCTGTTGTTCACTGCACATCAAGAGTTCAAGTTCACACTGGCTCCCCAGCCTGCCTCTTCACTGTGTCCAGGGGACAATACGAAGAGTCTGCATGGATAACCTACAGAAGTAGATCTGTGTCATAGACGGGGACTTTTCAAACTCAGAATTTATAGAAATATCAAGCCATGTAAGTAGGATTCCAACAAACCTGAAGATCCCTTGCCTGTAGAGAAAACACTATATTTATTATAGTGGGGGGGGATGATGTCACTCTATGCTACTTAGATTGAACTGCCTTCCCAAGAGAGACAGAAAGAGAGAGAGAGAGAGAGAGAGAGAGAGAGAGAGAGAGAGAGAGAGAGAGAGAGCTGTTCACTATACACCATCCTTCAGATAGTGCAGAACCAAAGCATAAAAATGTAAATGACCCACACAAGAACCATCTCCGTAAATAACTCGTGGTTAAACCACAGAGTGTAATTATAATCTGCAAGGTTATTAAAAGTCATTTTTTCAGAAGACTATTCAATAAAAAAGCACACAGAAAGAGAGAGAATATGGAACCATTTTGCTTTAAATTTTAATTCTATTTAGACAAAAAGAAAAGGACTGGTATTCTATAGAGAAGTAGCTTTTTCTGGGTGTTGAGATTATGCATCATTTGGTTTTGTTATGCTTTTCCAAATAAATGTCTACATAACCTTGATATTCAGAAACACTGACCTTAAAAATATAAAGACTCGGCAGCAAAACCATGGTTGCCCCCACACACCGAGGACAAACAAACAAGTCATGAATGCTGCATGAACCGACATAAACCTCCATGTTTCACACGATGCTAACAAAGGCTCAAGGATGCAGCTCAGATGGGAGACTGGCATCGCACTGCACTGACTTGGCTTGTGTTGCCTGGTAACGCAAGAGCGCTGGGTTGCTTCCCCACAGACCAGCATCACTTAAACCAGACATGGCGGCCAATGCACATCATCTCGGATGGATGAAGGTAGGACCAGATGTTTAAGGTCACCCTGGGCTTAGCTACAGAGCAAGATCAAAAGTACAGAGCCAGCCTGAGATACATGATACCATCTCGGAGCCAAAAGTGAAAAAAAAACTCTACCAAAACAGTAGAAGGGAAGCCTCTAGAACGGCAGAGCAAACACTGACAACTCAGATATCTGACTAGAAATAACATCCAGAAGAACTCTCACAATTCAACAATTAAAATATTAAAGGAGAGGACACATGGGAAACTGGACATGACCACAACAGGACATACGTGTCCACGGAAACTCAATAGTGATATCTACTAGTATGTACTATTAGCATGCAGTAGTGACTTTAAAAAATAATTTCTTTTAAAAATCTGGAGAAATTAAAACTCAAGTTCAAAATAAGCAAGGGATTTAAGTAACGTTACCCAAAGAAACTACACAAATGGTTACTAAGCCCACCAGAGAACACTTAACCCCTTCAGTCATTAGGGGATACAAATGGAAAACAGAGAGACCACTTCACACCAACCAGAATGGGATCAGCACTTAAATGTGAAATAACCCCAGACAGGCTCATGTGTGGCACACTCTGTCTCCTGCTGACAGCACTATGTGAGGAGCTTCTGGAAACTTTAAAAGTGGGTCCTAACAGGAAGTGGGTCACTGGGGGCACGGGTCTTCAGATTATACCCACTCAGTCTCCTTCCCTGTCAACCATGAGGAACCTCCTCCATCACACATGCCTATTGTCACCATGTTCAACCCAACGGAACTAAGCCAAGCAATCATGGACCAAACCCTCCTAACTGAGCAAGGCAGCTCATCCTCTGGTACTGTCACATTAACTAATACAGGACTAAAACAAAGGATAGTTAACAAGAGTTGGGGAAGAAAATCAACCAATCAGAAGCTGCAACAGTAGACATTGTTGGAGGCATGGTATAGCCTCGCTGGACAATTTAGAAAAGCCCTAAACATGCTAAGAAAACGTTCTCATAACTTAGCAATTCTACTCTTAAAGAAAAGACACTGTTAAGAAAATTGAAACACGGGTCCACATGAAAAATCCATACACATAAGCTCACAGTAGAATTACCAACAGCCAGAGTAACACCACAATCTCAGCAAATCCAGAAATCAAGTTTTAAAAGCCATAAACAGCCACATATTTTATGGTTCAATTCATATGAGATTTCCAGAAAGAAAATATAGCACAGATAAAAAGTGAATTCCTGGTCGCTGCAGGAAGGAGAAAGAGAACTGGGCTGTGATCACTAGTGAGTATGGGGTTTCTATGGGGGTAATAAAAATGTTCAGATGTGGGCAGCGCCCACACACATGCGCGCATGCCCTAGTACTTTTCTCATCTGCAGACAGTCTTCTAAATAAAAGAGAAAACCCCCATTCCAGTGCTATAACGATGGTGACCGGCGGAGAGAAAGAGAATCTCAAGTCTTAATGTCACACAGAGAGCACGCAAATGGGATGACTATTCCCAAATGGAAAAGACAGTCAAATTGGTCACTTTGACATTCACTCTAGGCAGGATTCTAAAATTAGTGACTTAATGGAACTTTGTGTCAGCCTAAAAAAGGAAACCATCAATCATCAGGGACATCAGGATTCACTCGCATCATCATTTCAAAAGTACTTCCCTTCCTTCTCTGATGAACTATTTAGGGGGGTGTCACCAAGGCCAGGGTCCTAAGAAATGGGGCAAATGGCATCAGCTGCTAAGAATGCTCACAGCCTAGTTGATCTTGACGAGGAACAAGGTAACAGAAGCAGACCTGGTATACAGTGCACAGTACCAACCCCAGAGGATGGGAAGATGGGTGTGAGGAGCCGAAGCAGGATTAAGCCACGGTCTTAGTCCAATGGAAAACAAGCAAACAACAGCAAAAATGACTCGTGTAAGTTTAAGACTTTATAAACCAAGGCTAAGCCATGATTTCACTGGGCTTGATGAACGTGTTCAAAACTGGAGAACAACGATGCTTGTGCGACGCTCCACACACACTAAAACCACTAGGTTGCATATTTGACTTGATATAATTGTACACAGAGAGAGCCTCAATCAATATAAGAAGATTGAAATACTCCCATGCATCCTGTCAGATCACCATGGTCTACGGCTGGTCTTTAACAACAACAAAGACAACAGAAAGCCCACATACACATGGAAACTAAACAATGCTCTGTTAAACGATAGCAGGGTCAAAGAAGAAATAAAAAAAGGAATTAAGGATTTTCTAGAATTCAACGAAAATGAAAACACAACATACCCAAACCTATGGGATGCAATGAAAGCAGTACTGAGAGGAAAACTCATAGCCCTAAGTGCTTCCAAAAAGAAACTGGAGAGAGCTTACATCAGCAACCTGACAGCACAGCTAAAAGCCCTAGAACAGAAAGAAGCAAATATACCCAAAAAGAGTAGATGGCAAGAAGTAATCAAAATTAGGGCAGAAATAGACCAAATAGAATCAAAAAGAACCATTGAAAAACTCAACAAAACCAAGAGTTGGTTCTTTGAGAAAATCAACAAGATTGATAAACCCCTAGCAAGACTAACTAGAGTGCAAAGAGAGAGTATACAAATTAACAACATCAGAAAGGAAAGTGGGGACATAACAACTGAAACTGAGGAAATTCAAGAAATCATCAGATCCTACTACAAAAACTTATACTCCACAAAATTGGAAAATCTGGAGGAAATGGACGAATTCCTAGACAGATACAAGATTCCAAAGTTAAACCAGGACCAAGTAAACCATCTAAATAACCCTATAACACCTAGAGAAATAGAAGTCATCAAAAGTCTCCCAACCAAAAAAAGCCCAGGTCCAGACGGGTTCAGTGAACAATTTTATCAGACATTTATTGGGGATATAACACCAATACTCTCCAAACTATTCCAAAAGATAGAATCAGATGGAATACTACCTAACTCATTTTTTGAGGCTACAAAAACCCTCGTACCTAAACCACACAAAGATCCTACAAGGAAAGAGAACTTCAGACCAATCTCACTTATGAACATTGATGCAAAAATACTGAACAAAATACTTGCAAACCGAATCCAAGAACACATTAAAACGATCATTCATCATGACCAAGTAGGCTTCATCCCTGGGATGCAGGGATGGTTTAACATAAGGAAATCCATCAACGTAATCCACCATATAAACAAACTCAAAGATCAAAATCACATGGTCATCTCACTAGATGCTGAGAAAGCATTTGACAAAATCCAACACCCATTCATGTTAAAAGTCCTGGAAAGAACAGGAATCCAAGGTCCATACCTAAACATAATAAAAGCAATATACAGCAAACCAACAGCCAACATCAAACTTAATGGCGAGAAACTTGAAGCAATCCCACTAAAATCAGGGACTCCACAAGGCTGCCCACTCTCCCCCTACCTATTCAACATAGTACTGGAAGTCCTGGCTGGAGCAATTAGACAGCAAAAGGAGATCAAGGGGATACAAATCGGAAAGGAAGAGATAAAAACATCACTCTTTGCCGATGACATGATAGTGTACTTGAGTGACCCCAAAAATTCCACCAGAGAACTTATACAGCTGATAAACAAGTTCAGCAAAGTGGCTGGATACAAAATTAACTCGAACAAATCAGTAGCCTACCTATACTCAAAGGACAATCATGTGGAGAAAGAAATTAGGGGAAAGGTACCCTTCACAATCGTCACAAAAACTATGAAATACCTTGGTGTGACTCTAACTAAGCAAGTGAAGGACCTGTACGACAAGAACTTCAAACCTCTAAAGAAAGAAATTGAGGAAGATCTCAGAAAATGGAAAGATCTCCCATGCTTATGGATTGGAAAAATCAACATCTTAAAAATGGCCATCCTACCAAAAGCAATCTACAGATTCAATGCAATCCCCATCAAAATTCCAACCCAGTTCTTCATGGAACTGGAAAGATCAATGTGCAATTTCATATGGAATAACAAAAGACCTAGAATAGCGAAATCCATCCTCAACAACAAAAAAACATCTGCGGGAATCACTATCCCTGACCTCAAGCTATATTACAAGGCAATTGTGCTGAAAACTGCATGGTACTGGTACAGAAATAGGCATGTGGATCAATGGAATAGAATAGAAGATCCAGAAATGAGCCCTCATGTATATGGTCACCTGATTTTTGACAAAGGAGCAGTAAACATTCAATGGAAAAAGGACAGCCTATTCAGCAAATGGTTCTGGTCCAACTGGCACTCAGCATGCAAAAGAATGAAAATATACCCTTTCTTATCTCCTTGTACAAAGCTCAAGTGTAAGTGGATCAAAGATCTCCACATTAAACCAGATACACTGAAACTATTAGATGAGAAAGTAGGGAAAACCTTAGAACACATAGGCACAGGAGAAAATTTCCTGAACAAAACACCAATGGCTCAAGCTCTAAGGTCAAAGATTAACAAATGGGACTTAATGAGATTGCAAAGTTTCTGTAAGGCTTAGGACATAGTCAAAAAAACAAAATTGCAACCAACAGAATGGGAAAAGATCTTTACCAACACCACATCAGATAGAGGCCTAATATCCAATGTATACAAGGAACTCAAAAAGCTAGACACCAGAGAATCAAATAACCCTATTAAAAAATGGGGTACAGAGCTAAACAAAACATTTTCAGTTGAGGAACACCGAATGGCCGCGAAACATCTGAGGAAGTGCTTGACATCCTTAGCCATCAGGGAAATGCAAATCAAAACAACCCTGAGATTCCACCTCACACCAGTCAGATTGGCCAAGATCCAAAAATCAGATGACAGCAGATGCTAGAGAGGCTTCGGAGAAAGAGGAACACTTCTCCACTGTTGGTGGGGTTGCAAACTAATACAACCACTCTGGAAATCAGTCTGGCGTTACCTCACAAAATTGGATATAGTACTACCTGAAGACCCAGCCATTCCACTTCTGGGCATATACCCCAGAGACACTTTAATACACAACAAAGATATATGCACCACAATGTTCATAGCGGCTCTATTTATAATAGCCAGGAGCTGGAAGGAACCCAGATGTCCTTCAGAAGATGAATGGATACAAAAATTGTGGTACATTTACACAATGGAATACTACTCAGCCACCAGAAACAATGATTTAACCAAATTCTTAAGAAAATGGCTGCATCTAGAGATTATCATCCTGAGTGAGATAACCCAGTCACAAAAGAGCAGACATAATATGTAGTCACTGATATTGGGATGCTAACCCCAGAGGCTTGCACTCCTCCAGAAACAACTCACAGACTGTATGAAGTCCAAGAAATAAAGAAAACAAAAAAAATATATATATTTACAAAACAAGAAGACTTTGACTATTTCCATGTTGCGTTTTGTTTTGCATGTACTTTACGCTCATGGTAACTATTAGGTTTTCAATGCATACTTTCAAGCCCTTGAAAAAATCAAGTACTGACTAAAAAATATATTCACATAGTTTTATGTAAAAATTATTTTAACATCTGAAAAAACAGTACTGACAAAAATGTATAATTTTAAGCAAAAAATGTTTAAAATCTGTACATTTATCTTTGTTTTGTAAAATAAAGTCGTTTAAAAAAATAAATAAATATAAATATAATCACTATGCACTATGCCATATATGCGTGTGCGCGCACATTTAAAAGGATTGCAGTACAATCAAGTTATAGTTACAATGCATATGAAACCTGGATTTCTAATGCCTAGTCTAAAACATAAAGTACTGGAATAAAGACTATTGTTCATTCTTTAAATTATTATTTATTTAATGTTTGCTTCCTTGGTACCAAGCACTGCTGAGGGACTGTGGATGCAGGAGTGAATACATCCACCTTCTTTGAGACTCCCAGTTAAGGCAGGAAGCTTAACATTCAACAAATACCACTCAAATGAATGTAGTAATCATAATGAGGAGCATAAAAGAAAACCAAAATGGCTCCATGAAAAACAAACAGCAGGCAGGTCTAGTTTAGACAAAGGACATGGATGGTGGCCTCTCTGAGATTACTTTCAACTGGAAACTGTGAGAGACAGCCGGGTGAAGAGAAGATTAGAGTGTGCCGCCCCCCAACTCTTCCTGTGACCGAATGACAGTGCACAGATCCTGAGACACAAGAGAACCTGGCACACGAGATAAGCTTACCAAGGCCATGGCCCTGGTCAGGAAATGGTCACTAAATAAAGCTGAGGAAGTGGGACAGGTCAGTCAAACAAAGCCCTAGAATCTTCTGTGGATTCTTGTTTTCTATCTAGGTTCAGAGAGAATTCACTCCAAAATGTTGGCAGAGTAAGTTGGATGGTTGATTTCAACTGAACGAATTAAAGAAAAAAAACACAAAAACAAAAGAACAATAACCTAGGACATAAACAAGGCACGGCTTGGGCTGTGTCCATGACGTTTCCACAAAGGTTTCCCAAGAGGAGAAACTCACACTGGAACCCAAGGGTTGGGGTCCCAGACTGATAGAAAAGGGAAAAGAGGGGGAAATTGCTAAGCAATGCCGTTTCCCTTTCTCTGCCTTTCTACCATTGTGGCCTTCCCTGCCATGACGGACTGTAAGCCCTTTAACTGTGAGCCAAATCAAGCCCATCTCTCCTTAAGTTGCTTTTTGCCAGGTATTTGGTTGCCGCTATAGCAGAATTAAAGTGAGTGAAGTGTGACCATATGTCATAATAGAACTACCCCGGGAGGAAAAAACAGATGAGGAGACGCTGCAGTAAAGGCTCGGACTAAGGAGTGGGAGTCAGAACAAAAAACATGTAAAGGTTTGTATTAGAGATGATCGTATAATCTGTTAATAACTCAACTTTACAAATATGGAGGAAATGCCTTTCAGAAAGAAGAAAAAATTACTCTCAGCCAGACCCCAACAAACAAATGAAATTCTACCAACACTTCAAGCTGTTTCTAGGAACTCAGAGGCCTTTTGATGTAAGTAAGATTTGAGCTTAAATAATCGCTAAGCTTCCAATGGCACATTCTCTGACTGGTGAGTTTTCTGATTGGTAAAAAGACCAATAGCAAAGCAGAAACCCCAATTTCCACTGTGAAAGTACAGGTAATCTTGAACAGCCTCATTTCCACCCAACCACATCTAGTTCTTGGAGTATTTTTTTTCCTTGCAGGGGACCATTCTGGTTGAAACACATTCTGCTTAGCATATGCTCTATGTAAAGCTTCAATAAGTGTATGCACAGGCACACACAGAGAGAAAGAAATGTGTATAGGGCACTCCTAATTATTCATACATATCTTCTAATACTGCACCCCAGAGTGCAGGCTGTAACAGCCATTACGGTTTTCCTTGAGCAAATCAATAACTTACATGGTCAATGTGAAAGTAACTATACATCATATATGTATACATTTATTTTCCTCTAAACAAACCCATTTCTATCCTGGTAAATAGTGCATCAAATGAACAGTGGATCCATTAAGCAAACTTTGCATGTATACACGACCTAAGACTTACAAGTATGATATCAAGAAGAAGAAGAAAAAACCTTCCCGTCCAGCTGTCCTGAGAATATAACAGAGCATGCAGTGCAAGTATATGACCACTAACAACTGCACAGTTGAGGATGCATGTTTTGCAAGTAGCTGTACTCTTCACATGCAGCTGTTAATGTTTAAAATCCGTGTTTCCTAGATGCTAGAGCTTGACACTGGATGGCCTCCTATACTGCTCTGTCTCTCTCGCTCAGACAGGCTCGCCTGGAACTTGATGTTTTGACTAGACTGCCTGCCCAGTGAGCAATAGCAAGCCTCCAGTGCCGGGGTTTCAGGTGTGTGCCATCATGCCCAACTTTCAAACTGGGTGCTAGGAGTCCAAACCCCCATTCTCATACTTGTGCAACAGACCCTTTACCCACGGAGCCATCTTCCAAGCCCAACATATTCAACCTTTTGATGCTACTAGATGACTGTCACCCACAATGTGGGCAGCCAGTACCTTACAGCTAGGCTTTGTTTGATCTCACAGACTGTTTTAAGTTTACTGCCATGGCTATGGGCTGGACATTCCTGAATGGTGAAAATTACTTTAGGACTTAAAAACGCAGGACAAAAGGAAGTTTTCTCCCTTAATGAACTTCACTTTCAGCCCGATCTCGTGTTTTTCAGAGTCTTTGAGGTTACAAGTATTTATCCTAATGTGTATTTACAGAATTACATGACAGCTGCCTCAAGTGCTCTTGCGCCTCAAATCCTTCAGTGGTTACCAGTCAACTCTGCCAAGAAGACTTTCCTCATCTTCCCATGGAAATACACATGTGACCCAGTGGATGGAGAGACCCAAGGGGCCATGTAATAATCGGTCCTCTATCGATTCCCCTCTTTACCTCCTGTGTACCTTGTTCATGTCCGTCTCAGTCATATACTCCCATGTTCACAACTGGCACCCCATCCAGACTGGGAGCTCCTGCATGTGGCTGCTCCAGTCCTTTCACTGGGAGCAAGTGCTTGATCCCAAAATGCTTGTGGAATGAAATAGAAGAATGAACCTCATCTACCCAGTATGTGTAACCTCAGTGTTTTGTTATCATTTATTACTCTAATGCTAATGGCCACATGGTTCCAAGACACTTCAGTGACTTCTCCATCCCGACCACCAGTTTCTTTCCGTTTCCAGACACAGAAATTTCTACATGGCCTAGAGGGTGCTGATGAGAACCAGTATTTAAAAAAAAAAAAAATACTTCTTGTTGCTCAGTTTTAAATGTATGGCTTTGTCTGAGGTGAAACAGAGGAAAGTCCAGAAAGTGACAGCACTCTTCCAAGTTCATATGGGACCAGAGAATGCCATCGGACACCACAATACCCTGTTATCCTTGCTGCCGACATCCACAGGAGACACCACCTGTATAAAGGGGCCCTTCACCATGAAAGAATGCCCTTGATCAGAGACAAAGAAAACCATGGGTTAAACCCATCATTCTTGAATAAATTATTTAGTACCACTTAAGCCCTGAAAGCCCTGAGCCACCTGTCTTGTGGTTTACGGCACTCTCTCCCAAGTTTACAACTTTCTGATTGTAAAGCAGCAATTTAATTCCACAGTGCAACATCAATACAATTTAAACTCGCCGTTGGAACTGACATTCTCCAGCAAGCCAGAAGACTAATTTTTCCATGAACATGATATTAAAGAGGCTTTTACCATGGGTTGGGGCAACTGTCTCTGAATGTAGGTATAAATTTTTGCTGGATAAAGAGCAAGGTAATTAAATTTACATTCCCATGAAAGAATATCCCTGGGATCACGTGAGTTCTGTGCACTCAGATATAATCAGGGGCCTAGATTTTAAATATGGTGATTCTGAAAGGAATGTGTGGTGGCTACATGAGATAGACAACAGGATTTAAAAAAAAAAAAAAAAAAAAAAAAAACTAGAGGATTTTTAAATCAGATAGGAATCTCCATCATTCTTTTCACTATAAATTATATTGCAACAACGAGTGGCAGCATTTGGCACAATGGCTAAGGCTTCCAGTCTTATTTAACTGGATACTCGGGGAAACAGTCATTTCCGTTCAGTTGCAAACACCGGTGTGTTTAACACACACTCACAAGTGAAATCTATACGCAGCATCTCCTTCCCAAAGAGCCAAACAAACGGGAAACAGAATACGCCATCTCAGTCACGGCAAGTAGGGATCCTAGGCTCAGCTGTAGGTCCCTAGCAGCCCCCACCTCAGAATGGGAAAGGATGCATCGGATGAGTCCGAATCCTTAGCGTCAACAAGCTTCCAAGTTCGTTCAAACCGTCTGTCTACAATGCACTTTCTTTGCACCTGCTAGGGAAAAGCTTGCTTCCCTTTCAACTGCTCAGAGCTAGCAGCACCTTTTGTAAATGAAAAACCGTAAAGCCTAGAACCAGGCGAGAAAAACCGTTTATCAGCACCCCGTTATTCAACAGACAAATGGGGTCCATTCCCCTCCTGTCCACCCCTGCGTCCACTGCGCACCCCCCAAGGACAAGAGGTTCCAGCTAGGCCTGCCTGTGAGCTAGCAAGAGAAAAGACCGGCCTCGCAGTGCTCTAGGAGATGCTAGGACGCCGCCAGCTCCTCCCTCGTTCGCGGTCCAGCTCCCGGCAGGGTAGCCGGGTGCGCTCAGCATCCCTCCTCCTTCTCTGCCTCCTCCGCCCGAGCCACCAACCTTGGGCGTGCGGATGTGCTCCATGGCGGACCCGCGTCTGCAGGGTCCCCAGCGGGCGCGGCCTCACGCACCTGCGCGCGCGTGCGGCGCAATGGGAAGGACAGGGAGGGGGCTTTGGCAGGAGCGGGTGTGGGCGGGTCCTGGGCTTGGCTCCTCCTCCAGGTGCGCCGGGCTGTGCTGGGCGCCTGCGCGGGCCTGGGCTAGCGGCTTTGCGCCTGCTCGCACCTGCAGGTCTCAACCTTGGACTTCGCTCTCCCTGCTTCCTCTGTCTGGATCTTAACTGCCCAAGTCACTAGGTACTTCTCCAGATGGGCATCTTCAAGCTGGCTGTGGTGGCGCTTGCCTGTAATCCCAGCCACTCAGGAGGCTGAGGCAGGAGAATCATTTGAGCCCAGTAGCTTGGAACAGTAAGAGAGGCATAAAGACGCCCCCATCCTTAAAAAAAAAAAAAAAAGACTCAGGCAGTAAAACGGTAATACTGTGGCACTACTGTTTCCTAAGGCACAAAGAGGGCCTTGTGTTGGGTGTGGCTTCTTGGAGAGATGCGAATGAATATGTGCAGCTTTACACCCTCATTGGCTGCCTTCCAGAGCATCCCAAGATAGGTGGGGTAGGAAAAGAAAAATGACTGCACCCTGACACAGTATGCATAGTCTAGTGGGTTCTGGCTGTATTCTGACACAGGCTCAGCCAGCAGAGTATTTGGAATGAAAGTGAGATTAATTACATTGTTTGTGCTCTAATAAGTTTGCTGTCAAATCGCACATCTCACATAACCATGTGACTTCACTGTTGGAATGCTGATAGAGATGTGAAACCCTTAACCCTGTGCTAGGTACATATTGGCTGTCTTTACGGAGCTCTAACTAAATGGAAGCTAGAGACACAAAGCATCCATTATGAGGTACCTTTAAGCCACCAAGGGAGGCCAGTGACAGAAAACACCCTCTGCCATACTGAAATGTCATAGAACAATTCTTGGAGTAGTGTTTGGTTGTTTTCTTGGTCCTTGTTTATGACATTTTTGTAAATTCCTTTACCTTTACATACTGTTTTTGTTTTTTTTTATATCCTGTTCGATATTGGCACATCGTAAACTTCCAAATATGTATTCCATAATGTCGAATTCGTTTTAAAAATTGTCACACCCCCTTCACACGTTTTGGACCCTTCTCATCCTCCTACAGCCCTGAAGGGTCGATTGGAATAAACCATAAGCCATCACTTGTAAATGACAAGAATAAGTCAAGTGTAATTTTCTTTTTTCGTTTTCGTAAATAACATCAGAAGTACCCAAAGTCCCGCTTTAGTCAGCAGCACTTTCTCATCTCAGTTCAAACCAGCTCCATCCAGTCTCCTTATTTACAGAATGAAAGCATCATTTCCTGTCTGTATGACCTCATCTCCAAATTAAATTTTATGATCTAAGGAGCTTACATCTGTTTGGAGGGAATATTCTGAATCAGGGGAAAATCCTGAAATAAAGCGTTTTCAGTATTCTGTCTGTCTTCGGGTAGGCTGATCAGCAGTGGACTGGATCAGCGATTTTTACACACAAATCTGGTATAGATTTGAAAACACCTGTACTATGTGGGTGGAGAGATATAAGTCTGAACAACTCGAGGTTAATTTAAAATGTTTATGATTTTAAAAACATTGTACTTATGAAAAGACCCTTGTAAAATAAGCACTAAGTTAAATTGATCTCTTATAAGCCAGTTATTGGGATAAGTTAACAGAATATGATGAAACTATACTAATAGGGAAGGAAGTTTCTACTAACAGCAATCTGCCTTGATCTGATAACTCCCTGGGGAATCTTTCTCCACTAGTCCTCAGCCCCACTATTGTGGAGGCTATTCAGTGGCTATTGAAAACCACACGAACTCTCTCATAGTTATCATTGGACCATATATCTCTCTGCTTTCACTACTCCATGCCCAGCAGAAAAGAGGACACTGAAGGGTTTGGTTTTTGTTGTGTAGAAAGCATCTTAGGAGCAGTAAGTCGAGAGAATAATATACATTATTAAAATGTGTAGTTTCAACATGTCTATACTCGCGGGGTGTCTAAACTCATCCTGGTGATAAAGCTGAGTAATCATTTGCACTGTCATTGTTTGAGCAATTCATACTCAGAGTGTCACAGCTGATGCCGAAAGATTGATGTAAATGGGGTACAGCTGAGACTACTAAGTTACAAACATGATACAGCCAACACTGAGCAAATGACGGGGAACCGACTCAGATGCTCACAAAGGGGGGGTTCCTTAAGGAAAACCTCCAGGATGATTTGCACCTTGAATTATTTATTTATTTATTTATTTATTTATTTATTTATTTATTTATTTATTTATTTTGCTGTTACTTAGGATCGGATACTTGGCTCTTAAAGTTTGATGTTGCTGGAGGAGTTCTTAAATAAATACTTGATATAAACTGGGAACTTTTTCTAATATCCTGTGAACTTGACTGGCCTAAAGATATTTGGAAATATGCCATACATTTATAAGTCTTTCTGGAATAGTTAGATTTCTCCCAAGACAAGTCAAATTGCTGATCAGGCAATGATGCCAAATAGTGTTTCCTTCGGGATTGCTGTGGCTAATGAGGAGTGCACATCTCCAAACCAGTCCAGCCTCTGACAGAAATGTTTTTAGGCACCAATATGAGAAGATTGGAGATGCATTTGGGATATTGTCTTACAGGGGAAAAAAATGGCATCCCCACCTTCACAGTTTAAACCAACTTGATAGTGCAAAATATCATGGCTTCTTTGGCTTATCCTGGACCAAAAATATAGAGGGGGGAAAAACACTAAATGGATTGTAGACAGTTCTGCCTTTTTTTTTCCCCCAGAAACCAGAAAAGAAACATCAGAGCAGCCAAAAAAAAGAGTTCTTAACTCCCTGAGCAGGCAGGGGTTTTAAATAGTCT
This sequence comes from Micromys minutus, assembly GCF_963924665.1. NCBI lineage: Eukaryota > Metazoa > Chordata > Mammalia > Rodentia > Muridae > Micromys > Micromys minutus. Next base: position 29,495,292 of record NC_137983.1, on the reverse strand, counting down.
CCTTTATTTTGTTCTCTCTCCAGGAAGACATGGGGCTTACGCCAAATCTGTGTCCTTCCTTAGGCCACTTACATTCCCTGTTCATTTCCCTCCCATCCCGTCAAGCACCACTTTAATACATGTGATTCCCACCTCAGTGTTTCCAGTCCTGAGCTCTCTCCTTAAATAGTACAGTTCCATTTACCTCCTAGGTATGACGATTGGGATGGCCTTTTGGGGCTGGGACATAGCTCAGGTGGTAAGGCTCTTGCCACATTAGCATGAGGACATGGGTTTGGATCCCCAGAGCCTATATAAGATCTAAGAAGGATGGAAGAAATGCCTAATACCGAACCCCTGGGAAAGCAGAGACAAGTGGGTGGGTGTTCAGGCTCAGTGACCAGCCATCCTGATCTAATCAAACAAGCCACAGACCCAGTCTCAATAAAAACAAGATAGGTGCCTCCTTGGGAGTGACACCTGAGAGGATTGATCTCTGATCTACACACACACACACACACACACACACACACACACACACACACAAATGCACACAATCATATGCATGCAATAATAATCCACTTGTCACAAGCCAGGTATGGTTAAGAACTCAGGTACTCAAAGGACACAGGCTTTTATTCAAATCCTGATTGTGACCTATATTAACTCTGTAGCCTTGACTACCCTCAGTTTCAGGCCTCTTGTACATAAAATGTGCACTACTGTGGCGCAATGGACTGAATATCTGTGCTACTTTCATGTGTATATGTCAGGACTCGAACTCCTGAGGCAGTAGCATTAGAAGTTGGGGAACTGAGGAGGCAGATCCTTTATGAGTCACTTAGTACTGTTAAGAATGAGATTGGGCTCCACAAGGAAGCCCAATCTTTTTGCTTCAAGCACATTATGGTGGACAGATATTTATAAACCAGAAAGTGGGTCTTCACCAGGCACGAAGGAGCCAATATCTTTATTTTGACCTTTGCAGCCTCCAGAGTGGTTAAAAAAAAAAAAAAAAAAAAAAGATGTCTCTTGTTTTTAGGCCACCCAGTTTATACTATTTTTGAATAGTGAAGCCAAAGCAGGCAAAGACAAGTATTTTAAAGCTCTCTTTTTCACACTGAAAAGATGGATATGTGTGTAGTATATTCATTACAATGTTTTCTATTTTATATATGCATGGCGTTGATCAAAATGTGAAGGGTAATTAATATAGAGGTATAAATTAATGATACCTCTCTTAGGGTGATTATGTAAATTCCACAAGATCAAACATATAATACATTTTGCAGTAAAGACCACTATAGTGGGCTGCTTTTATGCCAACTGTTGGAGCTATAGCATGAATGAGAGCAACCACAGCCCCTGCCTTCAAGATCTAATATTATTAGCTATAATTATATTTATATAGCATTATATATTATATAATGTATTTTTCTTTTCATTTGTATCTTATTGTATTAGCTATATATTATGTATTTGAATAGTAAATATTTCCCATTCCTTTCTGTGCTGAACATGTGGTTCCAGATAGTGCCACTAATTCAGGAGACGGTAGAAACCTCAGGAATTGGGGAACCTGGCTCGAGGAAGAGGCTCACTGGGAAGCAGTTAGAGCTGACCCTCAGTCTCTTGCTGTCACTCTGCTTCCTGCCACCTCTGAGGTGAATGTCTTCTTCTCTTCGTCCTTCTGACACGATGTTCTACCTAAGCATATGGAGCTAAACAACCATGTGTGCAAACCTCCAAAACCATGTTCCAAGGTATCTCTCCCCTTTTGTTTGTTTAGCATGTCTTCTGTCAAAAGCACTGGGAAAACCGAGCTAATCCATTCACCTAGTACCAAATCACTTCCCGGCTGTATTGTGGCTCTTATTTTAAAAGCCTATTGGGTTGGGAGACTGTCTTGGCTTTGTCTCTTCCTGGCTCCACATCAAGACATTTCTTCATGGCATCCTCTTTCTCCCTTTTTCACTGCTGTTACTCAACTTCAGATCCCCATTGTTTCTTCCTGGCTGGGACAGTGATTTCTGCTGCCAGATTAATCTTCATAAAACGCAGCCTTCATCATTATAACTCTTCCACTTAAAACCTTTAAGTGCTTTGCTGTCTGGACCGTTTCCTTTTTCTGTTGTTTAAGGCCCAGACTCATCTTCTTCTGTCTCTTACAAACTCAGCCACATCGGCCACTGGACTCAGAAGAGACTTCTTTCAGTTATCAACCAACTCCTTTCTATAGCTTGCATTTGCTTATCTCTACATGTTCGCTACTAAGGGCTTTGAGGTTCATTGCAAATCATTAACATCCCCACCAGATGCAGTTCTTGCAGAGTGACTCGAGTTTGTTCATTGAGTCAGGCAAAAGTCATCTGTCTTAGTTAGGGTTTTGCTTCTGTGAACAGACACCATGACCAAGGCAACTCTTATAAGGACAACATTTAATTGGGGCTGGCTTGCAGGTTCAGAGGTTCAGTCCATTATCCTCAAGGGAAGAACATGGCACCATCCAGTCAGGCATGTTGCAGGAAGAGCTGAGAGTTCTACATCTCCCTCTAAAGACAATTAGGAGAAGACTGGTTTCCAAGCAGCTAGGGTAAGGGTCTTAAAGCCCATGCCCACAGTGACACACCAGCTCTAACAAGGCCACAACTCTAAATAGTGCCACTCCATGGGCCAAGCAGATAGAAACTATTACATCATCCAAACCAGTTTATTTTTCAACCAGAAACATAATTTTATGCCTCTATGTCACAACTGTTCAACAGGACTTTGGTTAGTACACTTGTCCAGGATCCCAAGGTCTACTACATTGATAACAATGATATTTTCTTTCATTATTTCAGAAGAAAGAAGGAGTGGCCCAAGAAAGCACACATGTACCACAAATTGAAGGCTAAACTCCGGGGTCAGTTGGGCTCCTGACACCAAAATGAATTTTCTAGGGATCTGCAGGAGTCCAGGACATGTGGGGAAAGTCTCTTGACAGGAAGGGCAAGTTGCTTCCTATTATGTTCCTACCACTGTCTGAGGTAATATATCACTAACCTGTTCAGAGAAGTTATCAGCTCTGCGTGGGGCCAAGAACAATAAAAGGCTCTTCAGCGGCTTAGGTTGTGGTGGGTACTGATCTAGCACGATAGACTTTCGACCTGACCAGACTCACATGCACTGAAGGTATCTGAGAAGATAGGGGTTACATTATGGAGCCTGGCAACTGGGAATACAATAATAGATTATGGACGTGGTTCACCACAATTTGTTGTACCTTTGTGCTGATATATTTTTAATTTATGATTAAAAAATAACATAAACTTTATTCTTCTCCCATTCTAAGGCCCTAGTCTTAAGGGTCCAGTATTAACAATGTTGTGCAAACAAGGGGTGGAAGGAATGTAATTGTCCCAGTGGGCAAATCCCTGCAGTCTTCTGGAAATCTCACATGCCTTGAAAGATGAATGGCCAGATGTACAGACTGATGCCAATTTGGGGTGAGTGGCCTCATTTTGTTCAAATGTCAAGGAGTTGGAACAAAATTGGATGCTGATGATAAGAGCTAATAAAAATATTTCTGGGTTGGTGTCTCAAAAGGGCCTACAATGTGAAGTTTTGTGTATCCTTTGAAAACAGTCACTGCAGAGTATCCACTTCAGTGGCAGTGACATTCTTAGACATCCTGAGGACACTGGCATCTACGACACAACTTACTCAGACTTCTTCTCCTTTCTTCTTCCTCTTCTTCTTCTTCCCTTTGCATTGCATCCTTAGATTCAAATACTACTGTGGACTGGATGTTTGTGTCTCCATGAAAACCTGTTTTGAAGTTAGAACCCCAAATATAGCTATAACTGAAGACAAGACCTGCTACGAGAGAGTAAAGGTAATAAAGGTTAAATAAAGTCATAAAACCAAATTCCTAAGCAAATTCAGCTAGTCCCCTGTGCTGAGGAAGGAATGAAAGTCTCTCTCTGTCTCTATCTGTCTCTGTCTGTCTCTCTGTCTCTGTCTCTCTCCTCTTCTTCCTCCCCAACTCCCTCTCCCACTCTCCCTCTCTCCCCTTTTTCTCTTTTTCCCTCCCTTCTCTCCACCCTCTCTCATTTTATAGAGAGAAAGTATATGTCAATAACTTACACAGACGTTTTGGTGCTTATGTAGATCTCAATCTGATTGAGATATTTATCATAATATAGCTTATGAAAAAATCTAAATATTTCACGATTTCTAACTTACTCGTACAAAGGCACTCACACGACTCTAATACCCAGATCTCATCTCTCTAATCCCCCATGTTCATGAGAATCCTTCCTCTGAAAGAAGCAGGCAGCACACACTGGTCCACCTGGGTAGGAGGGCCTCGATTCGGATGCAGGGAGGTTCAGTAAGTCAAAATGTGCAGCTCCTGTTTCATTGCCACACGAGTGCAGGGCCTATGCAGCACAGATGCCATGGGAACTGGAATCTACCTGTTCTGATTAAAGGGTCAAATTTGCACATGGTCTCCAAGATTTCCCAGCTCAGCAACATCAGCTTCTGACATTACAGTATTGAATTTTCTTTGCTCTCCCCCTTAGTGGTGATAAAATGAACGGATTCATTCAGCGACCATCCTACGAGGTCTTATCCCTTATGGTTAATGAACGCTCCGCTCAAAACTTCGAGATGTCATCTCACACCCCCAGTCAGAATGGCTACAGTCAGTGATACAACTGACAGCAAATGCTGGCAAGGGACCCGCATTCACTGCTGGTAGGATTGCAAACTGTTCCAGGCACTCTGTAAGTCATTGTGGATAATCCCCTCAAAACTAACAATACAACTGCCACCCAAGCACATGCTCAGTGGCATATTCTCACAGGATTCCAAATACTTATTCAGCCAAGTTCATTGCCACTCTATTCACAATAGCTAGGAAATAAAAAACACTTTAAATTTCTTCTGCTGATGAATAGACAATGAAAATGTGGTACACAAACCCTATGGGATACTATTCATCTGTAAAGAAAACTTAAATCATGAATCTTTCTGGTGAATGGCTGGACCTTGAAAAGGTCATACTGAGCGAGTGAGCCCAGACACAGAAAGACAAATGTTACCTGTTCTCTCTCCTCTGTGGTTCGTAACTACCTCCAGATGGGAATGTTTAACCTGGGGCAGCCACAGAAAGAAGTAACAAGGAATGGGGTTGGAGACAGAGTAGGGAATGGCAGCATACAGGTGACTTGAAGGAGGAAGGGGGAGACGTGGGGAGGAGAGCTTTAGTTGGGAAAGGGAGAGGGAGTTCACAGGAGAGGGAGAGGAGATAAAACATCACTAAAGGTGTGTGACAAAGTCTCAAGGAATGATATTATTTTATACCTGCCTACAACTATATATGATACATTACCTATATGTATGTGTGTGTAACTGGAATGAAGTTATGATACTTGAGCTGACTCATGAAAGCCATAGACTAACAACAACAATAAAATAAAGCCCAAAGACATGAGAAACCTCCATTTGAGATGTTGTTCCGGTTAGTCTGAGAGACTCTGGAGACAGTTAAGCTACTGTTGTCCTTCGTTGCCTCTTAGAGGCTGAAGATAAATCCCTACTGCTGAAGACACAGCATATTCCTGAAGCGGACTTGGAAATTTGAGCAAGATATAACCTTAAACCCTCCTTCTTCCTGTGGTCTGACTTTTATAGTACCAAGAGGTGCCAAGCAAGATGCCCAGGGAATAAAGCAATCAATAGTCCTATCTAGTGGTGATACCTATGGACCACAACAGTGACCTGAATGCTATATATCTCTATAGGTACAATAGTGGTACTTCTTGATGGTAACCAGTACCCAAGGCCTGATCAACAGGAGGGAAAATCATGCATGGTACTGGAAACTTACCAACTATCTGGACCCAATGAGGTCATCGACCTTGGGGGGAACCTACTACCACTACTTTAGTAGACCAGCATAATTTCTAACTCCATTCTAAATACTTATCTTTATACACACAGATGGCTGTAGCTCTCATCACAAATCAAATAAACTTCTCTTAACAGCAGAGGCCATTTTAGAAAACCACAACGGGTACTGAGGCAGAGAACAGCTAATCCCGAAGAACCCAGTCCCGGTGACTACATCTATCACACAAGTCCTGTACCCAAGGCTCAGGGAACAGCACAGAACGGGGCTGGATCTTAAGAGACAGAAGACCAGGAAATCCACTGAAACTGTGTCTTCTAGAAATGATAGGGAAGCTATCTATACTCATGATACCTCAATAAGATGACTGCCTGCGTAAGACTTAAACAATGACAATACCAACAGACATGCTGATGCAGACGGGAGTTCTCATGGAGTTCCACATCTATAAAAAGAATTACAGGCATCCAATGAATGGTGAAAAAGGAAGAATGACTATTTCTCAAGAATTGTTTATCCAATACAAAGTGGTCAGCCCTGAAATCACATACGCACAAGCAACAGCAAACAGACTCAGCAGGTTTATTGACATACTTATAGTACATAACAATAGCTGGACAGAGAAAAAGGTTGTCCCTTGCTCTCATTCTCTTAATCTCGTCAAAAATGACTTTCACAACTAATAAAGAATTCTTTCTACAAAATCCAACCTGGTTAGAAGGGATGTTTTATATAGTATTTTGCAGCTAATGTTCTATTTAAAAGTATTTAACATTGTTTCAAATTTTATTTACAAATACAAAAAAAAACAAGTAAATTAAGTTTACATAATTAAGTCTTACTGAAATCCCACACTTTAAAAAATTTAGCTTAAAAGGCTAAACAATTGAGAACCATATATGAATATGGATTTTCATCAGTGAAACACTTTGAGATTTTTTTTCTTAGAGAAACTAAAAATGACTAATTTTTTAATTAGATACTCTCTGTGTTTGCATTTGAAATGTTATCCCCTTCCCCTACCCCATTCCTATCTCCCCTCCCCCTCCACTTGTCTCCATGAAGGTGCACTCCCTCCTAATCACCCTCTCCACCCCAGTGCCTTGGCATTCCCCTACACTGGGAAAAACGTGCCCTCCCTGGACCAAAGGCCTCTCCTCCCTTTGATGCTTGACAATGCTGTCCTCTGCTACATATACAACTGGAGCCATACTTCTCTCAATGTGTGCTCAATAGTTGGTGCTTTAGTCCATGGGAGCACTATTGCTGATGGCAGAAGCACTTTGAGGTTTTTGACAGACTGTTATCAGTGTTGTTCTTGAGTTATATGAGGGTTTCTTAGGTGAAATAATGAATCATTCCAAATATTGGCTCTGCAGTAAAATCCTTGCTTCCATTCTTTGGCTGAGAGGATGTTTTATAACTAACCACAACCAGTGAACAAGACTTTTTCATATCAGTGAAGAAACATCAGAATCTGACTCATATAACTTGCTGAGGGCCACCTATGTCTGCATTTGGATTCATCAATATCCACAGGCTATTGTGCCCTTGCAGCGATGTCCTCGGACATGAATAGCAGACTGAGAATCTTATTGTTATGCTCTCTGGACGGTTTAGATTCCATGATCTTTATAGACTGTGAAACAATATTCTAAAGGTACAGAAGATTGTAATGATGGTCTTACAGTCATAAGTACAACACAGTAAGAATAATAATGTGGTGGTGAACAATCCACTTAATTAGATTCGGAACTTTAATTAGGTCCAATTCATACGCATTTGCTTATTCAGTTTGGTGTTAGATACAGCAAACATAATGGATTTTTAAGAAAATGTACAGGAGAAAAATATTTAGGTAGAGATATTTGTATTTCGTTTTTCTAAAAATTGAAAAAAAAAACTGGCACATTCCAGTTTAGCTGACAGGTCCAACTTTCAAAAGTATTGCTATGCGTTAAAGAAATGTGAACGAAACCACCTCAGTGACTGTACTGAAAAACCTTCAGGTTCCATGAAAGTCTCTCTTCACCTAACAAAGTACCACCAATGTAAAACAAAAACAAACAACAAGAAAACCACTAACTCGGTGGATAGGGTGGATAGTTGAATTATCAATGGATACTTCCCCGCCTTGGTTTCCTCCCCGCAGCCCTGCTCACCCTCCCCATTCTGTTTTCTCCCTACTACTCCAGCACCTCTCATATTGTTCATTCAATACAAAGAAGCCAGAGATAAACCAGAGCCAGAAAGCCTCCAGCATCGACCGCTGAAATGAGAGTTGTGGCACCTGGGGAAGACAGTGCTTTCTGAATCCCAACAGCATGGATTTAATTAGCAAGAGCCAAAACATAAGGGAGGAAGATAAAGTTTATCCATTGACAACACAGAATGTAGTCACTATTTCTGGGAGGGAGAAAAAAAAGTGAAAAGCGAGTTTAGCTTAGCCACACTCGAAGATGAAGGTGTTTTTCGGGGTCAGGAAAGGACACCAAAGGGGAGGTGAAAGCACATAAGGGGGTCTGAATCTCTCAACTTGTTTCCTCCTTTAGCAGAGTCCGGGTGGAGAAAGCACCCAGAAATCCAAGATGGGCAAAGTCCTCTTTCTTGGCTTTAACTGAGGATACTGCAAGACTTGGAGGAGGTCGGTATCCATTCTGGCCAGCAATCTATAATCGGGACATACAGGAAGCAGGCCCAAGAGAAGCTCTTCATCAAATAGAATGCTAGGACATCACTATGAATCCTGAAAGGATGTGGATGCAAATACAGTCAGAGAACTTTAAAGAATCAGACCTCTAAACCTAGGGTGGGAGTAGGGGGTAGAGCAGCCGCCTATGCTGGCTAATTCTACGTCAACTTGACATAGGCTGTAGTCATCTGATAGACGGAACTCCAGTTAAGAAAATCCTCCATAAGATTGGGCTATAGGCAAGACTTGGGGGATTTTCTTAATTAGTGATTGATATGGGGAAGGCCCGGTCCAATGTGGGTAGTGCTGTCGTTGGCTGATGATCCTGGTTCTATAAGAAAGCAGGCTGAGCAAGCCATGGGAAGCAAGCCAGTGAGCAGCGCTCCTTCCTGGATAGCCTCTGCATCAGCTCCTGCCTCCAGGCTCCTGCCTCATGTGAGCTCTTGTCCTGACTTTCTTCAGGAATGGCCAATGGTGTAGACATGTAACCTAAATAAACCCTTGCCTAGTGACAGCCCTAAGACAGATGAATAAGCAAGGTGCTTGGGAAGGCCTGTGGCCTGGACATGCATCAGGCCATAAGCTCTGAGGCCTGGGAGAATAAGTTCAAAACCTGCCAGCGATGAAGTAAAGATAATCCTGGACCCAGTGTCACTTGCCATGACCTAAATGCTGGTTAAATTGCCTTCACTGTGAGACTTGTATCACCTCCTAGGCAGACGGCAGGGAAATACTGGGGACTCCCATTGAGATGATAACCAGTATCTAACTGACTCGGAAGCCCTCAATGTCTGAGGTAACCATGAATCAGAACAGTTACTTTTGTCACTACCATATAAGGGGGGATTTGAAATCAGGTTCAATTACAAAGCAAGAGAGTTTCAGTGTTCCATACGTGTGACACGTAGTAGTAAACAGTGCATGCAATATGTGCTCACCACAGACACATTCCGGCGGTTGAAAACTTGGTCTCCTGTTCATACCAAGTGAGTTTGTTGATCTCCTTCAGCCTTTCTTCTTTTTACTGGCTCTCATCACTCATACGTACTTCTCTCGTCCTTTGACCCTAGAAATGCCATCGTCAACTCCTCTTCTGCCCACGTGCAAACCTGCCACACCTTCACTATTATGGCAACGTGCCCACCCTTGACCACCAAGCACAGCAGCAGCACAGTAATGGGACCAGCTGGAACCTAGAAGACAAGCTGTGTGTACTACAGAGGGCAGAGCCAGAGAAGAGACCCAAGCTCTTTGGAAGAGTCTGGAAGATCATTGAGTTATTTACAGTTGATGTTTGGTTTTGTGACTGTATCCTGGTTCTTCCCCACCTTGAAGAACATACTTAATCTTTATTTTTATAGGCGTCCACTGCTAAAAGACTTTGAACCTTTAAAAGAAATTTTGCGTTTTTAAAGAGTTTGAATATTTTTTTTTCATTTTTGTTTTTATTGGATATTCTCTGTATTTACAGTTCAAGTGTGACTTTAAAGAGACTAAACTTTTGATGTATTTGATTTGTAAGGACCGTGAGACTTGATATCAACATTATATCTTGGGGACAAAGGATGAAGAAAAGGTTCTAATTAAAAAGGGATGTGTTCACGTCTCACGTGGGCAAGGAGTCATTTGTACTGACTGGTTTTGTGTCACCTTCACACAAACTAAAGTCATCAGACAGGAGGGAGCATCGACTGAAAAAATGTCTCCATAAGATCTGGCTGTCAGGCATTTTCTTAATCAGTGTTCAGTGAGGTAGGCCCAGTCCTTATGGGTGGTGCCATCCCCTAGCAGGTGGTCCTGAGTTCTATAAGAAAGCCTGCTGAGCAAACCCTGAGGTGCAAGGGGCAGGACTCCAAGTGCTTTGCATGGGCTTCTGCCTGAAGGTTCCTGTCCTGCAGAGTTCCTGCCCACACTGCTTTTGATAATAAACTGTTACACAGAACTGCTTTGATCATGGTGTTTCATCACAGCAATAGTAGCCCTAAGACACCCACCTCACAATTACACTAGTAGAAAACAGTAGAAGTTCCGGAAGAAAATTGAATGAAGCCCTGGTAGTAAGTCTAAGAAACTCAGCTCTTTGCACTCTGATCTCCAAATCCTTCCTCATCAGCCACTGGATTGCAAGTACTCTAAGCCTTTGCCTGTGTGCTATTAACAACCTTGCAGACTGTCTCTTGATCCGTTCATATCATTTGGAAGTTTGAATGTATTCCAATCTGCTTAACCTGTTTCACTGGCTAATGATGGTTGATTGGCCCTGTGGCTCCACAGCAAGAGGTAATTACTGCTTTCTTATTTGGCAGCCTGCTCAGTATACTCAGCTGCTTGCTACTCTTTGAAGCCTGGGGGAATCTTGTAATTGCCCTTTGGTGACAACAGCCATTTCCTGCCTGGATTTTAAACTTAACTGTGATCCTGCACATCTATCTATCCCTTTGGAAGCTGTGACTCTTACACAATGTTACCATTGAATCATTTCAGATCTGCCTGTTGGGTGGATATCATGCTCTCGCGAAGCATTGGTCCCACATATCCTTTGAAAAGACGACTCTAGAAGGGATTTGATTTGTACATTTTCCCAGCCAGTGTTCTCGCCAAAGAGGGGAGAAAATCGAGTTATATGAACAGGTGGACTCATGAAATTCTTGCCCCCAGCTACCTAACTATTCTTTCAGCATGCCTGCTGTGTCATAAAAATTAGACATTTCAAATGTGTTGTCACTCAAAAGACTACATGTATACTGCTTTTCGCCTGTTAACAAGCTAATTCTTGTCTCACATTATGTACTTTAAAGCATATCACTAAGGATTTGAATAATTCTGAAAAAGCAATAGCTTTTAACACAATCTTTTGTGAGCAACTACATTGCACTGCAACCAGTGAGCAGTAAGGTATATTCATTTCAAATCTAATCTGATAAACTGCTTTATTTGGATTTTTTTTTTCTTATGCCTGGAGATGTAGGTTGGTTTAAACATAAACCATAGGATTTGGAGAAGTGACTCGGCAATTATGTTACTGGCCTAACAGCAATTCTGAGGCTATGAATCGCTCACAAGAATAAAGGGACCTATCATGGCTGCCCGCTGAAAGACCCAACAAGCACCTGAGTCAGATGCAGATATTTTCACCCAACCCATGAACAGAAGCTGCTAACCCCTGTGGTTGAATTAGAGAAAAGCTGGAGGAAGCTGAGGAAGAGGGTGACCCTGTAGAAGGACCAGCAGTCTCAATGAACCTGGGCCCCCGAGATTTCTCAGACACTAGATCACCAACCAGTGATAGACATACACCAGCTGATATGAGCCCCCAACACATATATAGCAGAGGACTCTCGAGTCTGGGTCTGGTCAGAGAAGATGCACCTAACCTTCAAGAGACCGGAGGCCCCAGGGAGTTTAGAAGTCTGGTGGGGTGGGTAGGGTGGGGACATCCTCCTGGAGGCACAGTAGGGGTGGTGTCAGGGAGGAGGTTTGGGATGTGGAACAGTATGAGGGTGGACCTGGAGGGGAATAAAATCTTGAGTGTAAAAATAAAAAGAAATCAAAAGAAGAAGAAGAAAAAAAAAAAAGTACTTACTCCTGCTAAGGCTCTGAGTTCAGTTCCCAGTACATGCATGGTAACTTACAACTGTCCTAACTCCATTTCCCAGGGATTCAATGCTTTCTTCTGACTCTGAGGGTACCAGACATGCATATGGTACAAATACAAGCATGTAACCAAAACTCTCATACATATAAGATAAAATAAATGCCTATCATTTAAAAAATAAAAGAATAAAAATATAGACGCAATTCATCATATTTGACTAAAAAGAAAACAAATCTGTATTGCCTTCTTAACAGACACAGAAAAGTCATCTCACAAAATAATATCCATTTCCAATTTAGAAAAATAATAATGACTTTCAGAAACTTAGGAAAAGAGACCTACCCTTACCTGATAAAGTCTACAAAGATGCAGGCTAAACAATCGCACATATAAAGTAGATAATTCTAAAAACAAATTTAAAAAAATATTTGTCCAGTAAGTTGTGGAGGACTAAGGACCAACATAGAATTAGTAGTTATAAGCAATAGAACCATATACTCTGATATAGTTTACAACATAAAGAAAGACTATAGACATTATCATAATTATGAGGGAAGATCTCCATTTTGTTTTCTTGAGGAGAAGTAACATGACTAAGTTACATAGCTAAATTCAGAATCATGCTATCTAGCTCACATCTCCATGCCCTGTCTTTCCTCTGGCCTGTTGCTAAGGTCACTGTATTATTACTGATGCTGATGTTCTGGTATCACATAGTCCATTGGAATTCCACAGCCAAGGGTTCAAGTCTTGTTGGAGGGTCAAGGGAGGTATCTGGGTCTTGACTTCACAGAAACATGTAAATCCTTTACATCAGCGAGATGACCACATTTATAGTGATTTACGTCATAGTAATAGTAGCTGACGTTAGTAGTAAATTACAGCATAGGGGGACATGTTAATTATGCTATAAAATGAACCAAATATCTAGATTTTCAGTATCATATAATCATTTCAATATTCCCCTTTCCTTTACTCTCTCCTCCACTCTTCCTTTATAACAAATAAAAAATGTCAAATGATTAACAGAAATTATTGGCTCATGAAAAAAATTGATGATTTTAAAGTCTAAATGACTTGGAGTTTGCTGGCAGCCTCTAAGAGAAACACAGGACAAGATCCAGGGTCTATGTGAGTTTGTTTCACATGGTAGCTGTCTGTTAAATGTTTGTTGAATTAACCAATTATTCAGATCAACAAATATTTGCTGAGCTAAACTCTGTGGAAGCCACAGGAAGAAAAGGTCTTGTCCTCAAACATCAGTGACCTCACTGAGGAACACCGGAACTCAGAAAGCCAACCCTGTAAGAGCAGAGGGCAGAGACAAACGACAAACAATTGTCAAGTTAGTTGATCTGTAACCAAAACCGAAGGGTCGCACGGGAAACAGTCATTTAATTAGAGTTGATCAAGCAACTGCTTTATGAGGAAGATGACCTTGAGCTAGCCCTAGAGAATAGCTAAACCTTGGAAGGGTGAGAAAGTCTGAAGGAAGGCTCCTCTCAACAACTCAGAGCAGAGAAACACACAAGCTAACTGTCTGAGAGGCTGTTTGTCTATTTAAGGCAGGGCATGAGATGAAATTGCTTATGACAAAACAATTATTGACCTTTAGTTACAAATATCAAAGAAGCAAGGTGGAGGACTAAAGAGATGTAACTTAGGGTGGTAGGCTTGCCGAGCGAGTGCTGGGTTTGGAGCCCAGTACTGCAAATGAGATAAAATTAAAACATCTCAAGTACTCTCTAAGACCTTGAAGACCAAATAAATAAATTAAGCAGAGCCCAAGTTAAAGAAAAGATTACTACCTTTTTATAATTTTCTTTTAATTACATAGTCATTGCAGAAGTGACGGAGGCTGGTGAGATGGTTGTGAATAGAATTACCTTTCGCCAACTCGGATGGCCTGAGTGCCTTGTTCAGGACCCATATGGTAAAAGGCAAGAACCAGCTCCCTCAAGTGAACCTCTAACTACAAGCACACTGTAGCATGATGTTTTGCCCCCACAGTTACACACACACACACACACACACACACACACACACACAAATATAATGATTAAAAAAATCTTGTTAAAAAGATAAAATATCATTTGGATGGGTAATTACTCTTTTCTAGGGTTTTGTCTTGGATTTAAGATTTAAAATATAGTCCCAAACCCTGTTCATGAATAAAAATTAAATTATATAAACTATGAACAACTTACCTTTCCTTTGTAAATGTGAATACTCAGTATGACACATTGAAATCAGAGCTTTCTGCATGTCTTTGAGTCCAACACCAGCCATCCTGTGTCTTTCGATTTTTATGACTTTAGTTGAGACTATGTATCGTGGGGTCATTTTTTGCTCGTTTCTTTCTCATTCACTAGCTGAGCATCAGTTAGTGATCGGATCCATTCCATTCACTCACAGACAACTTTGTTTTCTGAAATCTGCAAAGTCCCCAGTGCACTCCACCCCATGTGCTCTGTAGGGTCAAACGACCCTCTCACAAGGGTCCCACATCAGATATTTACATTGAGATTCATCACAGTAGCAAGAGTGCAGTTGGGAAGTAGCATCAAAGTAATGTCCTGGTTGGGGGTCACTGCAGTGTGAGGTACTGAGTTAAAGGAAGGTTGAGAACTGCTGATCTACCTACATGTGGGCCTTGACTTTCCTGCAGTTGCTTATCTGTAGTCAAATGACTAAAAGCAGGAATGTCTTTTCTTAGGAGTCAATTGCTCTGTTTTTAAGCACACTTTTCTGTCACGAAATGAGACAGGGGCAAAAGCTTTCCAGTTGCTGAGGAAGGCTGATTAAAAAGAAAAACAAAAACAAAAGACAAAAAAACAAAACAAACAAACAAAAAAGGAAAAAACAAAACAAACAAGAAGACACATCGATGACTGGAGAAAACAGTCTTTACTCTTCCAAAGTTGGAGGCATGTGCCAAGAAAGCATGCTAAGAACAGAGGAATGTGTTTGCACGTGGCTGTTTAATGTAGCCATGATATGCAACTGCAGACCTTCCCGTGGAAACAGTCTCACCATGTTCACCCCAAGAAGTCTTTTCTTCCAACAAAGAGCTGATCCCTCCCACCACTGAAGTTCATAGGATCATGGAAACCCTTGAGAGCCTTTCAGAGAATCTAGCCGACATGTCCTGTCTTCTACTGAGTACTCAAACAACCATACAACATACTCAGCACTCAGCTGTGAGTAAAAGACTCAGTCAGATTAGAACTGTGTGTCTTGGGAGGGTTAGCTCAGGGGGAACTGGAATGACCAGTTCCTCCATCTCTGCAAATTGTCTGCTCATCTTTCAAAACCCAGTTCAAAGTCTCCTCTTTGGTTGAGGCTTTCCCAGTTTTCTGACGCAGCACTATGTCCTGACCTCATGTCCTCCTGGAGACTCCAGCCAGAACTCTTACCACAGCACTGGCTATGCTGTGTTACAGTATTCTGTCACAAGCCCTCCCTGGTTTTATAGATCTGTCCCCTATCCTGGTACTTGCTGCTTACTTACTCAGTGAGCAACAGCTGTTGATCAGGTGACTATTCAGAATGTCACTGTAGCCAATACGTTCCCAGCCTTACCTCCAATACATTCTCAGAAAGATTCACAGCTGAGGTGAAATAATTACTTGAATAATAATTTTAAACCCCCGTATCTTTTAGAAAATAAACAAAATTAGAATGGGTGCTTATCTTTAAAACTCTTTAATGTGTGTCGAATACGTTATTAACTGCAACATACTGTGAATCAAATTCAAAGCATTGAAGGCATTTTGAACTCAGTTCAAAAAAAATTTAATCATTGGATTCAGTTAAAGTAAAAACAAAAAGTCCGCTTAAAGCTGTTTTTTTTTTTTTTAATTTTGTATGAAGGATTTTTTTTTTGTCCTTTGTTGGCTAGGTATAATTCAGCTTTACAATTGTTTCTACACTTTTTTGTTTTCTTATTCAAATGTAATGCCCATACACCAAGGTCTGTTGGGATATCTTAATTAGTAAAGTTCTTACCCTGAAAGAAGGATGTACCCGGTTTGATCCTGAGAATCTACATTTCTAACCTGGTGTAGGTGTATGAACACTTGTAACCCTAATCTTGAGGAGGCAGAACATATCCTCTGGCCTTCACAAGGATGTTCATGCCCACGTGTACACTCATATATACAGTGTCCACACAGAGATGGGAGGCAGGAGAATCTCACTTTTAGTATTTTAGTGATTAACAAGAATAGAATCTGAAGTTATATGCTAAACACACACACACACACACACACACACACACACATACTGCAGAGAGAAAAGGAAAGGTTTCACTAAGGCACATCAAGTCTAAGATGTGAAATTCTTTAAATTCAATTCTTATAACACTAGCTCTATTCCCATATTTAAATACAGTGATAAATCTGGAATATTTACTCTGGGAGCCCTTCATAGCATTTTTAATAAAGCACCCCTGCTGTGACATGAGGCCTGGTATTGGCTTCCTGCTTGTACTATACACTCTCTCTGTCTATTTAAAATGAGTCAAACTATGGCAGACATCCATCCTCTGTGGAATTAACCACTAACCTGTCAGACAGTGGAGCACACTAGAAATGTTGGGCAGACCTCTGGATAAGACTCAAACCCACATAAGACTTGGTGTGAGCCAATCATAAGCGTTCATGAAACCAAACTGAATGTAGCAAACAGGAAAAACTTCAGGGCTGAGAAGTCCAGAACTGAAACTTGTGCTGCAAATATCAAGTTTTCCCTGTCAAGCTCAAACATTAATACTTACAGTTCTTTGTTATAGTAATAAGTTGTTCCCTGGAATAGAGCACAAGAGGCTTAATGTTTTTAAATTTATGTTCCCTCCTCTAGTCCAAAGAGTACTTTCAAACTTTAGGCATACATTAAAATGTCTTTTAATTTTTGTTTTCTTATTTCCTATAGGGCTAAGGCATATTGTCCTATGTAGAGTGTTATTGTTCTTACCCCCAGAAAAATAAAAAGAGTATAATGTTTGAATATCTGTCTAGAGCCACACCAGAAATTCTTTAGTCTGTTTTATCATTTTTTCTAAAAATGGTCTTACTTTAGAAAATGGTTTAATTTAGGGATTATTTTTTCACTTGTTTGTTTTTTGGGGTGGAGAAGGTTGCCTTCAGGGCCTAACACAGACAAAGCATTTGCTCTAAAGTGAACTGTACTACCAGTAATACTTAAACTTACATATACCCATTTCTTAGAACACATATAAGAAAAGTCAGAAAATGTTATTAAAATTACATGCTAAGCAAATTGGTGAAAAAGATCTTATTTGAAGCCTATGGAAAGGAAAGGATTATTAGAGAAGACTGTAGGATGGCCTAGAGAGATGGCTTAGCAGTTAAGAGCACAAGCTGCTCTTCCAAAGGACCAGGTTTCAGTTCTCAGTACCCACATGGGGGCTCACATCTGTCCACAGATCCAGTTACAAGAATCTGTCACTCTCTTCTAACCTCTGTGAATATCAGGCACATACATGATGTACAGACATACATGCAGGCAAAACACTCATACATATAAAATAATACAGTAATAATACAGAAAATATGCTTTTTCATGACACATTTGAGCCATTCTGACTCACACTATTTCATATGTATGTTGAAGCCTAGACATGCCAGGAAAAGACACACACACACACACACACACACACACACACACACACACACCCTACACGTTTGAATTTGAATTAGCAGAAAGTAACTGAAAAATCTCAGATCTTTTTTGTAAAGATTTTGTCTTTATTTTTAATTGTGTATGTATACACTTGAGTACAGTATCCGGGGAGGAGAGATGGTGTTAGTGACAGGTGGTTGTGAGCTGCCCAACATGGGTGCTAAGAACTGAACTTGGGTCTTCCCCAAGAACAATATGTACTCTTAACCACTGAGTCATCTTTACAGTCTGTGGAGACTCTTCACTGCAACTCATCCGGTTTGGTACATTCCAGGTATTGGCGAGCATATTACAAACTTTGAGACTCATCTGAGCCAGAAGACATCAAACGTAGGTGCACCATTATATCATTCTCTCCATCCTCCAAGATTTGAGATTCCCTAAAACGTAAATCTTTCCCATGGCATCTGCGTTAGAAGGGGCACTCCCATATGCTGTGATTCAGAGGTAAGCTTTCTTTGCATGATGAGTTTTCTGGGTAAACAGAAATACGATGTGAGGCAAGACACAGGGAGGGCAAACTGTGGTATAAAACAGGATGGCACTTGGCAAACGGTGTAAGTCAATTCCCTTTCTCTGATGATGGTGACACAAGGGAATTGATATCGCCTAAACGCCTCTCCCTCTGTGGAGTTCCCTCCTACACTGATGTTACTGTTGAGGGAGCTGATCACTTTACTGTGTGTATAATCTTGCCTGTTGAGGGTCAGATGATTCTGTTCCAAGTGAGCAGTCACTTTAAGAGTTTGTTTTCCTTCATTGATCTCCATAGCCAAGGCCAGCTGAAAGTGCGTCAAGTGACAAAGCTTTTCAGGACACCTGTGACACAAGTTGTTTGAGCCTTTAAGTCAACAGTGATTATTCAAGTCCAGTTGAGCTATGTGGAAAGCCAGCATGGCTAACCGCCTAGTTTGCAGTGGAAGATTCTAGTGGAAAGGACATTGCTTTACAAGATAACATTTTTATTTTGTGTTATTGAAGATTGTACATTCAGTGGTATGCAGCCTTTTCTTTTCATAAGTAATTATGTTCTAATTACCATGGGCTAATAACAATTATCTTATCCAACAATAACATGATTTTTTTTCTAGGTTCATTAGTGGCTTTTTCCCCCCTTTATCAAAGATTCCCCAAACTAAGGTTTTTTTGCACCTTGAAAACTATTTTAAATTATCGAGGAATCTCCCACTGTGCTATTTTGACTTTTTTGGTAAGAATAAGAATCTAATCCCTTTAGCAAGTGAAATGTCCTCTGGGGAACATTTTAAAAGGCAGCTCATTTTACTCCAAGCAGAGACATCAGCCAGTCCCATGAAGAAGGAATCCAAAACACTGAAAAGTCATCCCTCAATGTGGTCTTGTAAACCTGTTTCATCAATCCCTGCTAGAGGAAGCAGAAATCAAAGGGTGGGGGTAAGGAGGGGGGGCTTCAGTTCTAACATTAAGGATTCTCACAAGAAAGGCAGAAGCAAACAGCATTTAATCTCAACAGACAAATCTGAAGTTTGGTGAGTTTTGTAGTGTCTCAATTTTGCCACTTCTCCTGTCTCTTTCCTGCAGGGTCTCAGAGTCTACTTTGTGAAATGTTTTAGATTAAGATGAGACCATCAGTAGCTAACCATGAGAACTGAATCAAAGACTAAATTAAAAATGAAAAAAAAAAACAATGAAAACAAATCTGTTCTGCAAAACCCGAACCTGCGCAACCTATATGGCTGTTCATCGACAGTGGGTATCAGGGGGTATTTGTTCGCTCTGTAGAAAGAAGCCATTATGCTCTGGGGGTGGATAAGGTTAAACACTCTGAGTGAGTAATAGGCTGTCTGTGATGAGATGAGGGTGGTGGAGAGGCTACAGAGAATCAATAACCAGAAATCAGTGTAGGAAGTAGAGGGCAAAACATTCATTCATGTGGCCTTAGAGACCTTAAAGGAGTCAACAGAGAATGGTGACAAACTTTGAATTGCAATAAAACAAGAATGTGAGAAATAACAGCCACTAAAGTATGAAAAATAAAGAAGAGACAGCCTAGGTTCAGTTGGAGCTGGGTCTCAGAGTTCTAGTGGTGACAGTTATAACCACAATGTTCAGTGCTCATAATAGACACCAGGGACAAAGGACTTGGTAGACCCAAGGGACAGAAGAACTCTGAACTTTGGTTTTTCCAGTCAAACTGTTAAGGTACTCGTATAACTCTCTTAATTTCTGTTCTGGACCACCTGTAACTCCTGATATCAGTTCTCAAAGCTGAGCACAGGGAGAGCACACTACAGAGTCACACTAATGAAAGGAACTCCAACTCACAGGCTTAGGTATATGCTGAGGTGGTCCTCATGCTGCATGTGACAGAGGGGAATGAACATTCTAAAAATATAATGGGGATAGGAGCTACGGGTGCAGCTCATTGGTGGACTTCCTGCTTCACACGCATAGGGTCCTGGATATAACCACCACCACAAACAATAATTTTTTAAAAAATCAAATACAACGAATCTGTGGGCCCTGTTTCAACAGGGCGGTGTGGAAAACCCAGAGTATTATACAGATAAGCAGCATTCCAGGCCCTTTTGGCCTGAGCCAAACACCAAATCTGTGTGTGTAATGGCTGTTGGAGGTACCACACAGGAAATGGCACTCATGGGTAGATTAATCTGCTTCTTTCCCCCACGTTTTTGTCAGTGAGTATCTTCAAGTTCTCAGGAATGGTGGGATTTTAGGGCTGCGATGCACCAGAGTGGTTAAGCAGAGTATGGCACACACAACCTTGATGTTTACAAGATGATTCATGAAGAACAACGTGTGAAATCCCAATTTAACTCAATAATCTCCAAAATTCCCTAGTGATAATAACCTAGGAGCCCAATAAACAGGAAACTCCCGGATGACTTCCCCTGGACAATTGAATCAGACTCTCCAAAGACACAGATGGGGAATTCATATTTTAAGCTGGTGCCTCCTGGATTCTTTTCCTCAGACGCTTGGGAAATATTGACCTAAGGAATGACTAAGCACCGTGTGACCTTTAGACTTGGTGCATTCTCTCTGGCTGGGGAAATCTGAAGCATTTATCTGCTCCAGGATGAAAGCAGAAGCCATAATTCTGTGGACCAGAAGAGCCTGGTTAAAAAACATTCATGAAGATCAAAGTGCAGAGGGGCGGGGTTTACATTTCCAGGTCACTGTCCACCATTGTTGGGAGTCAGTGTATAGATGAATTGAAGCATGAACTTAAAAGCAAGCCTCAAAACGTTATCTCTAACCAGGGAACCCATTCTCGGCCTACAAAGTGCCACAGAAGCCATGGAGGATGCTACTTGAGGGCTCACTCAGTGTTGCACTTGCATGTGTATACACACACACACACACACACACACACACACACACACACACATACACACACACACACAGAGAGAGAGAGAGAGAGAGAGAGAGAGAGACAGAGACAGAGACAGAGACAGACAGACAGACAGACAGACAGACAGACACACAACTAGGTTGGATCCTTCTACATCAATTAACAGTTGAAAGAGCCCTCCACAAACCAGTCGGACAAAAGAAGTCCTTCAACAGAGCCTTTCTTCTCGGGTGATTCTAGGCTGTGTTAATTGATGGTCAGAGCAAACTAGGACAGAGGTCAAGAATGACAATAATCGTTATGTATATGTTATATGTGGCTAATAACTAAGAATTGTCATAATTAAAATTTATTTAACTTCTTGAGCTGTTTGCTTCTGGATTTATTTTATTTTCTGTTTTCCAACATAGTTGACTATGGATCTCTGAAAATACAGAAAGGAAAACTCCAAGCTGCCCTGCATCTGAACCTACAATGCTTCTTTTCGCTGTGCATGATGGTAGGCAAAGGGAATTCAACTCTTTTGTGTGATCACACCTAGATATTTTGAACACTCTAAATTGCTGGAAACTTATTAGGTAATAAGCTTATTTCTAGAATTCAAAGACATATATCTCATCATTGTATAAAACAATACAAAAATATATCCAAAAAGAAACAGAAATGAATCTATTCAAAGTACTAGAAGTATATCTCTGATTCAAGTACTCTTATTGCTCCACAAACTTAAATATAACATCAGAAATGTGAATAAAATATGCACTTTAGAGTCTGATGATCATCACATGATGGAGCTAAAATCCTTACAGTGTGTAACATTAGAAGATCAAAATGCCATAATGTCTGAAATTAGGGATTATAATAATAGTTTCTTATTGTTTTGAAACTTAGAAATGAATTCCTATTATGGTGACCCATGAAAGCAATTCTATTCTTAAAGAAATTCTGTCCAAGAACTGTATAAATAATGCATAAGTGGTTGTAATAAGAACCAAAGTGACTCTTGAAGGTTCCTAGCTGGGATGTGTGACCAGCTAGGGCGCTTGATTTCTTGATGGTCTAGTGACTCCTGATCCCCAAAGCTATAGGATTTGGTTGACAGCCACAGATCTTGTGTTCTTCCAAAAGTCTTATGAAAATTGATTCCTTATGAATGTAGATTATCAGATCTACTTTTGATAGGACTCAGGTTGGGAGTATTTGCTACAAAGTGTTAAACGTGAAGATACAACTTGAAATGGTCACTCCATGTCAACAGAGTTCCTTATGAACAACAAACTTCAACCTTGACACCTCTCCTATGAAAGCACAACATGAAGCAAGGATTAGTAGCGCATGGCTGCATGCCTATAACTGCAGCACCAGAAGGGTGGGGCAGGGGGATAACTCGAGAGTCCAAGTCTAGCTTGCCAAAAAGAGAGATCCTTGAATTAAACAGCTCCAGAAAGGCTGGAAACCCTGGAAAAGCTAGTGGACATAATTCCAGAGCTGTGGTGCTAAGAGACTATTGGCCACAGTGGTCTGATTGATTTAACATGTCTGAAAGGAGGAATAGAATAGCACGGAGAGAATTTTCCATGTATAACCAAGCACAATTTTGTTTGCATTTCTACCCACCTTTCTGAGAAGTGAGCTCAGTAGTCTCAAAGACAATACACCTAAGAACAAGTGACAAAACCAGCAAGCCAGTACTTCATGAACTCAGACACAAACCTCTAAGTTGATAAAATTTCAGCAAATAATGCATTAAAAGACCGAAACACTTAGAGCAAGTAGAATTCTTCAGGTATTCAGAGCTTGTTCAATGTTTTAAAAATAAACTTGTGTAACTTATGTTATTTAGCAAGGTTAACAAAATAAACTACATGGTAGAACATTTTTAAGAGACAAAAGATAAGAGAGTTTGCTGTGAGATTCTGTCCCGAGTGGCATCAGAAGCTACACCTATGCATTTTTGCCAGTATGACTGCCCAAACATGCTGAATGAGGACGGTACCAATGGACATAGCAAACTGGATGGTGGAAAGCCCATCAGATCTTAACCCTACATAAAATCTATAGGCAACTGAAGAAAGCTGGGAGTGGGAGAAATGATGTTCCCCTGGTAAGAGCATGTGAATTTGATGTCCACTGTCAAATGGCCAGCCTTGAAAAGAAACATTTAAGTAGCATTAGACAAACTGAACAGGTTGCATAGGAATATATACACATATGCCCACATGTATATTCATGCAGTAACTAGTAGTAACAAGGGAGCCTATGCATTTGAAGGAGAAAAGTGAGTAGTATATAAAAAGGAGGGTTAGAGGGATGAAAGGGAGTTGGTAATGTTATAATTATGATCTTGAAATAAAAGCCAGAGATTCAAAAAGAAAGAAAAACTATATGCTATGTCAACTGATCCTCCTGACCCCACAAAAATTATTTGACAGAATACTAATTCATGATTCACACACAGTTCAACAGCAATAGAAAATATTTCCTTCACCTTAACAAGAACATCTAAAACACTCTTACAGTTAACATCATACTTGATGGTCAAAGACTGCTTTCTAAGATGAGAAACAAAGGTATATGCTGTCACTGCTCTAAGTCAACCTTGCACAAGAAGTTGAAGCCATGATCAGACAAGGAATTAACACCAAACGCATACACTCTGTAAAGGAAGAAAACTTTTGTGTTTGTAGATTTTCTGTATTTGTGCATAAGCAGAACAACCACAAAAAGAATGGAAAAACACAAAAGCAAAGAAACAAAAACTTTAGAAATTAAGAATTCAGTAGAGCTGCCAAAAATAAAACCAACACCCAAAAAGCTAGTTGGACACTGACAATGGACAATCAGAAACTGAAATAAATGTAACCACTTAATATTACTCCAAGGAAGATAAAATGTATAAATTTAGTATAAACATACCAAGATAAGCATTATGTTCAACTACACAAATTCTAAAATGTTCTTTTGAAAAGCTCATATTTTTATGGGCTCTAAATTACTCTGTAGGTTTAGCACTGTTCCTACCAAAATTTTATTATATATGCACTCTTATTCTATAATTTATACATAAGAACAAAAGCACTAAAATAGCTAAGACAGTTTTTGACAAAGGAGACTGGATCGGGAGGAACCACAGTCCTGGAGTTGTAAGTACAGCCACTGAAGGTCTAAAGTAAAGATGGCACATAGGTTAGTGAAACCGTACAGCAGTCCAGAAATACGTTCACATAAACACATATGCAATTTGACTTTACTAAAGGCAAAAAGAGGCAAGTCAATGGAAGTGAATCATTCTTTTAAATAAATTATTCTAGAGGAGCTGGCCATCCATAAGTCACTCCCCCACCAAAACTCAAAACAAACAACCTCACCTGTGATTCATATTCCAACCCCAAACTCTGTGTGACATTTCTGTCAGTGGAGACCATAAAATTAGTTATAAGACATACAACTATAAAACTACTGGAGAAGACAGGATACGGAGTACACACACAATTCATGCTTGGTGAGATCTGAATGCACTCTAGATATATGGCTGTCAACTTCCTGGGCTTTAAGATCATTATTATTAATATTAATATTAGTGTTATACAAAACTTGCCTTACCCACAGAACTCACTAAGTCAGAGAGCTAGGGGAAGGTAAGCAGTCCCTCCCTGTGTGCTTACTCGCAGATTCCTGCAAATCCATAAGGAGTTCAAAATAAGAAGTTAAAAAACAGGAACATGGAAGATAGGAAATCTTTCTGGGGGTGCTTTAAAGACACATAGAAGACAATCACCAAACCTCTTTCCAAAAGTTTCAACCAAGGAAATTATCTTAGACTTTTAAGGGTATCATCTGAAGTTAGAAAAAAAGCTAAAAGAAAGAAGACATTTTTATGGCGTTACAAAAAAATATGGATACAATCTAATAAAACTAAAGACATCCATTGAAATATTCAATTTTTATTAAATATATTTTAATAAGAAAAATGCATAAATATTTAGGAATCCTAATACCACATAGTACTTATACAATAAAGAGGACATGAATGTATTATGTAAATATGTTCATTACTTGCTGTTGTGATAAAAACCTGGAACATTTTCCTAAGTTTTTTTAAAATCTGTTTTAATCATGCACTATTGCTGATGCCAAGTACTGCTTACTGGCAAGAACCTAATATGGATGCCTCCTCGGAGGTTCTACCAGAGCCATCCTGATACAGAGGAGAATGCTTGCCGCTAACCATCAGACTGAACAGGAGGACCCCAGTGAAGGAGCTAGAGAAAGGACTGAAGGAGCTGAAAGGGTTTGCAACCCAATGGGAAGAACAAAATGATCAACTAACCAAACCCACCACAGCTCCCAGGGACTAAAACAGCAACCAATGAGTTCACATGGAAAGACCCATGGCCTGAGGTGCATATGCAGCAGAGGGAAGCATTGTCTGGCATCAATAGGAAGAGAGGCCTTTGGTCCAGTGAAGGCTCATTTTTCCAGTGTAGGGAAACACCAAAGTGCTGAGGTGGGAGAGGGTGGTTGGGAGAAGGAGCACCTTCATGGAGGTCATGGGAGGGGGAGGGAGGATGGCATTGTGGAAAAGGGATAACATTTGAAATGTAAATGCAGAGAATCTCCTATAAAAAATTTTTTGGGGGAAAAATAAAATAAAATCTGTTTTTAAATGAACTAACTAAATTCCTCCCTTCAGCTTTAGAATAGCACCATGTGCAGGCTTGGGTTAGTGGCCCTAAGTCCATTTGTAGCGGTAGGTGCTTAGGGTAGAGGCAGAGAAGGCATGCTGCACACAACAAAGGCCATGCACCATGACTTCAGATGGGACCTGCATGAGAACTATGACAGGAGGACACTCTTTGTCTTATGTATTTATTTCACACACTCAGAGGCCAACTTATCATCGTGAGTAGCCATGTTTGATATGATGTGATGGAGTAAGATACGACATATGGTAGATAATCGCACCTCCTCCACCTTAGCAATAACAATATTCTATATAGGACACTCCAGGTGCCAGAAAAAGCAGCATGTTCTGGCAGGCAGGAATCTACTAACAAACAGCAGTTTGTATGTTTTCTTTATTTGAAAAATTTAGTTAAAAGATAAATATATCAGTTCTCTCTTGTCTCTCTCCCATGTCCCTCCCCCGTAGCCCATTTCACGATTCTCCCTCAATCTCTTTCAAATTGATGGCTTCTTTTATTATTGCTGTTGTTTTTATTTTACATATAAATGCAATATATGCCACATATGCATAAGTGCATAAATATATCAGTCCAGTCTGCTAAGTTTGTTTAGTGAAGTTGGGATACATGATTTCAAGGCAGACTACTACTTTGTATTGAATAATCAATTAGGGGGTACACCTGACTGGAAAAGAACCTATCTGCAGTTTTTTTCCCTAAGGGTAAGACCTAGTGAAATTCCTTCTTCTACATTAGGATATTAATTGATATTGAATTTGACAGTTTCTTAATAAGCGTTAAGGCATTGTGGGACCATACACACGTGTGTTTATCTTCTGCGTCGTATATACAAGTATTGATTCTATCACACTTCATGAAAGTCAAATATGACCTGAAAGCATTACATTAAACTACAGCTATGGCAAAGAAAATGTATTGAACGGTTTAGTAACCCCGATAATTTCCTAGAAAAGAGCCAGCTAACTAGGATATGTGTGTCCAGCAGTACCAGTGTGCACAAATATTTTACTTTCCCTTCATGTTTATCTTAGAATTTGTAAAACACATTCACTTGTACAATTATTTAATTCTTTCCTACACTCAGCTTGATATTCCAAGAGGACATGATCACCCGACCACCTATCCCAAATTGGTACCTTATAAATACATAATGAAATAATAAGTGTAAGAAAACTGTCTGTTTCCATGTTACATTCTGTCCTACATGTACTTTATGCTTATGGTAACTAGTGGGATTTCAGTGCATGCTATCAAACATCTAAAAGAATTAAGTACTGACAAAAATATTCATAGAGTGTTATGCCAAAATGCCTTTAAAATCTACATGTATCCCTCTTTTTAAAAAAAAGTTGTAAGAAAAAAAATTAAGTAGAGATTGTCTAGACAGAATGATCTCATTACATGTATTTGTTTTTCAGTAGTCTAAATCTAATGAAAATTCTAAATTACTTTAGTGAATAAATGTTTTTAGTTATGATTATATGTTGCTTTCTATGAGATACTGCCAATTCTACAATATCCATATTAAATTATGTCCTTATAACAAAAAAAAAAAGCCGAGCACTAATTCATTGTGTAAATGTATCACATTTTCTTTATCCATTTTTCAGTTGAGGGATATCTGGGTTATTTCCAGTTTCTGTCTATTACAAATCAAATAAAGGTGCTATGAAGAAGAAGGAGGAGGAGGAGGAGGAGGAGGAGGAGGAGGAGGAGGAGAAGAAGAAGAAGAAGAAGAAGAAGAAGAAGAAGAAGAAGAAGAAGAAGAAGAAGAAGAAGAAGAAGAAGAAGAAGAAGAAGATGATGATGATGATGAAGAAGAAGAAGAAGAAGAAGAAGAAGAAGAAGAAGAAGAAGAAGAAGAAGAAGAAGAAGAAGAAGAAGAAGAAGAAGAAGAAGAAGAAGAAGAAGAAAGTAGAATGTAGACAGCCATCAGGACCAACAACCTGCCCGCAGAAAGCTCAGCACCCAGGAGCATTCTCACTCCTAAGCCCACTGGCCCACAGGCCCACCGGAGAAACAAGCTTCAATCAGAGACAAACGGACCAACGAGCATCACAGATAATAAGATGGAAAGAGGCAAGTGCAAGAACCTAAGTAACAGAAACCAAGACAATCTAACAACATCAGAACCCAGTTCTCTCACCACAGCAAGTAGTGGAAATTCCAATATACCAGTAAAACAAGATTTGGACTTAAAAATCATACCTCATGATGATGATAGAGGGCTTCGAAAAGTACATGAATAACTCTTAAAGAAATACAGGAGAACACAGAAAAATAAGTAGAAGCCCTTAAAGAGAAAAAAAATCACTTAAAGAGCTACAAGAAAATACAACAAAACAGGTGAAGGAATTTGAACAAAATCATCCAAGATCTAAAAATGAATATAGTAACAATAAGGAAATCATAAAAAGATACAACCCTGGAGGTAGAATACTTAGGAAAGAGATCGGGAGTCACAGACTGGTAGATCACCAACAGAATACAAGAGATAGAAGAGAGAATCTCAGGTGCAGAAGACACTATAGAAACCATGGACAGAGAAAATGCAAAAGCAAAAATCTCCTAACCCAAAACATCCAGGAAATCCAGGACACAATGAGAAGACCAAACCTAAGGATAATAGGTAAGGAAGAGAGAAAAGATTCCCAACTTAAAGGCCCAGTAAGTATCTTCAACAAAATTATAGAAGAAAACTTCCCTAACCTAAAGAAATAGATGACCATGAACATAGAAGAAGCCTACAGAACTCCAAATAGACCAGAAAAGGAATTCCTCCCGGCACATGATAGTCAAAACATCTAATGTACAAACAAAGAAAATATACTAAAAGCAGTAAGGGGAAAAGGACAAGTAACATATAAAGGCAGAATGACCAGATTACACAAGACATCTCAACAGAGACTATGAAAGCTAGAAGATCCTGGACAGATGTCATACAGACCCTAAGAGAACACAAATACCAGCCCAGGTTACTACATCTAGCAAAACTCTCAGTTATCATAGATGGATAAACCAAGATATTCCAGTACAAGACCAAATTTATACAATATCTGTCCACAAACCCAGCCCTACAAAGGATAATAGATGGAAAACTCCAACACAAGGAGAGAAACTACACCCTAGGAAAAGTAAGAAAATAATATTCTTGCAACTAACCGAAAAGCAGATAGCCACACACACATAAGTCTACCTCTAACAACAAAAATAACATGAAACAACAATTAGTATTACTTAATATCTCTCAGCATCAATGGACTCAATTCCCCAATAAAAAGATATAGACTAACATACTGGATAAGTAAACAGGACCCGACATTTTGCTGCATACCAGAAACTCATCTCAGTGACAAAGACAGACACTACCTTAAAGTAAAAGGCAGGGAATTTTTTTCCTATCCAGTAGTCCCATGAAACAAGCTGGAGTAGCCATTCTAATGTCAAATAAAATTGACTTTCAGCTAAAAGTTACCAAAAAAGATAAGAAAGGACACTTCATACTTATCAATAAAGGCCAAAGGGACAGACAGCACAACTAAGTCAGAGCGGTTAGGGGGGATGAAGGTCGGGGAAGACAAGGGATTATTGAACCAATTAATTGTTCCAGGGGTTGTATAGTTTGTGAGGGTATTAACAACAGTTAAACATTTTTTTGATCAATCTAGATAGACAACATGTTTTCCTTACTATCATGTAACATTCCCAAGTTCTGTATCCATTTGATTTTGGCAACAGAGTTTATCTGTAGCTGGAAGGTCCCGAGTCTGTCCCCTGTGGGTCTCAGCTGTCATCTGCAGATCTTAGAGTGTTTGTTTAGGAAGTCTTCAGACAGCTTCACTGTCCCAGGCAGGTCTAAGGAGATGGCATTAGTCTCCTCTGGATCTGTGGCAGGAGCACTGTCCCTTTCTTTTGTGGAAATAAACCTGTAGGGTAATCACAACAGAGGAACAGAAAGAAGCCCAGTGGAGGATGTTGGCATAGAGCCAGTAATGTGTATTAAGCCTGTAATGGTTTGTTTGGGAGCACATCATGGTCTGTTGTTATGATGTTAGAAAAGCAAGTTTGTTTGAGGAATTTTGTCCTGAAAGGCATCCTTTAAGTCTGCTTTGAATGGCTGAGGGAAGAAATATCATGTTAATTATGTGTCTGGGGTAAGTAATAACAGTTTGTCTATAAAAGAAAACTAGTTGTTAACTAAGCATTGAATAATGGTTGTCAATATAGTTTGTTTGACTTGTGGGAGTAGGTTAAGTATGATTTTGAACCTTAAAAGAAAAATTTTGGACATAAGTCTCTGGGGCTTCAAAGACTTTAACTCAACTGAGCAGCAGGTTATCCCTCACTGCCCCACATACCATAGTAAGAATCATCCTTTCTTTTAAAAAAAGAACAGTTTCTTTAAGGTTTTTGTTAAGTAAATGAAGAGTCTGAATATCACAACCTTTATTTACATTTCCAAAGACATTCTAACATTGATTTTTTTCATGTCTTTATAAAAAAATGCTATTATTTGGAGCAAAAAATTAATAATTTGTCATGGATGGGCCATTGAGAAGAGATCTATCCCTTTGCACCAGCTTCTCTTAGCCACCTGCTACCTTAAGGAGCAGATTCTCGTCAGTCTCCAGTCTAGTAGACATTGGCAGCTTGCTTTTCATATGGTTGCCTAAGAACTAAGTTATCGCGATTGCCCAACCTATCAGTCTCGCCAACAGATTTTTGACAACTACGTCAACATTGAAAGCAATGGCGGGCAGCTTGCCAGCCACACCCCTCCACACACCCCCTGACATTGCTAATCACAGGGCTGCAAGATGGGACAGAGGGTCCAATAGATTTGTCTTAGTTTCCACTAAGTATTACTTAATTCTTTGTTCATTTGTACCACATTCTCTCAAGCCTCAAGAAAAAATGTGTAGTTTTAATCTATCGAGTGAATTTTTAAAGCAATGTATTTGAGATAGATAAAGCAATTTTGGGGAAATTTTCTTTCTGAAGAGCATGCTGCTTTTTGTTATGTGTTGTCCCTTTGTATGCTATGAAATATTTCATCTTATTGGCTGACGGTCCTGATAAATATCTGATCTGCTGTCTTTCTGATCACCTTCTGCTGATACCTCTGAAACACAAGTCAGAGACAAGCTGTGCTTGAATCGGAAATAGAATGTTAGTCTATGGAGAAATATATGTGGGGAAGGTTCTACTCTCCTGCCAACCACCCCAAACATGGCCCACGGTGCACCTTCAGCAAAAGGAGAGAAACATGGTCAAGGGAGAATGGGATGCATTTCTTATCTCTTGCAGCTTTCAATAGTTTTCTTTGTTTTTTGTTTGTTTGTTTGTTTTTTGGGGTTTTTTTGACAGCTTGTTTGTGGAGTATCCTTATGAATTCCTCTTTGGCTTGAATTTACGAGACGAGCAATCTCTTGGCTTTCTGTACCTGAAGGCTGCCATCATTTCCTATGCTTGGAGAACTTGCAGCATTAATGGCTTAAATATGATGTCTGCATCTTTCCATTGTTTCCCTCATAAAATTCTGGCATCTGTAGATCTGTTCTCTTAAAGTAACTTCTTGATTGTCATTGGCCTTCATTCTCTTTTTCATTTTACTCTTTTGACTCCATGATGCCAAAGGCACCTTTGGGTTTACAGATTCTTCCGTCTGATTATTTTCTCAGTCAAGGCTTTCCTATGCAGGATTATTCTGAACTCCTCTTTGTCCGTCGTTTTATAGACACCCACTCATGTAGGACTCATGATTGCAACATAATTTATTTTGGGTTGCTTTACATTTTGGTAACCTTTGTATGCCTAATGGAGAGCCACTAAGTTAAGAACAGCACAGTGAGTCTGTGCTTTCAAAATCAAAATACTGTAAAGCGTTATTTTATGTGTGAAGGAAATAAAAAATAAGTAAGAATCCAAGAAAATTGAAGAGATTTCTCAGTCTTTTCTGCTCTTGAGTAGCTTGCCAGACTCTTAAAATGTGAGTAATTCCCACTAACTTTCCTATCCCATCTTTCTTATATTACTTTCAAGAAGTAAATGACGTGAGCCTAAGATGCGGGTTGTAAAGACACCATACCCTTCAGGCACAAGAGAATCGAAGTTATCTAGACGTTCTACCAGGGAACTAGAGCTCATAATATGAGAAGCTACAATACAAGTTGCAAAAGCAGAAAGTCAGTGAATAGTCCTACTTAGGTGAGACACCTATCACCTATGGCACCCAACAATGACCAGTCCCTAATGTTATCCTCAGTGGTACCATAGTGGCACTTTCATCTTGGGGACAACCAACAGCTATCTAGTTGAACCTAATGCCCATTTGATAGAAGGAAATTCTTCCCTGGTATTGTAAACTTAGCCAACTACTTGTGACTGAAGAGGTCAAATCCCTGGAGGAGAATATGTTACTCCCCTTTTCCTAAATCAATATAATTTCTAACTGCATTGTAGATAGCTGTCCTTACACCCATAGATAAGCGCTTCTCTCATCCCTCATCAATAAGTTTCTTTTTGCAACACATAGAGACTATTAAAGAGCTCTGCAGCTAGTCGAAGTGCAAAGAGAAAGTGAGCATAGGGTTCCCAGCCACAATCTATACATTGCTAACACAACTGTACATCCAAGGAAAATCATAGAGAGAGGGAGTGGAAAGATTGTAAGAGCCAGAGGACCAGAATACCTTCTGCTAGGTAGTGTCTTCTAAAGGTGGCAGGGAAGCTATACCCATGAAATCTCAGCAATGTGGTGGCTTAAACAAGACCTACATAGTGACTCCACCAGTTGGCCTGCCAGTGTGAAACAGAAAACTCCACAAGGTCTCACTAGATGAAGTGCTGCAGGCAATCAGGAGCTGCTTTGAGAGTAACCGTTGTCCCCAGGGACAAATTCCCTGACAGTTTATCCAGTCCCTAGAGGTCAGCTGGGAGGAGGCAAGGTGAAGATAGAAATATATATGGAAGGGATCAGTGCATAACATATACATGCATGGAAATGCCATAGTTAATCCCGTTCATTTTACAGTTCTTATGCTATAATAATCACAATGAAACAATTCCAATAAGCAGCTACCTCTCTCATTCTACTCACTCCAGGTTTAGTCCATTTGTTAATGTGTAGCTATTTGTAACAGGCTCTTAGGATCTTTTAGATTTCAGAATCATACATTACAATGCTTTCTCTTCCATTTTTAAATTTTATTTCTATACCACACTACGTAAGTATCCTTGCATTTCTCTTTTTAGTTGAACAAAATGTTTCCTGATTTTTTTCCTTTTTCCTTAAAAACTATTATTTTTTATTCTATTTTTCTATTTTCTTATTCTTTCTTTGTCAGTTCTTTTCTTCTGCAAATCAGAATCTGTTTATCATTTTTGAAATAGGTATTGTTACTATTATTATGGTACTATGTGTGTGTAATACGTGTGTGAGCACAACGTAATTCGAGTGTAGAGATCAACAGACAGTTTTCAGGAGCTGGATTTCTTCTTTCACCGTGGGGTTTAGGGCTCAGACTCAGGTTATGAGGTTTGACAGGATGAACTTAAAAAATTTACTTTTATTTCATGTGCGATGGGGCTATGCCTGGATGTTTGACTGTTCAAGGGAGTTACAGACAGTTGTGAGCTGCTATGTGGATGCTGGAAGTTCAGCTCAGGTCCTCTGGAACCAAGGAGCTGTCTCTTGGCCCTGCATTTTTAAGACAGCTCCTTGGTTTTTCTACATAAAGAATATTTTTCTTTTTCTTTATTCTTCTCTATATCCTGACTGTGTGTGTGTGTGTGTGTGTGTGTGTGTGTATACATACTATAACCTGACTATAACCTCCTTTTCATCTTCTTCTCCCATTCCCCCTTCCTCCCATCTCCCCAAGATTCACTGCTCCTCAGTTTCCCTTCATAAAGCAGGGATCCCAGTGATATCAACTGAACACAGCATATGATGCTATAAGAACAGGCACAGCCTTCATATCAAGCCTGGGGGAGGCTTTGGGAAGTGCCTTGAGCCATTCTCTCTCCAGCATGCGCTTAATTCATTCTTATCTTTACAATCTGTGTTAGTTATTGCTGCTCACAACCTCTGTAGCACTATTTCCCTTCAACCCCACACATTTTGGAACATCTTGCTTTTGGTTTTGATTGGGTCCTGAACTTTTTTTCTTTGTCTCTATTTGATCTTATCTGCCCCATTGGTTATTCAACAGCATATTGTTTAACTTGCACACATATGTAATATTTTTTCTAGCTTCCTTTATCATTAATTTTTATTTTAGCTACTTTCAAGTTAGAAGTGACACTTGATATAATTTTAATCTTTTGAAATCTTTATGATGGACCATGGTACCACAAATGATCAATACTGAGAAATGCTTAAACATAGTTGTGAAGAATATAGGCTTTGGTGTTATTGGGTGGCCCAACCTATAAATGCTTAACTGTTTATAACATAGTATTGGCCAGTTGTGATGCTATCTGTTAATCGTGGGGAAATTATAACCTCTATTGAGAATGAGTATTAAAGTTTCCTACTACTATATTTTTATATTCTCTTTCAAGTCTATTTTTTTACATATCTGGGTGTTCTGAAATTCAGTGCACATAGATTCAAAACTGTATAGCTTTCTGATACAATTTTAGCATTCCATAAAACCTCCTTTGCCTACTGTGGCATTATTTCACTTACACACACACACACACACACACACACACACACACACAGGAAATCTAATAAAAGTGTTTCTGTAAAAGAGAAATTATAGATTAAAAAGAGCAACGGATGAAGATTATATACATTTCCACAATCAAGGAAATGACTAGAATGTGAAATAAGTCTCAAACAAGCTATTTGTTAGTAAATTTGGGAAACGTGTCCCTGAGGAGAGCATGGTAATAGATTTCTAGCCTCTAAAGATGTCATGAAACACGTTTATCAAGTTAAGGCATTTACTTTGTATTTCTTTGTGATGTGATAGCAACCATATAAAACAGAAAGACTAGAAATCCTGAAGTCAAATTTAGTCTCCTTTAAAAATTTATGTTGAAATTTGGAAAAACTGAGAAGGTTGAATAAGGTAAATTATGCACAGCTGGACATACTAAGGACATTCGAGGTAAAAAACAGATGTGGGATACAACAAGCTTAGAGATTTACCAAACTCACTCTATCGTACTGTGGATGCTCAAAGATAATAAACAGCTAATCTTGGTTTTGTGACGAACTCTAGCCAACTTGTTAAACATACTCTCCTCTGATTGATACTTAGAAAACAGCCACACAGTTAATTTAACTATGAAATTTGTTTGCATGTTAACTCTATTTCTTGCCCCCTTTTTTTCTGTACTGTTTTCGCCTGCTTTAATGTTCAAAGTGCAGCCTATTAGATAAGGCATATTTATACTTAGATGTAAAAACGTCTCTGAATCATTCATAGGCCTGGAGAAAGGTATAGATGATTACTAATGTGGGGATTACTTAGAGAAGTTTTAAGATGGGTTTGAGCTTTCCTTTGGGACCTGAAGTGCTTGTTATGCTCCAGGATATGGCTAAATGTGGAGGAAATAAGCAGGGGCAGCAGTATGAGAAAGGTTTCCAAAGGAAAGATGTCTGCGCTGTGTGTGAGGGGCACACGCATTTAGAGGACAGAAAGATAAGTTCATATTGCAAAGCACATTAACTGTGGATAAGGAAGCCAGGGGAAGTAGGAATAAGATTTGGCTGAGATGGTGGAGACACGGAGGGAAGGCCAACTGACAGGTCCTGCATTCTAAGAGGCTCTTGTTGCTAAGCAACTGGATCTAGAACTTAATCCAATGAGAGACAAAGGGAGAAAGAATTTATGTTCTATTTGTCATGTGAGTTCTCATGTAGAATCTTTGCTTATAAAATGGTTCTTACAAATGATTCATGACTAAGACCACACCAAGATATTATCACTACATCTCCTGGTAAGTCACTCAAGAGGTTAGGTCAAAAGGACAGAAGTACATGAACCCCCCCCTTCCCACACATACACACTCACACATATACACACATGCGTGTGCATGCACCCTTTCTTTTCTAGTTGCTCAGATCTTGTAATGGGCTGGTGATTCTTATTATTTATAATCCCTGTCTTTATTTGGTTGTGGCAAACTGTTTTTAATGTATTATTATTATTCATGTTTATAAAATTTTGAGTTAGACTGTAAATGATGGTGAGGTGTAGATGATAATTATGTACACAGACGAATGAGGTGAATGTTAACTGGGAATAGGAGATGCTGGAGACAGTGTTGAGAGTTCTATATTAGTATGGTACTGTAGGTTCTTTTAAATTTATTTCCACCACCACCACCACCACGGTCTTCATTATATATATGTGTTTATGATCCTCTGTATGTGTGTGTCTTTGTGTTGGGATGGGTGGAAGAGGATGGGTGTGGAAGTCAGAGAACAACATGTAAGAATTGGTTCTCTCCTTCAACTATAGGTTTCTAGGGTTAAATGCAGGTGATCGGGCTTGGATGGAAACATTGCTGCCCGCTGAGCCTCTTCTGCACATTCTTTTGCTAAAAATGTCACAATTATTCAGAACCTGCAGCCTCTTTAGTCACTGTTTAAAATAATGTAAGATGTAAGGAAACTGGCTCAACTTGCGAGTTTCTTTGTCAGTGATCTGTTTGCAAGGTGAGGTCTTAGAAGTGAATTCTAAGGTAGTTTTGTAAGGGTTACATTTACCAACAATATCATGAAATCACCCTTTCTATCACAAACATATAAACTCATAACCAAATATACCCGTACAGTATATATACATACGGGTGTGTATCAAGATATAAACAGATCAGCATGCCCGATTTTACATACAGTTTTTAACACACTATCCTCAAAGATTTCTTCTACTGACTTTGCTATCTTATGTGGGGTCTGGGAAACTCATAATGGAAGTTTCCTGTCCTTTCTTCAAGCACTGAAGACACTGAAGGCTTCTTGTTACTTTTATAAGATTCTACCCCCCCCCAAAAAAAAAAAAAAAACTGCTGTCACCGATGTACATCAACAA
Organism: Micromys minutus; assembly: GCF_963924665.1. Classification (NCBI taxonomy): domain Eukaryota; kingdom Metazoa; phylum Chordata; class Mammalia; order Rodentia; family Muridae; genus Micromys; species Micromys minutus. The sequence goes on along the minus strand of NC_137983.1, from coordinate 29,458,312 downwards.
ACCAAAGACTTGGAAAATATCATACTTTGTGCTCAAGAAGTATTAAAAGACAGATTATTTTTCTTATTTCAAATACTATGATGTAAACTCAATAATAACATTTTGGAAAAAAACCCCAGCAGTTTTCAAACAGGGCCCTGCACATTGTTGAGAATGTACAAAATAATAAAATTTAAAAACAATGTGAACAACAAATTAGAAGTTATTACTATGAGGCTATTTTGGGGGAAAAAAACTTCCATCCTGGCTAATCTGTGGGACGAAAAGCCTTACATTTTGTGTTTTCTCATCTTCTTCAGCCTTCTCAGAGGATTTGGTAATTCATATTCCCAGAAACATTGTCAGAGTGTCGTAAGAATGTCAAAAGCTGAAAAACAAATGAAGCTGTATATGTTGAGTGATTTGATCAGTGGTTGGTGAACTTATTGAGTCTAGAGTTTGTATGTGAGCAGGAGGGATGAGGATGAGAGCTTGCAAGATGGTCAAGCAGCAAGGTCATCATTGTAGACATCCCCGAACAAGAGAGTAAACTGTGATTAAATGCACAATGTGGTTAGTATCATGAGAAGTGATATCATGACAATAGCATAAATATAAGTCTGTCGCTAATAATCTTTCAGGAGTAAAATAAAATGGTAGGTGTCGTGGGGTTGTTTACATGCTTGCTAAACACAATGAAAACTTGGAGTAAGGTGAAGAGAATAGTGGACCCACATGGTGGAAGAAGAAAGTCAACTTCCACAAGCTGACCACTGGCATTGATTGGTTACTCCTACAAGGCATTGCCACCATGTTAGCCTAGAATATTTTGCAGGCAGGATAGATTGTAGCTCAATGGTTTTGTGGTTGGTGTTTACTTTTCTCTTGTGGCAGCCTTCAGAGTGCCTTGGCATGCCATAGATACCAGATCGGAGGGGTGAAGATTCTATACACACAGCAGATCAACTTCTCCATGTTTAACAAATTGTATAGGTGTCTTTAGCAACGAGCCCTAGCCATCAGTTTGTAGAGAAACCAACAGTTCCTAATATCATCACTTGAATGATCTGATGGACCTTGTAGATGCTTGCAGTTGTCAATAAAAATGGGCAGTTTATATGTGCAGTACTCAGTCCGTAGTGCCAGAGACTTGAATACATCTTTCCCTCACAAATCTACAGACAGTGCAGATTATTGCTAAGACGATTGTTTCAGTCATCTACACAGACCACAAAAGCCCATACCATCCCTCTGGGTCTCTCAAGCGAGTATTGCACTATCTGAATTTTATGTAAATTAACATGTTTCCATAATAAATAAAAAACTAGCTGTTATTGGAGGCCAGGCACCAGAAACTGTTGCCAGCAGATTCTCATAAACAGCATTGTTGAGGCAAATTTTTCACTATTTGTATTTTTTTTTTTTTTACTATTTGTATTTTTATGTGAAGTGGGTACAGGCATTTTAAAAATTTATCAAATATATCTATTTGGAAATTGATCTTTAGTAATTTTTAACTTTTTCATATTTTCTTCTTTATTTTTTAATTTTTATTAATTAATTAATTTACTTTACATCCTGATCACAGCTTTCCTCCCTCTTCTTATTCCAGTCTCTTCCTCTTCTTTTCATTAATTTGTTTACATCCCAATCACAGATTTCCCTTTCCTCCTCTCATCCCAGTCCCTCCCTCTCACCCCCCTCCACCTCCCCTCCTTTTTTGCCTCAGAGAATGGAGACCTCCTGCATATATTAACCTGCCCAGACATATCTAGTTGCAGTAGGACTAGGTACATCTTTTTTCTATTGAAGCTAGACAAGGCTGGGAAAGGTATCCAAAGGCAGGCAACACAGTCAGAGACAGACGCTGCTCCTGCTCCTGCTGTTAGGGGTCCCACATGAAGACATAGGTGCACATCTCTGTTACATATGATTACGGGGCCAAGGTCCATCCCACACATGTTTTCTGATTGGTGGGTCAGTCTCAGTGAGCCCCTATGGTTCTAGATCTGTCTACTTCAGTCTTCTCCCTGCTCTTCCACAAGATTCCCTGAGTTCTGCCTGTTAAGTTGTGGGTTTCTGCATCTGTTTCTATGATGGTTTTGATGAAGCCTCTCAGATGACCGGTATGCTAGAGAGGGGTCTAACTGGGATATATGAAAAAAAAGTTTGTTTTCAATTTTAAAAAGTATACTCTTTTTATAAGTATATCAGATATAAATGCATTTGAGGAACATCCATCAAAACAGCACATCTAATTTAACTATACTATTGTCTATTGATTTTTCACATGAAGATACCCATTAGAGAAGATTCCAATCCTTTGATTCTGCAATTTGACAGAATTTTGGTAAGATGAAACAATCAGTGATTTGTTATATAAAAGTGCATGTTAGGGGTTGGAGAGATGGCTCAGCGGTTAAGAGCACTGACTGTTCTTCCAGAGGTCCTGAGTTCAAATCCCAGCAACCACATGGTGGCTCACACCATCTATAATGGGGTCTGATGCCCTCTTTTAACATGAAGGTATACATGTAGATAGAGCACTCATATATTAAATAAATGAAAATAAATTTTAAAAAAAGTAAAAAAAAAAAAAAAATGGAAGAAAGAAAATGTATGTTAAAGACCATGCACTTTATTTTGTACAAGTTTGGTAAGAGGTATGTATACTTTATAACTAAAAATGAAAATAAATTCTTTGGTTGACTCTTATAAATCAAACTTTTCTTGAAAAAAAAAAACAAGTGGCTTTCTCACATTTGTGCTAATATAATTTCGATTTAAATGTTAATGTAAATGTTATATATATATTGGAAACTACACCGTGAATCCATATCTCCTTTATCTAGGTCTGATATTATCAACCTGTGACCAACTGTGATTCTTTTGAACACACAGAGTATTACTTACCACACCAAAATTAAAGAGCAAATTCAGTGCACACTATGAAGCCATATCTTGGTCCAAACGCTAAGGCATATTTGCACAAAGTCTTCTACATTAGTCAACTCATAATGAAGTTACTCTTATCTCTGCCTCTTTTTTTTTTTTTTATTTCTTAAAGTCTTCCTGCCCTGATGGATCCACTTTTCCAGAAGACAGACTATTAAGGATCAGTGCTGCATGAGATCAAGACAAAGGAAGTACATGGGCAACAGGACCACATCCCATTCTGCTTTGTTTGCTCTCTCTTATAGGACTTAGTAGATATGAGCGAGGCTCTGTTTTATGCAAGGATCACTCTCCTTCAGGAATGGTTGAGGGTGCTGCTCCTTTCTTCTGTATGGCCCCTGACTTGGTGTGCTGAATACAAAGGCCCTCCAGAGACAGTGATACCCTTGAGGGTAAGTGTCTCTAGTAAAGAGATGAGTCTTGCAGGCTGGATGTCCTATAGCCTTCACTTTGGAGGCCAGAGACACATTATCTCCATAAAACCCAAGAAATTTTTGGTATCCAGACAACTCCCTGTGTTTACATACAGTGACCAAGGTGTCCTCTTTGAGGACAGACCTTTTGTCCAGAATGACTGTTATTACCTTGGTTTTGTGGATGGGGATCCAGAATCCATGGCTGCTCTTACAACCTGCTTTGGGGGCTTTCAAGGAATATTACAGATAAATGACACTGCGTATGAAATCAAGCCCAAGAGCCCCTCTTCCACATTTGAACATTTGCTTAACAAGATAGACGGTGAGGAAACTCAATCACATACCATGAAATGTGGATTAACAGATGAAATAGCAGGACGAGTGATACTTCGAGAAAATAAAAGTTCCACTCCACTGCCAAGCGTCTATGGGCCATGGTGGACTCAGAAATTGTATGTTAAAATGGCATTGGTCATAGACCATGAACAATTCCTTTATCGAAAAAGTAATACTTCTCTTGTGATAAGAGATGTATTCAACATTATGAATGGAGTAAATATCGTCTTACTTTCAGTGGATATTAATGTGTCTTTACTTGAACTTATTATCTGGACTAACAAAAATCCCATTCCAGTGCAAGATATATATACTGTCTTGCCAACATTTTGTATGTGGACAAGAACAAACCTTAATCCTCAGATACCATATGACGTTGCCCATCTCTTTGTGAATTATCCTTTTAATGACTATTCTGGCTTAGCCTATTTAGGAACTGTATGTAATAAGACATTTGGTTGTGGAGTTGATAGGCTCTTTGGAGAGAATTTCCTTACCAGTGGATATATTGTAGCACATGAAATAGGCCACAATTTGGGCATGCCACATGATGGGTTACTTTGTACTTGTGGAGAGGGACCATGTTTGATGTCTGCTACAATGGAGATATCCAATAAACTCAGCAACTGTAGTTATGAGGTCTTGTGGACACACATAACCCAAAAGAGCTGCATTCAGAAGGAGCCAGACCCTTCTGCTATCTTCCCAATAAAGATCTGTGGTAACGGTATAGTTGATGAAGGCGAGCAGTGTGACTGTGGATCTCCTCAAACCTGCAAAAGTAATCGCTGTTGTCTGCCTACCTGTACTCTGAGGTCTGGAGCTAAATGTGATAGTGGACTATGTTGTACCCCCAAATGCCAATTCCAACCACGTAGCACTCTGTGCAGAGTACAAGAGAATGAATGTGACCTTCCAGAATGGTGCAATGGAACTTCACATGAGTGCCCTGAAGATCTATTTGTACAGGCTGGGACCTCTTGCCATGGTAATGGCTACTGCTATGAAAAAAGATGTAACAGCCATGATGACCACTGCCAGAGAGTTTTTGGCCAGTATGCCAGGAAAGCATCTGACATTTGCTACAAAGAACTCAATACTCGTGGTGATCGTTTTGGTAACTGTGGACTCATGGACAACACGTATGTGCGCTGTAATACCTCAGATGCCCTGTGTGGGAGGATTCACTGTGACGACGTGAGTATACTTCCCATCCTGAAGAGTCACTATACTATCCACTGGACTCATTTTAATAATGGTTTCTGCTGGAGTACTAGCTACCAATTTGGGATGAAAGTTGTTGATCTTGGCGACATAAAAGACGGCACAAACTGTGGTCCACAGCATGTGTGCATTGACAGAAAGTGTGTTGATAAGCCAAGTTGGGTAAGTAGTTGCTCACCAGAGACCTGCCACATGAAAGGAGTCTGCAACAATAAACAGCAATGCCACTGCAACATTGGCTGGAGCCCACCATACTGCCGGGAAAAAGGCAATGGAGGAAGTATTGGCAGCGGTCCTCCTGAAACTGAGGTAGTTAAGGGAAAGAGGGAAGCCTCAAGAAACCCTATCTTCTTAAGTTGGCTACCTCCTCTGATTTTTGTGATTGTATCTGTATTTGTATTGTTTTTCTGGTTTGGGGTTGCTAAACAACCACTTGACGAGGAAGAAGAAGAAGAAGAAGAAGAAGAAGAGGAAGAAGAAGAAGAAGAAGAGGAAGAAGCTAAACTACTAGTTGAGAAAAATGAAGCTAAACCACCAGACAAGAAAGAAGATGAGACATCACTTAAGAAAAAAGATGAAGAAGCTAATGCCCCAGTTGAAAAGGCTAATGCCCCAGTTGAAAAGGCTAATGCCCCAGTTGAAAAGGCTAATGCCCCAGATAAAGAGGCTAACGCCCTAGATAAAGAGGCTAACGCCCCAGATAAAGAGGCAAAACCACCAGAGGAGAATAAAGAGAATAAACCATCAGACAAGATAGAAGAGGTTAAACCATCCAATGAGAAAGAAGAGGCTAACCTCATCAGTTGAGAGAGAGTAGCTCAATTTCAACAGCTTCACTTCTTCAACTTCAACCAACACAGAACAGAAAAATATAATGTGTTGTCAAAATAATCTTTGAAATTTAATAAAATTTACCACATAGTAATATTTAGCATCCTGTTGTGAGAGATTCTAATGTGTATTATAAACCACTAATAGAAGATCCCAGAAATCTACACACAAAAATAATACACATTTGTCTTTCAATAAAGATGAAAACTTTCATATTTCTACTTCTCATAATCTGAAGAAATTTAGGTAACGTATTTTCTTATTCAAAACTTTCATGGATTACATCTTACTGAGTCGTTGGCCAGAGGGAATTCTATAGAACCCTCAAAATATCACAGGCTAGTATTACCAAATGTATTGGTTACTCTCCATATCTGAATAGTAAGGTCTTATTGCTGAAGACACCATTCATTATTTTGTGTGATAATGTGAGGGGTAGTTCTTGAATGGTTTTGTATAATTGTGCTGTCTGGCCCTGGTTATTATTATTTATTTATTTATTTTGGTGTGTGTGTGTGTGTGTGTGTGTGTGTGTGTGTGTGTGTGTGTGACAGAGAGAGAGATTTTTTAGTTACTGCTTCTGTTTCAGTAAGGTCTTATAAATCTATTGAAATTGTTGACTTTTGGAAGATCCAATATATCAAGAAATCAATCTATTGTCAGTTTTGTGTAGAATAGATTTTTTGTACTGTGTCTTTATCATTTTCTGCCTTTCCTCACTGTGTGTTGTAATGCTTCATTTTTTTAAATCTCTACTTGGATCTTTTCCCCCATATTTTGGTTAGTTTGGCTAAAGATTTGTGAATCCTGTTAACTTTCTCAAAGAACCAAGCCTTCATTTCGTTAGATTTTTCTATCTTGTTGGTGGTGCTGCTGCTTGCTTGCTGCAATTTCATTGATTTTAGCCCTGAGATTCATCATCTTTTCCACATCTACTCTTTTTGAGTATTCTTGTTTTTCTAAAGATTTCAAGTATGTCCCCCAGTGTTTTATGTTGACACTTAGTATTTTAAATTTGCTCCTTAGAACTGTTCTCACTAGCACAGGTTCGTGAGGGCTGTGTCCCTAACCCTCCTGAGGTGTCTGTGTCCAACTCTGATTTTGGCATCCCCATAAAGAAAGTTGCACATTGGCTGTTCTTTCTCTTGGTCCTAAGGCTTTGAGCAGAAACAGACTTTGTTTAGAGGAGTGAGAGATAAGTATACATTTATTTTTACTGTGCCTTACTCAGGACTACATTTAACAAAATGCCTTGTTTACTTTGGAAGAAAAAGTTTTATGAAAATTGTTTTAGTTTGAATATAGAATACTTTCATTAATTACAGCATTATTTTGGAAAATTCTTGAGTTTTAACTCAAATGCTTACCAATACCTACCAAAGTAAAGTGATATTAAGAGATAATTGTTGAGATCAGCTGACTTGCAGACATTTTGGGCGTATTCACATTTTAAGATTCCTTATTAATAAACAGCTTTGTCCTATTTCTAAAAAAAAAAAAAAAAAAAAAAAAAAAAAAAAAAAAAAAAAAAAAAAAACTGTTCTCACTGTGTCCTATTTGTTTAGGGATGTTGTGTTTCATTTTCATCCAGTTCTAAAATGTGTTTTAATTTACTTATTGATTTCTATCTTGACTCATTTTTCACTTAGTAGGTAGTTTTTCAGCTACTATGACTTGGTGTGTTTTTTATTGTCATTAATATCCAGATAAAATGCAAAGTATTATTTCAATTTTTATAACTGTCGAGATTTTGTGTCCTAATATGTAGTCAGTTTTGGAGAAAGATCCATGGGCTGCTAAGAGAAAAGTATATTCTTTGATGATTGGGTGGAATATTTGTAGATGCTGTTGAGTTCATTGGATTTAAGACAATAATTAACTCTAACATTTTCTGTTCAGTTTTTGTCTGGATGACTTTTCTATTGGCAAGCGTAGGGTATTGACATCACCCCTATAACTGTGTGAGACTCAATATGTGATTTTTATCTCTAGTAGCATTTCTTTTTATCAACGTGGGTGCCCTTGTATTTGGTGCATACATGTTTAGAATCAATATATTTCTCTTGGTACATTTTTTTCTTTGATGAGTATATATTGTCCTTCCCAATTTTTTGATTAGTTTATTAGGTTTTGTTGGAAGTCTTGTTTAACAGACATTAACATGATCACACCTGGTTATATTTCTTAGATCTGTTTTCTTGGAACAACGCTTTCCACCCTTTATCCCTAAAGTGATAGGTCCTTGTGGGTGAGGAAAGTTTCTTGGATATAACAAAAATAGATTGTTTTCTAACCCAATCTAGTAGTTCATGTCTATTTATTTTGGTGCTGAAACCATTAATATTAAGAGATACTCATGATCAATGTTTACTAATTTCTCTTATTTTGGGGTGGTGGTATGACCTTTCCCCAAAATTTAAAAGTAACAAGTCTGATATTATTTATTGCTTGTACCCTATTAGGTAGCTAATCTTCTCTTTAGGGTGAAGTTTTTCTTCCAATGCCTTCTCTATAGATGCATGAATACACAGAAATTGCTTAACATTTTTGAGTCATAAACTGATTTTTTTTTTTCTCCATTGATTGTGATTGAGAGTTTCTAAGATATAGTTGTCTGGGTTGGCATCTCTGGTCTCTTAATGATGCTATATCACCTGTTCAGATCCCTCTGGCTTTCAGAGTCTACGTTGAGAAATCAGGTGTTAATCTAACAGGTCTGTTTCTATATGTAACTTGTTCTTTTTCCTTTGCAGTTTTTAATATTCTTTCTACATTCTGTATTAATGTTTTGATCATTATGTGTTATGAGGTTTGTTTTTTCTGGCTATTTCTTTTTTTTTAAACAACTTTATTTTACAAAACAAAGATAAATGTACAGATTTTAAACATTTTTTGCTTAAAATTATACATTTTTGTCAGTACTTTTTTCAGATTTTAACATAATTTTTACATAAAACTATATGAATATATTTTTTAGTCAGTACTTGATTTTTTTCAAGGTTTGATAATATGCCTTAAGAACTTAATAGTTACAATGAGCATAAAGTACATGTAAAACAAAATGTAACATGGAAATAGTTAAAGTTTTCTTGTTTTGTAAATATTTTTGTTTTGTTTTGTTTTGTTTTCTTTATTTCTTGGACTTCATACAGTCTGTGAGTTGTTTCTGGGGGGGGGTGCAAGCCTCTGGGGTTAGCATCCAACTATCAGTGACTGCATATTATGTCTGTTCTTTTGTGACTGGGTTATCTCACTCAGGATGATATTCTCTAGATGCAGCCATTTTCTTAAGAATTTGGTTAAGTCATTGTTTCTGGTGGCTGAGTAGTATTCCATTGTGTATATGTACCACAATTTTTGTATCCATTCATCTTCTGAAGGACATCTGGGTTCTTTCCAGCTTCTGGCTATTATAAATAGAGCTGCTATGAACATTGTGGTGCATATATTTTTGTTGTGTATTAAAGTGTCTCTGGGGTATATGCCCAGCAGTAGAATAGCTGGGTCTTCAGGTAGTACTATATCCAATTTTCTGAGGTATCGCCAGACAGATTTCCAGAGTGGTTGTATTAGCTTGCAACCCCACCAACAGTGGAGAAGTGTTCCTCTTTCTCCACAGCCTCTCCAGCATCTGCTGTAATCTGAGTTTTGGATCTTGGCCAATCGGACTGGTGTGAGGTGGAATCTTAGGGTTGTTTTGATTTGCATTTCCCTGATGGCTAAGGATGTCCAGCACTTCCTCAGATGTTTCTCAGCCATTCTGTGTTCCTCAACTGAAAACGTTTTGTTTAGCTCTGTACCCCACTTTTTAATAGGGTTATTTGATTCTATAGTGTCTAGCTTTTTGAGTTCCTTGTACACCTTGGATATTAGGCCTCTATCTGATGTGGTGTTGGTAAAGATCTTTTCCCATTCTGTTGGTTGCCGTTTTGTTTTCTTGACAATATCCTTAGCCTTACAGAAACTTTGCAATCTCATTAAGTCCCATTTGTTAATCTTTGACCTTAGAGCTTCAGCCATTGGTGTTTTGTTCAGGAAATTTTCTCCTGTGCCTATGAGTTCTAAGGTTTTCCCTACTTTCTCATCTAATAGTTTCAGTGTATCTGGTTTAATGTGGAGATCTTTGATCCACTTACACTTGAGCTTTGTACAAGGAGATAAGAACGGGTCTATTTTCATTCTTTTGCATGTTGAGTGCCAGTTGGACCAGCACCATTTGTTGAATAGGCTGTACATTTTCCATTGAATGTTTACTGCTCCTTTGTCAAAAATCAGGTGACCATATACATGAGGGCTCATGTCTGGATCTTCTATTCTATTCCATTGAACCACATGCCTATTTCTGTACCAGTACCATGCAGTTTTCAGCACAATTGCCTTGTAATATAGCTTGAGGTCAGGGATAGTGATTCCCGCAGATGTTTTTTTGTTGTTGAGGATGGATTTCGCTATTCTAGGTCTTTTGTTATTCCATATGAAATTGCACATTGATCTTTCCAATTCCATGAAGAACTGGGTTGGAATTTTGATGGGGATTGCATTGAATCTGTAGATTGCTTTTGGTAGGATGGCCATTTTTAAGATGTTGATTTTTCCAATCCATGAGCATGGGAGTTCTTTTCATTTTCTAAGATCCTCCTCAATTTCTTTCTTTAGAGGTTTGAAGTTCTTGTCGTACAGGTCCTTCACTTGCTTAGTTAGAGTCACACCAAGGTATTTCATAGTTTTTGTGACGATTGTGAAGGGTGTCTTTTCCCTAATTTCTTTCTCCACATGTTTGTCCTTTGAGTATAGGAAGGCTACTGATTTGTTTGAGTTAATTTTGTATCCAGCCACTTTGCTGAACTTGTTTATCAGCTGTAGGAGTTCTCTGGTGGAACTTTTGGGGTCACTCAAGTACACTATCATGTCATCGGCAAAGAGTGATGTTTTTATCCTTTCTGATTTGTATCCCCTTGATCTCCTTTTGCTGTCTAATTGCTCCAGCCAGGACTTCCAGTACTATGTTGAATAGGTAGGGGGAGAGTGGGCAGCCTTGTTGAGTCCCTGATTTTAGTGGGATTGCTTCAAGTTTCTTGCCATCAAGTTTGATGTTGGCTGTTGGTTTGCTGTATATTGCTTTTATTATGTTTAAGTATGGACCTTGGATTCCAGTTCTTTCCAGGACTTTTAGCATGAAGGGGTGTTGGATTTTGTCGAATGCTTTCTCAGAGTCTAGTGAGATGTCCATGTGATTTTGATCTTTGAGTTTGTTTATATGGTGGATTACGTTGATGGATTTCCTTATGTTATCCACCCCTGCATCCCAGGGATGAAGCCTACTTGGTCATGATGAATGATCGTTTTGATGTGTTCTTGGATTCGGTTTGCAAGGATTTTGTTGAGTATTTTTGCATCAATGTTCATAAGTGAGATTGGTCTGAAGTTCTCTTTCCTTGTAGGGTCTTTGTGTGGTTTAGGTACGAGGGTTATTGTAGCCTCAAAAAAAGAGTTAGGTAGTATTCCATTTGCTTCTATCTTTTGGAATAGTTTGGAGAGTATTGGTGTTATATCCCCAATAAATGTCTGATAAAAATCTGCACTGAACCTGTCTGGACCTGGGCTTTTTTGGGTTGGGAGACTTTTGATGACTTCTTCTATTTCTTTAGGTGTTAGAGGGTTATTTAGATGTTTTACTTGGTCCTGGTTTAACTTTGGGAACTTTTATCTGTCTAGGAATTCGTCCATTTCCTCCAGATTTTCCAATTTTGTGGAGTATAAGTTTTTGTAGTAGGATCTGAGGATTTCTTGAATTTCCACAGTTTCAGTTGTTATGTCCCTACTTTCCTTTCTGATTTTGTTAATTTGGATACTCTCTCCTTGCCCTTTAGTTAGTCTGGCAAGGGGTTTATCAATCTTGTTGATTTTCTCAAAGAACCAACTTTTGGTTTTGTTGATTTTTTCAATGGTTCTTTTTGTTTCTATTTGGTCTATTTCTGCCCTAATGTTGATTATTTCTTGCCGTCCACTCTTTTTGGGTATATCTGCTTCCTTTTGTTCTAGGGCTTTTAGCTGTGCTGTCAGGTTGCTGATGTGGGCTCTCTCCAGTTTCTTTTTGGAAGCACTTAGGGTTATGAGTTTTCCTCTCAGTACTGCTTTCATTGCATCCCATAGGTTTGGGTATGTTGTGTTTTCGTTTTCGTTGAATTCTAGAAAATCCTTAATTCCTTTCTTTATTTCTTCTTTGACCCTGCTATCCTTTAACAGAGCGTTGTTTAGTTTCCATGTGTATGTGGGCTTTTTGTTGTCTTTGTTTTTGTTAAAGACCAGCCGTAGACCATGGTGACCTGAGAGGATGCATGGGAGTATTTCAATCTTCTTATATCGATTGAGGCTCGCTCTGTGTCCAATTATGTGGTCAATTTTCGAGAAGGTGCCATGGGGTGCTGAGAAGAAGGTGTATTCTTTTACTTTAGGATAATATGTTCTGTATATATCTATTAATTCCAGTTGGTTCAAAGTCTCTGCTAGTTTTGCAGTGTCCTTGTTCAGTTTCTGTTTCCATGATCTGTCCATTGGTGAGAGTGGGGTATTAAAGTCTCCCACTATTGTTGTGTGGGGTGAAATATATTTTTTGAGCTTTAGTAGGATTTCTTTTATGAATGTGGGTGCTTTTGTATTTGGAGCATATATGTTAAGGATTGAGAGTTCCTCCTGACAGATTTCCCTGGTAATGAGTAAAAAGTGTCCTTCCTTATCTTTTTTGATAACTTTTGGTTGGAAATTTACTTTATTCGATATTAGAATAGCCACTCCAGCTTGCTTCTTGGGGCTGTTTGCTTGGAAGTTTTTTTTCCCACCCTTTTACTCTCAGATAGTGTCTGTCTTTGTCTCTGAGATGAGTTTCCTGTATGCAGCAATAGGCTGGATTTTGTTTATGTATCCAGTCTGATAGCCTATGTCTCTTAATTGGGGAGTTGAGTCCATTTATGTTAATAGATATCAAGGAATAGTTGTTTCTGTTTCCTGTCATTATTTCTTTTGTGGGTTGAGTTGTGTCTGTGTCTTTTTCTTCTTTTAGTTTTCTTGTTTAGGAGTTTTCTTGTTTTTACTAGGCTGTACTTTTCCTCATTGTATTGGGTTTTCCATCTATAATTCGTTGTAGTGCTGGGTTGGTGGTCAGATATTGTTTAAATTTTGATTTGTCTTGAAATATCTTCATCTCTCCATCTATGGTGATTGATAATTTTGCTGGGTATAGCAGCTTGGGCTGGCACTTGTGCTCTCTTAGGGTGTGCATGATGTCTGTCCAGGCTCTTCTAGCTTTCATAGTCTCTGTTGAGAAATCTGGTGTGATTCTGATTGGTCTGCCTTTATATGTTACCTGACCTTTTTCCCTTACTGCTTTTAGTATTCTTTCTTTGCTTTGGGCACTTGGTGTTTTGACTATTATGTGTCGGGAGGTATTTCTTTTCTGGTCCAACCTATTTGGAGTTCTGAAGTCTTCTTTTATGCTCGTGGTCATCTCATTCTTGAGGGTAGGGAAGTTTTCTTCTACGATTTTGTTGAAGATATTTACTGTGCCTCTTAGTTGATACTCTTCTCCCTTTTCTATTCCTACTATCCTTAGGTTTGGTCTTCTCATCGTGTCCTGGATTTCCTGGACATTTTGGGTTAGGAGCTTTTTGTTTTTTGCATCTTCTCTGGCTGTTTTGTCTATGTTTACAATGTTATCTTCTGCCCCCGAGATTCTCTCTTCCATCTCTTGTAATCCATTGAAAATGCTTGCTTCTGTGACTCCTGATTTCTTTTTTAGGTGTTCCACCTCTAGGGTTATCTCTTTTTGTGTTTTCTTTATTGGGTCAATTTCGGTTTTAAATTTTCTCTTCCATTCCTTTATCGCTTTGATTCTGTTTTCCTCTAGTTCTTTGAGTTCTTTGAGTGTTTTTCTTGTTTCCTCTTTAAAAGCTTCTGAATCTTTTTGCTTTTTCTCCCGTTCTTGTTTAAGTATCTCTATCAGCATCTTGAGGTATGATTTCAGGTCTGTGTCTTCCTTTTCTGGAGTGTTTGGAATTCCGATGTTTGCTGTTATGGGAGAGCTGGGTTCTGGTGTTGCCAGGTTGTCTTGGTTTCCTTGGGATATACTCTTTCGATTTCCTCTTGCCATTTTGTTGTCAGTGATATGTTCTTGCCTTTTCCTTGTATCTGGTCTTTGTCCCTGGATCTCCACTGGTCCAGGTGTCAGATGGGCCGAGCCCTGTTCTATGCCTCAGAGTCGTCGGGTGGGAACAGAAGTTCCAACGTTCTGTTCCTGGTCGCTGGCTCAGGCAGGGCAGGGCAGGGCAAGGCAGGGGGTGCACTTTCCGTGTGCACTCTGCAGAGATCTCTTTGCTCCCCAGCAGCCCAGGTCTCCCACCCACCAGTTGCTCAGCCTCTACGAGCCGCCGTTCCGGGTGGCAGATTTTTCTGGCTATTTCTATTTGATATATTGTATGCTTCTTGTACCTAGATAGGAACCTTTTTCTTTCTTTTTCTAAATTGGGGAAATTTTCTTCTATGATTTCATTAAAACTTAAAGTATTTTCTGTGCTTTTGACATGTTTTCTCTCTTTCCTGTATAACTTTATTCATAGATTTGGTCATTTCATAGTGTCCCAGATTTCCTAGATGTTTTGTGTCTGGTTTGCTTTTTAGATTTGACATTTTCTTTGACTTGTTTATTTTTTTCTATCTTGTCTTAAGTATCTGAAATTCTATCTTCTATGTTTCTTTTCTAAATTAATTGATCATTTTATTTATATTTCAAATTTTGTCCCCCTTCTCAGACTCCCCTCCCCAAACCCTTATTCCATCCCCCTTCCCCTTTTCCTCTAAGACAGTACTCCCTACCCATCCACCCCAGCATCAACCCTCTAGCATCCTCCTATTCTGGGGCAACAAGTCTCCACAGCACCGAGGGCCTCCTCTCTCATTGGTGCTAGATAAGGCAATCCTTTTAGCGGGAGCCATGGACCCACCAATGTATACTCTGGTTGGTGATTTAGTCCCTGGGAGTTCTGAGAGGTCCAGTTAGTTGGTATTGTTGTTCTTCCTATGGGATTATACTATTCTCTTTAGCTCCTTCGGTCCATCCCCTAACTTTACCATTGAAATCCCTGGGCTCAGTCTGATGGTTGGCTGTGAGTATCTTCACCTGTCTTAGGTGCTGGCAGAGCCTCTCAGAGGACAGCCATAGTAGGTTCCTTCTGCGAACACTATCAGCAATAATATCGGGGTTTGATGTCTGTGGATGGGATGGATCCCAAGGTGGGGCAGTCTCTGCTCCATTTTTCCCCTTTCCGTTCTTTTAGACAGAAATAATTCTGGGTTAAAATTTTTGAGATGGTGGGGGGGGGGGTGCATGCCTATCTACTGGAGTTGGCCTCTTCAGGTTCTATTTCCCCTCTGTTGGGTATTTCTGCTAATGTCCTGTGACAGACCTCCTGTGAGCTGGTTGTGTCAGAACTCCTGGGAATCAAGATGTCTCTGGGTGTGGGTGCAGCGGGGTAGCTGGAGCACACAATGTGTTCTTGGGCACAGTTTCGGACTGAAAGGACTTTGTATCTCCGGCAGGGTGGGAGATCCTGTGTCCTCTGGGCTTGGGGGGTGGGTCCCAGTTAGGTCAGGTGCTGAGGTGGAGGCAGGTCTCACCTGTGAGTCTGGTGGTGTCACAATTTTTGAGGGTCAAGCTGTCTCTGGGTGTGGGCAGGATGGGGGGGGTGGAGCACACTGAGCCCTGACACAGTTGCAGATAAGAAGGAAGATGTCGGGAAATTTTCAAATTCTGATACCCAGGGCACAATTCTGACCAATCAGAGGAGAATACCTTGTGTTCGGGCAACCATTTCCCATCCATGAGCCACATTCTCCTCCTGTCCTCGAGACTAGAACCTGGATAGTGAAACTTGTCTCTTCTGTTTCTTAATCTAAAAGTTTTGTTTGACAACCTACACTTTTTTCATTAATTTATTCACTTTATATCCTGATCGCAGCCCCTCTCCCTCCTCTGCTCCGAGTCTCGACCTCCAACCCTGCAGTCCCCATTCCTCCCTCCTGTTCTCCTCAGAGAAGGGGAGACCCCCACCTTCCCCTGTACCAAGGGGACTTTGTAAGTCAAGTCACATCAGGGCAAGGCACATCCTGTCCCACTGAGGTTCAACCAGGCAGGCCAGTTAGGGAAAGGGGATCAAACAGCAAAAAAACAGATACAGACTCCACTCCAATTGTTATGGGACTCACATGAAGACCAAGCTACAGATGTGCTACATATATGTAGGGAGCCTAGTTCTAATTCATGCATGTACTTATTGATGGTTCCATCTTTGAGTACCTATGGGTCCAGGTTAGTTCACTGTGTAGGTCTTCTTGTGTCTTTGACCCCTCTAGTTCCCTCAAACCCTCCACAGACTCTCCCACAAGACTTCTTGAACTTTGACTAATGTTTCTCTGTGGGCCTCAGGATCTGTTACCATCAGTTGCCGAATGAAGCCTCTAACATGACTGTTATGGTAGGGTACTGTCTGCAAGCTAAGCAGAGTATTGTTCATAGTGGCAGGGGTTGGCTTTTTCCCATGGGATGGATATCAAACTGGGCTAGTCATTGTTTGACAATCCCCTCTATCTCTGTTCCTTTGTTATCCCTGTATATCTTGTAGGAAGGGCAAATTTGGGTCAAAGGAAGGATTTGTGAGTGAGTTGGTATCCTCCTCCATCCATTGGAATTTCTGCATGCTTACAGGAGGTGGTCATTTCAGGCTTCCATATCCTCTGCTGGTAGAAATCTCATCTAAGGTCACCCTCATATTCTCTCAGGAGCCTTCCTTGACCCAGGTCACGTGCTTGTCACAGAGATGCCTCCCCATCGATTTCTCTTCTGTCTCCCAACCCTCTCACCTCCACACACACTCCTGTTCCCTGCCCCATCTCCTCTTCCACCCAGTTCCATCTCTCCATCCATTTCCAATATCCATTTTATTTCTCTTATGTGTGTGATTCTCGTGGCCCTTCCTTGTTACTTAGCTTCTTTGAGTCTGTGGATTGGAGCATGCTTATCCTTTTTATTTATGGCTAATATTCACTTGTAAGTGAGTACATAACATGCATGTCTTTCTGGGTCCTGTTTACCTCACTCAGGATGATCTTTTCTAGATCCATACATTTGCCTGAAAGTTTCATGATACCATTGTTTTTAATAGCTGAATAATATTCCATTGTGTAATTGTGCCACATTTTCTTTATCTATTCTTCAGTTGAGACCTACAACTTGGTTGTTTGAAGTTTCTGACTATTACAAAGAAAGTGGCTATAAACACAGCTGAGCGTGTGTCCTTATGACATGGTGGAGCATCTTTTGGGTATATGCCCAGGTATAGCTGGGTTTTGAGGTAGAACTATTCCTAATTTTCTGAGAAACCACCATTTTGATTCCAAAGTGGTTGGACAAGTTTGCACGCCCACCAGCAGGGAATAAATATTCAGCTAAGTTTGATGGGAATTGCATTGAATTTGTAGCTTGCTTTTGGTAAGATGTATATTTTTACTATGTTAATCCTACTAATCCATAACTAAGGGTGATCTTTTCATCTTCTGATATGTTCTTCAGTTTCTTTCTTCGGAGAGTTGGAGTTCATGTCATATATATCATTCACTTGATTGGTTAGAGTTACACCAAGATACTCATGTTATTTGTGGCTATTGTGAACGGTATTATTTCCCTAATTTGGTATAAAAGAGGGCTATTGTTTTTTTTTGTTTTTGATTTTTGTTTTGGAGTTTTGTTTGGTGGTGGTGGTCATGGGATTTGTTGTTGTTGTTGTTTTGTTTTGTTTTTTTTTTAGTTAATTTTGTATCTGGCCACTTCTCTGGTAAAATTTTCAGGGTTACTTATGTATACTGTCATATTATCTGTGAATGATACTCTGACTTCTTCCTTTCCAATTTGTATCCCCTTGATCTCCTTTAGTTGTCTTATTGATCCAGGTAGGAATTCAAGTATTGTATTGAATCGGTAGGGAGAAAGTAGACAGCCTTTCCTTGCTCCTTATTATAGTAAAATTGCTTTAAGTTTCTTTTCATTTAATTTGATGTTGGGTATTATATTGCTTCGGTATGCACCTTGTATCCTTGATCTTTCTGAGATTTTGTTATAAAGGGTTGCTGGGTTTTCTAAAAGGCTTTTCCCCCATCAGATGAGATGATCATGGGTTTTTTTTTTCTTTCAGTTTGTTTATATGGTGGATTATATTCATGGATTTTCATGTTTTGAACCATCCCTAAAACCATCCCTACTTGATTATGCTGGATGTTTTTGATATATTCTTTGACTTGGTTTGAAAATATTTTATTGAGTATTTTTGCAATAGTACTCAGAAGGAAAACTGGTCTGAAATTTTCTTTGTTGAATCTTTTTCTGGGTGGGGCAATTTTAATGACTGCTTTCTATTTCTTAAGAGGTTTTGAATTATTTAAATTGTTTACCTGATCTTGATTTAACTGTGGTAAGTGGGATTTCACTGGGGCTGAGGGAAAAGGGGGGAGCTCCACCTGGTCCCGCATGGGTCTTTGTCTTCTCTGCAGTGGGCTATAGGCTTGAACTTTGATGGCAGAGGCTAGGAATGCAGAGAAGTTTTCTACAGGAAACTAGGACAATGGATCTGTAGGCAGAAGACTTTCTCTATAGCTCCTAATGGCAGGTCCAGATGAAAAGGAGACAGTCCATGGTTTTAAGACCTTTATTGTCATGGCAGAAAGTGGATGAGTGAAACCATACCCTGGTTTCTCAGGATGGGCCACAGATTAAATACCTTTTGCAGAGAGGAGTGTCTGGGAAGAAAGGCTGATTGGCTAAGTCTCCAGGCCTTTGGGTATCTCAATAAAATGAAGATCTGCCTTGAGCCTATGTGACCTGTGGTTACATCCTAACCTGTGAAGGAGGGGATTGGGGCACTGTCCTATGTGACTGATGGCCACAAATCTATGGAGAGCTGTGGCCATTGATAGCAGCCTGGTTACTGTCTCTAAGGGTCCCTGGGGCTTCAACCTCTCTCTACCATGGACCAAAGTGCCTATTACAGCTTACACCCCACCCACAAGCTTTAATAATGTTTCTTTTATGAATGTTGGTACTGTTGCATTTGGGACATAGATGTTCACCATTGAGATGTCCTTCTGGTGGATATTTCTACCTTTGGGGAGAATGAAGTTTTCTTCCCTATCTCTTTTGATTACTTTTGATTGAAAGTTTATTTTATTAGATATAAGAATTGCTACTCCAGGGAAATCCAGGGACACAGGCCTGATGAGAAGGCATTCATAGTAGCCAGGGAGCACAGAGATCTCTGCCGAGTGTGCGGAAAGTGCGCCCCCCCTCCTGTCTAGTTCAGGGAACCAGGAACCCTTCATTGGGCTATCTGATTCCAGCCGGTGGCCCTTGGGTGCAGAACAGGTGCCACCCGCCACCAGGAACAGCAGAGATCCAGGGACACTGACCTGGTGAGTAGGCATTCCGAGTAGCCTGGGAGCAGAGAGATCTCTGATGAGCCCGTGGAAAGTGAGCCCATGCCCCTGCTTGGTTCAGAAACCAGGAACCCTGCTTTGGGCTGTCTGTTATCAGCTGACAACCCGTGCATACAGAATAGATGCTCAGGCCATCTGCCATCAGGAACACCAGGAGATCCAGGAAAACAGGCCAGGTACAAGGGAGAGGCAAGAACTAATCACTGACAATAAGACCACCTATAAACACAGACAAAAAGATGGCAAGATGAAAGCAAAAGAATGTACTCCAGGGAAACCAAGACAACCTGGCAAAACAAGAACCCAGCTCCCCCAACACAGCAAACAGTGGAATGTCAAACACTCCAGAGAAAAAAAACGCAGACATGAAATCATACCTCAAGATGATGATAGAGATCCTTAAACAGGAACAGGAGGAAAAGCATAAAGAATTAGAAGCTTTTAAAGAAGAAACAAGAAAAACACTCAAAGAACTCAAAGAACTAAAGGAAAACAGAACCAAAGAGATGAAAGAATGGAAAAAGGAATTTAAAACGGAAATAGACAAAATAAAGGAAACAACCCTAGAGGTAGAAAACCTAAAAAACAAATCAGGAGTAACTGATGCAGGCATTTCCAACAGACAACAAGAGATGGACGAGAGAATCTTGGGGGCCGAAGACAACATGGAAAACATAGACAAAACAGTCAGAGAAGATGCAAAAACCAAAAAGCTCCTAACCCAAAATGTCTAGGAGATCCAGAACACAATGAGAAGACCAAACCTAAGGATAATAGGAATAGAAGAGGGCGAAGAATATCAACTAAGAGGCACAGTAAATATCTTCAACAAAATCATAGAAGAAAACATCCCTACGCTTAAGAATGAGATGACCATGAGCATAAAAGAAGCCCACAGAACTTCAAAAAGGTTGGACCAGAAAAGAAATACCTCCCGACACATAATAGTCAAAACACCAAGTGCCCAAAGCAAAGAAAGAATACTAAAAGCAGTAAGGGAAAAAGGTCAGGTAACATATAAAGACAGGACAATCAGAATCACACCCGATTTCTCAACGGAGACTATGAAAGCTAGAAGAGCCTGGACAGACATCATGCACACCCTAAGAGAGCACAAGTGCCAGCCCAAGCTGCTATACCCAGCAAAACTATCAATCAGCATAGATGGAGAGACTAAAATATTCCAAGACAAAACTAAATTTACACAATATATGACCACAAACCCAGCACTACAACAAATTATAGGTGGAAAACCCAATACAACAAGAGGAAGTACATCCTAGTAAAAGCAAGAAAACCAAAAGAAGAAAGACACATAGGCACAATTCTACCTCTAAATGCAAAAATAGCAGGAAACAGCAATCACTATTCCTTAATATCTGTTAACATAAATGGACTCAATTCCCCAATAAAAACATATAGGCTATCAGACTGGATACATAAACAAAAACCAGCATTTTGCTGCATACAGGAAACTCATCTCAGAGACAAAGACAGACACTATCTCAGAGTAAAAGGTTGGGAAAAAACCTTCCAAGCAAATGGCCCCAAGAAGCAAGTTGTAGTGGTCATTCTAATATCAAATAAAATAGATTTTCAACCAAAAGTTATCAAAAATGATAAGGAAGGACACTTACTCTTACAGGGGAAATTTGTCAGGAGGAACTCTCAATCCTTAACATATATGCTCCAAATACAAAAGCACCCATATTCATAAAAGAAACCCTACTAAAGATCAAAAAGTACATTGCACCCCACACAATAATAGTGTAAGACCTCAATACCCCACTCTCACCAATGGACAGATCAGAGAAACAGGAACTGAACAAGAACACAGTAAAACTAACAGAGGTTATGAACCAACTGGAATTAATAGATATATACAGAACATATCATCCTAAATCAAAAGAATATACCTTCTTCTCAGCACCTCATGGCTTTTTCTCAAAAACTGACCACATAATTGGTCACAAAATGAGCCTCAATAGATATAAGAATATTGAAATACTCCCATACATCCTTTAAGATCACCATGGTCTAAGGCTGGTCTTAAATAACAACAAAGACAACAAAAAGCCCATATGCATATAGAAACTAAACAACTCTCTATTAAAAAATAGCAGGGTCAAAGAAGAAATAAAGAAAGAAATTAAGGATTTTCTAGAATTCAATGAAAATGAAAACACGACATACCCAAACTTTTGGGATACAATAAAAGAAGTACTGAGAGGAAAACTCATAGCTCTGGGTGCTTCCAAAAAGAAACTGGAGAGAGCATACACTAGCAACTTGAAAGCACAGTTGAACGCTCTAGAACAAAAAGAAGCAGATACACTCAAGAGAAGTAGACAGCAAGAAATATTCAAACACAGGGCAGAAATAGACCAAATAGAAACAAAAAGAACCATCGAAACAATCAACAAAACCAAGAGCTAGTTCTTTGAGAAAATTAACAAGATTGATAAATTCTTAACCAGAACTAGAGGGCAAAGAGAGAGTATCCGAATTTAAAAAATCAGAAATGAAAGTGGAGAAATAACAACTGAAACTGAGGAAATTCAAAAAACATCAGATCCTATTATAAAAGCCTATATTCAACAAAGCTGGAAAATCTCGAAAAAATGAATGAATTCCTAGACAGATACCAGATATTAAGTTAAACCAGGACCAGGTAAACCATCTAAATAATCCTATAACACCTAAAGAAATAGAAGCAGTCATCAAAAGCCTCCCAACCAAAAAAAAAAGCCCAGGTCCGAATGTGTTCAGTGCAGAATTTTATCAGAAATTTATTGACGACCTAATACCAATACTCTCCAAACTATTCCACAAAATAGAATCAGATAGAACACTACCTAACTCAGTTTTCAAGGCCACAATATCCCTTGTTCCTAAACCACACAAAGACCCTACAAAAAAAGAGAACTTCAAACCACTCTCACTTATGAACATTGATGCAAAAATACTCAACAAAATACTTGCAAACCGAATCCAAAAACACATCAAAATTATCATTCACCATGATCAAGTAGGCTTCATCCCTGGCATGCAGGGATGTTTTAATATATAGAAATCCATCAATGTAATCCACCATATAAATAAACTCAAAAAAAAAAAAAAAAAAAAAAACCACATGGTCATCTCACTAGATGCTGACAAAGCATTTGACAAAATTCAACACCCCTTCATGTTAAAAGTCTTGGAAAGAACAGGAATCCAAGGACCATACCTAAACATAATGAAAGCAATATACAGCAAACCAACAGCCAACATCAAACTTAACTGTGGGAAACTTGAAGCAATCCCACTAAAATCAGGGACTCAACACTCAACAAGGCTGTCCAGTCTCCCCCTACCTATTCAACATAGTACTGAAAGTCATGGCTGGAACAATTAGACTGCAAAAGGAAATCAAAGGGATACAAATTGGAAAGGAAGTAGTAAAAACATCACTGTTTGCAAATGACATGATAGTGTATATAAGTGACCCCAAAAATTCCACCAGAGAACTTCTAGAGCTGATAAACAAGTTCAGCAAATTGACTGAATATAAAATTAATCAAACAAATCAGTTGCCTTTCTATATTCAAAGGACAAACGTGGAGAAAGAAATTAGGGAAAAGTCACCCTTCACAATAGTCACAAACAATATGAAATACCTTGGTGTGACTCTAACTAAGAAAGTGAATGATCTGTATGACAAGAACTTCAAACCTCTAAAGAAGGAAATCGGGGAAGATCTCAGAAAATGGAAAGATCTCCCATGCTCATGGATTGGAAGGATCAGCATTGTAAAAATGGCCATCCTACCAAAAGCAATCTACAGATTCAATGAAATCCCCATCAAAATACCAACCCAGTTCTTCATAGAGTTGGAAAAAGCAATGTGCAATTTCATCTGGAATAACAAAACACCTAGAATAGGGAAATCCTTCCTCAACAACAAGAAAATATCTGCGGGAATCACCATCCCTGATCTCAAGCTATATTACAAGGCAGTTGTGCTAAAAACTGTATGGTACTGGTACAGACATAGGCACGTGGATCAAGGGAATAGAATAGAACATTCAGAAATGAGCCCTCACATATATGGTCACCTGATTTTTGACAAAGGAACGTAAACATTCAGTGGAAAAAGGACACCCTATTCAACAAATGGTGTTGGTCCAACTGGCACTCATCATGCATAAGAATGAAAATAGACCCGTTCTTATCTCTTTATACAAAGCTCAAAGGATCAAAGATCTACACATTAAACCAGGTACACTGAAACTACTAAATGAGAAAGTAGGAAAAAACCTTAGAACACATAGGCTCAGGAGAAATTTTCCTGAACAGAATACCAATGGCTTGTGCTCTAAGGTCAAAGATTGACATATGGGACATAATGAGATTGTAAAGTTTCTGTAAGGCTAAGGACACTGTCAAAAAAAAAAATCGGCAGCCAACAGAATGGGAAAAGATCTTTACCAACTCTACATCAGATAGAGGCCTAATATCCAAGGTATATAAAGAACTCAATAAGCTAGACACCAGAGAACCAAACAACCTTATTAAAAAATGGGGTACAGAGCTAAACAGAAAGTTCTCAATTGAGGAATATCGAATGGGTGAGAAGCATCTAAGGAAGTGCTTGACATCATTAGCCATCAGGGAAATGCAAATAAAAACAACTCTGAGATTCCACCTCACACCAGTCATATTGGTCAAGATCAAAAATTCAGATGACAGCAGATGCTGGCGAGGATGTGGAGAAAGAGGAACACTTCTCCATTGTTGGTGGGATTGTATACTGGTACTACCACTCTGGAAATCAGTCTGGCGATTCCTCAGAAAATTGGACATAATACTACCTGAAGACCCAGTTATTCCACTTCTGGGCATATACCCCAGAGAAGCTCCAACATACAACAAAGATACATGCACCACAATGTTCATAGTAGCTCTATTTATAATAGCCAGAAGCTGGAAAGAACCTAGATGTCCTTCAGTAGATGAATGGATACAAAAACTGTTGTACATTTACACAATGGAGTACTGCTCAGCTATCAGAAACAATGACTTTTCGAAATTCTTAAGAAAATGGATTCATCTAGAGAATATCATCCTGAGTGAGATAGCCCAGTACCAAAAAAAAAAAAAAAACGGATATAATATGCAGTCACTGATAATTGGATACTAACCCCAGAAAACTCTGAACACTCCAGAAACAACTCACAGAGTATATGATGTTCAAGAAAAGAAAAAAAAAACATTATGCTTAATCCTTACACACCAAGAAAACTTTGACTACTTCTAGGTTACATCCTGTTTTACATGTGCTTTATGCTCATTGTAAGGAGTAAGATCTTAATGCACACTATCAAACCTTAAAAAAAAAAACAAAACAAAAAACAAAAAAACAAGCACTGACAAAAATGTATTCGTATACTTTCATGCAAAAATGCTTAAAATTTGTACATTTATCTTTGTCTTTTAAAATAAAGTGGTTTAAAAATTGCTACTCCAGCTTTTTTCTTGTTTTTTTTTAAACTTGGAAAACCTTTTTCCAGCCCTTTACTCTGAAGCAACAGCTATCTTTGTTCTTGAGTTGTGTTTCTTGTATACAGCAGAATGATGGTTCCTATTTTTTAATTGATTCTGCTAGCCTTTGTCTTTTTATTGGGAAACTGAGTCAATTGATATTAAGAGATATTAAATACAAATAAATGTTTATTCTGTTATTTTGATGTTGGTGGTAGTAATAATAAGTGTGTGTGTGTTGTGTGTGTGTGTGTGTGTGTGTGTGTTTGTGTGTGTGTGTGTGTGTCCCTCCCTTTAGTTTGCTGGTTTGAGGTTATTTGTTTCTTGTGCTCTGAGAATGTAGTTAGCCATCCTTTGGTTGAAGTTTTTCTTCTAGTATCTTCTGTACAACTAAATTTGTGGCTAGATATTATTTAAATTTAGTTTTGTCATGGAATATCTTATTTTCTCCATCTATGGTGATTTTTTTAAAAAAAAAAAAAAATGTTTTGCTGGGCATAGTCGTCTGGGCTGACATTTGAGGTCCCTTGTGGTTTTGAAGGTATTTTTCCAGACCCTTCTGTTTTTTAGCTTCTCTGTTGAGAAATCCAGTGTAATTTTGATAGGCCTGTTTTTATATATGACTTAGCCTTTTTCCTTTGCAGTATTTAATATTTGTTTATTGTTCTGTACATTTTGAGTTTTGATTATTATGTGGCAGGGGATTTTTTTTCTGGTCCAATCTATTTGGTGTTCTGTAAGCTTTTTGTATGTTTACATGCATCTTTTTTATGCTAGAGAAGTTTTCTTCTATGATTTTATTAAAAATATTTTCTGGGCATTAGAATTTGTGAGTCTTCTCCTTCTATTTCTATTTTTCTCAGGTTTGGTCTTTTCATAATATTTCAGATTTCTTGAGAATTTTGTGCCAGGAACTCTTTAGCTTTGTCATTTTCTTTGACTGATTGATTGTATTTATTTTTTTCAATTGTATCTTTTACTCCTGAAATTCTTCTCTTTTCTTTTATGTATTCTGTTGGTGATGCTTCTGTCTGTAGTTCCTGCTCTCTTTCCTGGGTTTTTCATCTCCAGGATTCCTTCAGTCTGTGTTTTCTTTATTGCTTCTGTTTCTATTTTAAAGTCTTGAACAGTCTTATTTATTTCCTTCATGTGTTTGATTGTATTTGTCCTTTATTTCTTTAAGAAAAGTATTTTTTCCTCTTTAAAGGTCTCTTTCATCTTTATAAAATTGGATTTAAGATTATCTTCTGCTTTGGCTGTATTATGATATCTAGGGCTTGCAGTAGTAGGATAGCTGAGCTCTTATGGTGCTACGTTGCTCTGGCTCTTGTTGATTGTTTTTATGCTGGCCTTTAGCCATCTTCTTGCCCTTAGTATTGGCTGTCTTTCTGATGCTATCAGAACTTTTTGAGGAGGCAAGTAGAACTTTGGGACTGACAATGGAGCTCAGGGAATAGCATGCTGTTCATCTCTGGTGGCTGTGTCCAAGGTGAAACTGGATGTTCCTGGGGTCACTTGGGCCTCTTTAGGAAGGGAGGCATGCCTATGGGCCTGATGATAGAGTTTAGGAAACAGAGCTCAGCTCACCTGTGCTAACCCAGGCGGTCATGGCAAGCATATGATAGGTGAAGTGGGTCTGACCTGGGTATTCCTACCTCCTCCACAAGCCTGGATGTTTCCAGGGCTGGGGGGGTGGGGGGGGAGGTGAGTTATAGGAGCACAGCCTGCAGCTCACCTCTGCTGGCTGTGACAGCCTAAGTTTTTTATTTCTATTTTTATTTCAGTTTGGGTTTTTTTATGTATTCTATAATCTTTGGTTAATTCTACTTCAGTCTCAAATTGTTTCCAACTCTTTGATCTTTGTGTTTTCCTAATCTTCATTAAGGCTTTTAATTATATGCACTTTCTTTGAGGTCTTTAAATATATTCATAATTGCTACTTGGTAAACTTTTTCTTGAGCTTCAGCTAAATTGCTTTTCTTGTGCCCTAATGAGATACGTTTGCTGGATTCATATGGTCTTAGTCGTTCATGTCTGTAATTTTTGCAGTGGTTGTAGAGATGTGGAGTTAAGACCTTTAAATTGTAGATAGCTTGTCTTGTCTTTCTTGGAACAATGTTTCATCATTTGGCTGCTGTTGTCCATGCTGAGTCCTGTCCAAATGCGGTCCTTGTGGGGTTTCAGGTAGATGGGCTTGAAAAAATAAAAAGATTAGGAAAGGTGACGTGGGGTATTAGGGAAACCCTGGGACCACATGAAAAGGCCAAGTTCTTAGTGGATAGGGATGGGCTAGGAGGAGAGGCTCCTAAAGACAGACTTTAGCTGGGTTAAGGGTAAATCTAGAGAGATTAGAATGGGTTTTGTTTTGTTATGTTTGTTTTTCGAACAGATGCTGACTACATAGACTAGGCTATTTTTGAAATTGTATTTCTCCTGCCCATGTCTGCCAAAACTGGCTTACAGGCTTACCTTACACAGCACATCTAAGGGTACTTACTTCTTTTGTTCCTTTTCTTCTTTGCTGTTTTGTTTTTGTTGTTGTTTAAGAGACAGTGCAAGTTTGAATACTAGCTCTTGGCTGTGTTTGGTAAGCACTCTACCACTGATCATATTTTCTGTGCTAGTTAGTTATCTATTCTTTTAGGATTTTAAAAATGAATTCATGTGTATTACGCGTACATTTGCCAGAAAAAGATGTTGGATCCCCTGGAGTTACAGGCAGCTGTGACTTGCCTATTATGGGTGCTGAGAATCAAACTCTGGTCCCTTGGAGGAGAAACAAGTTATTTTAACCAAATGATTCATCTCTTCAGGACTCACTGGTTTGTTTTATTGAAACTAGTCTCTTTGTTTTAACACAGTGAAGATCTAACTCATGAGTCCTCTGTGCCTGGCACAGTTGAAATGTGTTTGGCACATTGAAAATTGATATTTCTCGGTTACAAAACACCTGCCAGTTTTCATTCTGCTTTGTTACGTGGAGAAGGGGAGCCTCCAAATCACATTTTTATTAGCCCTTCCTAGTACAATGCTCCCACTGGGAACCCAGAGGCATACTAGAAACCTGGGAGAACTGTTTGATTGGACATTCTATCAGTGTTGCCACAGGCTCAGCTCTCATCAGTGGGTTTTAAGATCTGAACATGATTTTTCACATCTCTGCTTCCCAAAGCAACAGTGTTGTTAACTTTAACAAAATAGAACAGTATACATCTACTGTTCTACACTTTGTATATGTACATATCTATATATACTATATATCAATAGTATATACATATCTATTATTAAATTATATATAATATGAGTATAATCTATTTATATGTATATAATGTAATAATTATATAAATTATAATCAAAATTTGAAATATATAGGATATCATGTATACTATATACATAAATATATAATATATAAAAGATATATGTTCTATATTATGTGATATTTAATATATATTATATACGATATATAAATATTTATAATATTTATAGGTAGAATCAGCTAGTTACAATTTAAATGTCTTTCAGATTCCTACATCCAGTGCAAAATCACAAACATGAAGAACCAGCATCATATGAATCCAGCAACCTTATTATGTTAGGCCACGAGAAAGGCAATTTAGCTGAAGCTAAACCCCACAGTTCTGAGTCCCAAATATTTGTGTTCTCCACAAAATTCTGGATATTTAATTTCCAAAACAACTGTGTCTTCTTCTCAGATCTTTAGAATGATGGGACAAAAATCCAAAGCTATGTGTTAGAATGTCTCCAGTCTCTCTGGTTTGATCTCTAGCCATAGTGGGGAGAGATACACATTTTATTTACACATTTATACACTTATAATCTCAAGGGTGTTCTTCATTACGAAATTGAACTCTGAGTGATACAGAACATACCATGGTAAAATCCATCACAGAACTCTGATGAAGTCAGAATTTTATTACTACCCATTAACTCTTGGGGACATAATTTATATTTAGGTAAATTCCTTTAAAATCATGCTACTCCATTATTGTTAATTTTCCTTATAAAATAGGATTGTGGGTGTCCTTAAAGAAGTTTGTGTTGGATGGAACAAGTATTAATAAATTATGTTTCTTCTTTTAAAGTTTAATCAGACTTTTAAAACCATATTGCAAAGTCAGAGGAGAACTGTGGTCGAATGGATGACCAAATAAACTTCTATTTTACAGATAGGAAACCAGTTTGAAATCATTTTGTCTTCCACTCATTCCTCTGCTGTATTCCTTGGTGCTGCATATGAATTGAGAATAAGATTTGGCTCAGGCAGAAGAGAGATGCACCTGCTCAGAGATGCAAGAAGCCCATTTCTCTAAATAGTTACACCACAGTAAATCAACAGCATTTGGGGCCATCAGTTTTCTCCAAGTCCCATTTGCAGAATGTGATGTATTTCAGGTCTGCTGCTGAGCAAACATGAGGCTGCTAAGTGGATATTTTCATAAAGCTTGTTGTACCCTAAATATGACACACACTAAAAGTGCACCTGTATCAAGTATGTGTAGTTTCACTATTAGAAAAAATTTGAGTTTGAATTAGGCCAGAAGCTTGAGAAATCCACAGAGGGCTGTTGGGTGGTAGGAGCTGTGTTAGTTTGTGGTTTGCTTTTCTGTGATAAGACATGTGGCAGAACAAACTTAGACAGCTGGAATACAATGGATTGGTGCAGCACCTTTTTAGTATTCACAAGGGTTCCAGACTCAGTACATAGAAATACATGGAAGGAAGGGATGATTCAGCAATAAGAAGTTACCGACAAATTCTGAAGGCAATTAACAGCAACAGCAATCGTCTATATTTGGGAGTCTGGTGGACCATTTTGACCAACTTAGAAAAGGTTTCTTATGCCTAGGATTGTGGTTTTTGTTAGTCTGTGGCTCTTAATGGGAATACTGTCAACCAAGTGGAATAATAACTTTATTTCGATGAAAACACACACAAAGTGCACACCAATTTGTACACCCCAAGCAGATGATGGTTCCCATCTCCCCATACTCTTCCCAGCATTTGTTGTCAAAGGTGATCTGTACCATTCTTACTGGGATAAAGTGACATCTCAAAGCTGTTTGATTTTGCATTTTCCTAATTGCCAAAGATAATGAAAAATTGATATATTTTTAGCTATTTTTTCTTCTGTTGAGAACTCTTTGTCCAGATCTGCAGCCTACTTTTTGAATTTGGCTGCTGATTTTTTTTTTTTTTTGACCCTTTCCTTTTTGAGCTTTATACATTAGTTCTCTGTCAGATATTTAGATGGCAGAGATTTTTCTCTCATTTTGTGAGCTTCCTGTTCACTCAAATGTTTGTTTAGATGTTCATGAGCTTTTCGGTTTTATGAGGTCCCTCTTATTAATTGTTGGCTTTACTTAAATTATGGGCAAATGGAGTTGTGTTTAGAATGTCCTTCTCTGCACCTGTCTTTGTGGGGCACTTCCTGTGTTTTCTTCTAGCCAACTCAGTGTTTGGATTTCACACTGAGGTCCTTGACCCATTTGGAGTTAGTTTTTGTGTTAAGTGAGAGATGAAAGTCTAATTCTAGTTTTCTGCAGATGGACACCCAGATTTTCAATTTTTCCAGCACTATTTTTAAAATATGTCTTTTCTCCACCATATGTTTTAGTCATCTTATTAAATATCAAGTGATGACAGTCATATGTATTCATATTTGGGTGTTCAGTTTTGTTCCTTTGGTCTGTACATCTACTGTTTGTGCCAATGTCATTCTATTATTATTATTAGTAGTAGTAGTAGTAGGAGTAGGAGTAGTAGTAATCTGCAATATATCTTGATATCTAATATGGTATTCCTTCTAGTATTTCTTTTATTATTCACACTTTATTTGACTATCCTTAGACTTTTGAAGCTTCATATACATTTTTTTTCCTATTTCTGTGGAAAATGTTATGGGAATTTGCTTGGGATTACACTGAACCCATTATTTGCTTCTGGTAGAATGGTTATTTTCACAATATATGTTCTACAATTCATAGGAGATTTCTCCATTTTCTAGTGTCTTCCTCAATTTTAATCTTCAGAGATTTAAACATCCTTGGTTGGGTTTCTTCTTAGATTTCTTAAGGTTATTGTGAATGGGAGTATATCTTAGGGTTTTATTGCTGTGAAGAGAGACCAAAACCAAGGCAACTCATATAAGAAGAAAACATTTAATTGGGACTGGCTTACAGTTTCAGAGGTTCAACCCATTATCATCGTGGCCGGAAGCATGGCAGCATCCAGACAGATAGGGTGTTGTCTGAGTCAAGAGTTCTTTTTCTCGATCCAGCTTATAGGAGACTATCTTTCCATACTGGTCAAGCCTGAGACCTCAAAGCCCACCCACACAGTAATGCATATTCTCCAGTAAGGCCACACTTACTCCAATAAGGCCACATCTCCTAATAATGTCACTCCTTATGGCCAAGCATTGAAACACAAGAGTTGATGGGGACCAAACCTATTCAAATACCACAAAATGTGTACATGATCTCTTTTTCTTTATGTTTGTTGTGGGTATATAAAAAATGTTTAAGTACTTCAGACACAGAACTCAGAGGATTCAAGTTGGTTCTAACTTGAACATTTCCTCCCTGATGACCATTTTTAATAGCACTGAACATGTCCATAAGCTTCCAAGGGAGGGAAGCAAACAATAATTCTATACATTTGTGATGTCTATGAACCACAACAAGGAAAGCATGCCAAAAATTCCCTAAAGATGCACTCATGTCTTAGCAGTAATCAACAGGTGTCTAATGGACCCTAATACCAAGTGAACATGAGAGAAATCATGCCTGGCACTGGAAATCTATTGAACTTCCCAAGGCTAGTATTGCCATGATCATAAAGGAGAATCTTCAACTAGCCACTTTACTAAAGCAGTGTAATTCCTAATGGCATTCTAAATTCTTATCCATATAGCCACATATAGGTACAGCTCTTACCCCCTATCAAAATTTTACTTTTTGCAGCAGCTGGAGACCATTATAGACAGCTTTGATTATAATTCAAAGCTCTATGTACCATGGGTGCCAAGCCCTAATGGATACATATACAACAAACTCCTTCATCTAAGGTTCAAGGAACATCATGAATGAGGGTATGGAAAGAGTGGGGGTCTGAGGACTAGAAAATTTTCTATGAGATTATGTATTCTAGAAATGACGGTGAAGATACACCCAAAATTCTTCAACCTGGACCTGAACAATGATGACAACAGACATGCTGTCATGGAACAGGAAAACTTACAGGGTCTTACCTTAGACAAAGAACTACAAGTGGAGCTGGAGAAATGGCTCTGTGGTCAAAAGAACCGACTGCACTTTAGGAGGTCCTGAGTTCAATTCCCAGCAACTACATGGTGACTTACAATCATCAATAATGAGTTCTGATGCCCACCTCTTCTGGCATGCAGATGTACACACAGATAAAACACTCATATACATAAAATAAATTTTAAAACTGCAGGCAACTATAGACTTCTGAGAGAGTGAGAATTAATTTCCTAAGAGATGAGCCTCTAACTGTTTATTCAGTTCCAAGTGACAGCAATGAAATCATATAATACAAGCAATACTAAAGACTCAACATGTTGCATTTATATATTTAATCTAAATATGTGTGTATTTGTAATATATACATATATGTTATAGTAAGTTATAGATATGTCTGTATACAGTCCTTATAGAAAAAGATATGATCAATCTGAGATGGAGCAAAGGGGAACATGAAAGGGGTGTAAGGAGAAAGGGAAAGAGGAAAATTGTACAATTATATATTAATTAAAAACTAAAAATATATATAATTTTTTGTTCTCTCATATCCCCACCACAGTTTCTCCTCCTTTTCTCCCTTCTGTTTTAGATCCACTCTTCCTCCATTTCCCCTCATAAAAAAGCAAGCCTTGAGTGGTTTCAACCAAACATGGCATCAGACAATAATAAGACTAGGCACCTACCCTCATGTCAAGTCTACACTAGGCAGCTCAGTAAGAAGAAGGGGGTCCCAGAAGCAAGGAAAGGAGTCAGAGCAGCCCTCTCTCCCACTATTGGAAGTCCTACAAGAACACCAAGATATATAACCATAACATATCCAGAGATCCTGGGTCAGACCCTTACAGGCTCCCTGACTATTGCTTCAGTCTGTGTGAGCCCCCAGGATCCCTGGCTAATTGATTCTGTGGTCCATGCTCATGTGGTGTCCTTTACTTCTCTGGTTCCAGCAGTGTCGCTACCATCTCCGGCCAGCAGAAAAGAAGCAACGACACAGCGTTCTTCTCAAAGCGGTTTATTCAGGAACCTTACAGCATGCCAGTGAAAATATTTCTGTCTTCCCCCGCCCCCCAAGCGCAATCCCTTTTATCCTCTCTCAACTCTACCTCCTCAGTCCATGTTGCGTGGCTGCAGTTCATAGGTCCTGATCTTGAGTCATGGGTGCGCCTGCGCAGCTCGCACAGTGGGAGTGGCTAATCTCGGGGGCAGGAAGAAGTCAGGTCCTAGTCACAAGACTTGTCCGGAGTCCCAGGTGCCATCTTGGGACTGCCACCACACCCACTCTCCACACAACAGTCCTTCCTCTCCATTTTGTGTGGGATTCCTGAGTTCTGCCTAATGTTTAGCTGTGGATCTCTGCACCTGCTCCCATCAATTGCTGGATGAAGGATCTCTAATGGCTATTATGCTAGGCGTCTGTCTACACGTATAGCAGAAGATCATTAGGAATCACTTCATTGACATTTTTATCAGTCATATCCAGTTCTATCCTAGGTTTCTGGGCGATCCAGCCTCTTGTTCTTGGCCCTCCAGGCAGTGTCAGGTGTGTGTTCCCTCTCATGGAGTCCCATGGGTTTCAGGTTGGAGCAGTGTGACACCTAACCAGCACATCTTGCAGACAGGACAAATTGTAGATCAAAATTTTGTGAATGAGTTGGTGTCCTGGTCCCTCCACTGGAAGTCTTGTCTAGTATAAACTAGAGTTCATAAATTAGTATGTGGTTATATTGAAATGTTTATTTCCCCACTGATTTCAAAAGATAACTCTGATGAATATACAATAGTTTTTTTTTTTAATTCTTTATTAGCCCAGAGCCTGAAATTCATTATGTCCTACTTTCCTGGCTTTTAAAGTCTCTAATAAGAGGTCAGATACTACTTCAATGAGTTTGCCTTTGTAAGTTGGTATTTATCTATTGCAGCTTTTAATATTGTTTCTTTGTCTGCAGTCCAAGCATTTTAACAACAGTGTGGTATGAAGAGATTCTGTTATTTTGTTTTTTTTTTTTTTTTTTTTTTTTTTTTTTTTTTTTTTTTTTTTTTTTGAGGTTCTAAATGCCTACTGTGCTTGTATGTGAATATTTAGATTTAGAGAAATATGGGCAATAATTATATTGAAGATGTTTCCTATGAATTTATTTTGTATCTCAGCATCTTCTTTTACCTCATGGATTCTTAGGTTTGGTCTCTCAATCATGGCTCAAAGTTCTTCATGTTTTCTTTATGCTTAATTTTTTTACAAGATCTCATATATCTCAGGCTGCTCTCAAAATTACTATATAGCTAAGGATGACATAGAAGTTCTGCATCAGCTCTTGAATAATGGAATTAGAGTCATCCAGTTGATATGGTATGAGCAACTGTATCCAAAACTTCATGTATGCTAAGAGAATACTCTGCCAACTAAGATGCATTCCCAGCCCTACATTTTAATTTATTACTGCTTGAATATAGTATTTCCTCTGCATTGTCTTTAACTCACAATATCCTTTCTTCTCCTTGATGTAGACTATTGTTGATGTCGTCCATGGTATATTTTAGTTAGCTCTTTGAGACAGTATCACTCTATTGCTTTGGCTGGCCTAGAACTTTCTATGGGGTTCAGGGCTGACCTCAAGCTCAGAGACATCTGACAGGAGTCTAGAAACATAAAAAGGTAGGGTCCTCCAAGGGATATGTAAAAAGAGATACCTTCTCCTAGGATAGGCTTTTTCTACTGAGCCAGTGTTCAAAGTCAAGAGGCTCACTTGGTGCCACACCAAACATTTGCTGACCATGTACTATGCAGATAGAAAAGGAAAGAGAAAAAGAGAAAGGAAAAAGAGTCAGGCACACAGGAAAAAAAAAAAAAAAAAAAGCACTCACTCTGGATGAAGCAGAGAAAAGTTCCAACAAACCTTTATTTTTGTTCTTAGTATTTACACTTTCTCTAAAAATTACCTCAATTATCAGGTAGAACTATTACAATGAGATTTTCTAGATACTTTTACATTTCATAAGTTCATAGCAACTTTAAGACAATAGCTCATGCCATAAGGTTTAAGGTGTTACAACAGAAATGTTTACATATTTTTCCATTAAGACTAGTCTCTGGCTAAACATTCATTATCTATCTTCTAGATCCATAAGTTTTTTTTATAAGTTTAAAGAAATATTTTAATGTCATAAGTGAACACAGTCTTATTAAGAGACATATCATCTGCCTTCTGTATAAGTTTTGAAGTATTATATAAATAAACTAAAGTCAATATTTTAGTTTCTGTCCTTGTATCTATAATAAACTGTCCATGCCCAATTTATGGAATTTATCTTATTAAACTTCCATTACCAGATAATGGCCTCATACCTAACCTTGAAGAAATTTTTTTATTGTAAATTTGTTTCGAGTCTAGGTATGGACTGGAGAGATGGCTCATTGGTTAAAAGTACTGGCTGTTCTTCCAGAGGACCCAGGTTCAATTCTCAGCACCCACATAGCAGCTCATAACTGTCTGACACCCTCACACAGACATGCATGCAGACAAAACATAAATGTGTATAAAATAAATGTTCTAAAAAGAAACTGTTTCAAGGCTGTTCTCTTTTCCTAGTGTAAGTACCTGTGACACATGAAGGTTGGCAAAGCTCTATTTGCAGCTTTTATCCTATAAGGGGCTAGAAATCACTTGTAACACGATGGGAATTCTATAAAAATCATTACCAGAAATAGTGAAATCATCAATTTGTCTACACAGCATTACTACACAAGAGTACATCGTCATATTAATACTAGAGGATGCCCAGGAATCATTAGGTTTTGTAATAGTGTCAGGAAAAGCACACTGCAGCAAGGAGCAATCCTTGGAAGAAGATGCTAAGGACCCTACATTCTTAGAGCTCACCCATTGCAGCCTTGCAAAGCAGGGGTCATTTCCAGAAAAACTTACTTGCATGTCCAAGCTTTTCCTATATGGATTCTAACGGACGAGGAAGGAATATAACCAGTGGCCTTAGGACAGTCTTTAGTTTGACTGTTTTGAAGGGGCTTTGCCAATGGAAGCAGTTATAGCTGAACAGTTGGTACGCACAGCTCCAGAGGTTCTGAGGGGAGCACAGTCTTCTCTGCTGAGTTTCATGTTTGTCTTTGTCAGGGTTACTATCTTTATGATGAAAAACAATGACTAAAAGCCTATCTCTGTACCAGTACCATGCAGTTTTTTAGCACAATTGCCTTGTAATATATCTTGAGGTCAGGAATGGTGATTCCTGCAGATGTTTTCATGTTGTTGAGAATGGATTTCACTATTACAGGTCTTCCAGATGAAATTGCACATTGCTCGTTCCAACTCTATGAAGAATTCAGTTGGAATTTTGATGGGGATTGCATTGAATCTGTAGATTACTTTTGATAAGATGGCCATTTTTACAGTGTTGATCCTTCCAATCCATGAGCATGGGAGATCTTTCCATCTTCTGAGATCTTCCTCGATTTCCTTCTTTAGAAGTTTGAAGTTCTTGTCATCCAGGTCCTTCACTTGCTTAGTTAGAGTCACACCAAGCTATTTCATATTGTTTGTGACTATTGTGAAGGGTATCTTTTCCCTAATTTCTTTCTCCACATGTTTATCCTTTGAATATAGGAAGGCTACTGATTTGTTTGAGTTAATTTTGTATCCAGCCACTTTGCTGAACTTGTTTATCAGCTCTAGAAGTTCTCTGGTGGAATTTTAGGGTCACTTAAGTACACTATCATGTCATCTGCAAATAGTGATGTTTTTACTTCTTTCTTTCCAATTTGTATCCTTTGACTTCCTTTTGCTAATTGCTCTGGCCAGGGCTTCCAGTACTATGTTGAATAGGTAGGGGGAGAGTGGGCAGCCTTGTCGAGTCCCTGATTTTAGTGGGATTGCTTCAGGTCTCTCACCGGTTAGTTTGATGTTGGCTATTGGTTTGTTATATATTGCTTTTACTGTGTTTACGTATGGGCCTTGGATTCCTGTTTACGTATTTTCTTGTTTTTACTAGGATGTAGTTTCCCTCGTTGTATTGGGTTTTCCACCTATAATTTGTTGTAGTGCTGGGTTTGTGGTTAGATATTGTGTAAATTTAGTTTTGTCCTGGAATATCTTGGTCTCTCCATCTATGGTGATTGAGAGTTTTGCTGGGTATAGCACCTTAGGCTGACACTTGTGTTCTCTTATAGTCTGCATGATGTCTGTCCAGGATCTTCTAGCTTTCATAGTCTCTGTTGAGAAGTCGGGTGTGATTCTGATTGGTCTGCCTTTATATGTTACATAACCTTTTTCCCTTACTGCTTTTAGTATTCTTTCTTTGCTTTGGGCACTTGATGCTTTGAATATTATGTGTCAGAAGTAATTTCTTTTCTGGTCCAATCTATTTGGAGTTCTGTAGGCTTCTTTTATGCTCATGGTCATCTCATTCTTAAGGGTAGGGAAGTTTTCTTCTACAATTTTGTTGAAGATATTCACTGTGCCTCTTAGTTGATATTCTTTGCCTTCTTCTATTCCTATTATCCTTTAGTTTGATCTTCTCATTGTTTCCTGGATCTCCTGCATATTTTGGGTTGGGAGCTTTTTGGCTCTTGCATCTTCTCTGACTGTTTTGTCTGTTTTCAATGTTGTCTTCAGCCCCTGAGATTCTCTCTTCCATGTCTTGTAGTCTGTTGGAGATGCTTGCATCTGTGACTCCTGATGTCTTTTTTAGGTTTTCTACTTCCAGGGTTGTCTCTTTTAGTGTTTTCTTCATTGTTTCCATTTCCATTTTAATTTACCTCTTCAGTTCCTTCATCTCTTTGTTTATGTTTTCCTCTAGTTCTTTGATTTCTTTGAGTACTTTTCTTGTTTCCTCTTTATAAGCTTCTATTTCTTTATGTTTTTCCTCCTGTTCTTTTTTAAGGATCTCTATCATCATCTTGAGGTATGAGTCTTCTTTTCGGGTATCATTTCTGGTCTGCATCTTCTTTTTCTGGAGTGTTTGGCATTCTGCTGTTTGCTGTGATGAGAGAGTTGGGTTCTGGTGTTGCCAGGTTGTCTTGGTTTCCCTGGGGTAAGTTCTTTCACTTTCCTCTTGCCATCTTGTTGTCTGTGATTATATGTGGTCTTGTCAGTGATTGGTTTCCATCTTTCCCATGTACACGGCCTGTGTCCCTGGATCTCAGCTGTTCCTGGTGGCAGATGGCCTGAGCGTTTGTTCGTGTTTAGTGTTCTGTACCACATATCTAAATGGGCCTCTCCTTACTTAGTTTTGGGAAATTTTCTTCTGTGTTTTATTGAATATATGTTCTATGACTTTGGCCTGAAATTCTTTTCCTTTGCTCTTTTCAAGGTGTCCAAAATTGCCTGCATTATCCAGGTTTATTTTTTAAAACTTACTATTTTCTTTGACTGACTGGTTCAATTTACCTATCTGGTCTGCAAGCCCTAATACTCAGTGTTCTACATGATTAATTCCACTGATAAGGCTGTATACTGAGTTTTGTTATTAGGTTATTGATATTTTTTCACTTCCATTTTCTTTTAGATTAGGTTTTCTTTAGTATTTCAATCTCTTTGCTAAATTTAATTTTTACAATCTGAATTGTCTATATTATTTTTGTGGTTTTGTTTGTTTAGACTTCATTGAGAGTTCATTCTGGTCTCTTTGTCCATTCAAGTATTTATGTGTTTCTTTTAAAACTCATTTATCTCTTTGAATATGTTTATAATTGTTCTTTTAATCGCTATGTCTCATACTTCATGGGATTTATTCTGGTAGAGGAACATTACTATAGGGTTAATGATCTGGGGAAGGTGGAGGCAGGACATGCATTGTCTTAGTTTTTTCATACTGTTCCTGTTTTTGCACTGGGACCTGAATATCTCAAGTTAGGTTGGTAGTTGCATGCTTGATGTAAACCTTTAGTCTACCTATACTGGGTGAAAATTTGGTTGCTATTGCTGTTGCTACGGAATCCTGGTGGCTGACAGATCATCAGGAAGTGTTTAAAACTCAGTTTTGCAGCTACTTAGTCTTGCTGTGTCCATAGGGATGCTATGTTCTAGTTCAGTGGCAGTATCGAAATTATAGTTTTAATCATAGATACAGTTCATAGAGAGACTGGCAAGTTTACTGATCCTTTTACAGTATACCATTATAGATTATTGCAGTTCTTTGTATGGTTTAGTTTAATCCAAATAGCTAAAACTGCAAAGACAAAGAAGCTAGGCGAATATTATTGTAAATCTAAGGAGACCTTAGAAGCCTGATTATAAAAATATACCTTATTTATCAAGCTTATCCTTTTACTTACCTAAATTTTCTAGTTGCTTGGTGTTGAACACATAGAAACATCCTAAGTGGTTAGACGTACATCTTAAATGAGCTTTTGTTAATCTGAGTAGACCCTTTGCCTTCGTTGGGCTTTTATTGCTGTGAAGGGACACCATTACCATGGGAACTCTGATAAAGGACAACATCTAATTGGGGCTGGCTTACAGGTTTAGAGATTCAGTCCATTGGTGTCATTGCAGGAAACATGTCAGTGCACAGGCAGACATGTTGTTAGAGATGGAGCTGAGAATTCTACATCTGGATTTGCAGGCAACAAGAAAAGACTAAACATCAACACTGGACATAGCTTGAACATATATGACCTCAAAGCCCACCACCATGTCAGTATACTTCCTTCCACAATGCCTAAGCTCTTACAGTCCCACTCTTTTTGACCAAGCATTCAAACACATGAATACATGGGGGGCATACCTATTCAAACTACCGTACCTTTATAATCTCACGTTTTCACCAGTTAACTTACTTTATATCCCAGTCAGTTTCTCCTCATGCCTCTTCTCCAAGTCCCACCCTCACACCTCTATTCCTCTATTCACACCTCACATTCCTCTATTCCCACCTGCCTTTCTCTCCAGAGAAATGTAGGACACCTATGGCTATCAACCAGACCTGTCATTTCAAGTTGCAGTAAGACTAGGAGCATCTTTTCCTATTAATGATAAACAAGTCAGCACAGTTAGGTGAAAGGGATCAAAGGCAGTCAACAGAGTCAACTGACAGCCCCTGCTTCTGCTGTTAAGAGTCCCACATGTTACACTTCTGTTACATATATGTAGATAGCCTAGGTCTGTCCCATACATGCACTCTGGTTGGCAGTACAATTTCTGTGAGCTGCTATGTGTCCCCGATCCTTCTGGCTCCTCCAATCCTTCCTTCCCTTCTTCCACAAGTTTCCACCAGCTTTGCCAGTTATTTGGCTGTGAGCATGTGCATCTCCTTCCATCAGCTGCTGGATGAAGCCTCTCAGTTGACAGCTATGCTAGGCTCCTGTCTGTAAGCATAACAAAGCATCATTAGTAGGGCCAGGGATTGGTTCATGGCCACGGGATAGGTCTCAAGTTGGACCAGTCATTGGTTGGCCATTTCTTAAATCTCTCTCCATCTTTATTCCTGCATATCTTGTCGGCAGGACAAATTTGAGTTGAAGGATTTGTGGGTGAGTTGTTGTCCCCCTCCCCCCACTGGTGACGATATCGGGCTCATATCCTCCTCTGCTAAAAGTCTTAAATAGGTCATGCTCTTATCCTCTTAGGAGCCTCCCCTGTCCCAGGTCTCTTTCCTGTCCCAGAGATGTCCCCCACTGATTTCCTTTCTGTCTCCCAACCTTCTCACCCCCTATACCCTATTTTCCTTCCCATCTCCTCTCCCACCCAGTTCCCTCTCTCTAGCCACTTTCCATATCTATTTTATTTCCTCTTCTGAGAGAGATTCAAGCATCCTTTCTTGGACCATTCTTGTCACTTAGCTTCTTTGGGTCTGGGGATTGTACTACAGTTACGACTAATATCCATTTATAAATGAGTACATACCATGTGTGTCTCTCGGTCTAGCTTACCTCAGTCAGGATGAGCTTTTCCAGTTTCATCCATTTGCCTGAACATTTCATGATATCATTTTTTATAGATGAGTACTACCCCATTGTATAAATATACCACGTTTTCTTGAGACCTACAAGTGGGCTGTTTGCAGTTCCTGGCTATGAAAATAAAACTGCTATAAACGTAGTCCAGCAAATGTTCTTGTGGTATGGTGGAACATCTTTAGGGTAAATGCCCAGGAGTGGTATAGCTGGTCATAAAGTAGAACTATTCCCAGTTTTCTGAGAAACTACCATTTTGATTTCAAAGTGGTTGGACAAGTTTGCGCTCCCACCAGCAATGGAGGAGTGCTCTCCCTGTTCTACTTGCTCACTCGCACAATCTGGGCTTGCGGGTTTTTTTATTTGTTTTGTTTTGTTGTTGTTTTTTTATCTTAGCTACTCTTATGAGTATAAGGTGAAATATAGGAATCATTTTGATCTGCAATTTCCTCATAACTAAGAATGCCGAACATTTCTTTAAATGTTTCCCAGATACTAGAGATTCCTCTGTTGAGAATTCTCTGTTTAGATCTGTACGCTGTTGTAAAATAGGTTATTTGCTTTGTTGATGTTTAATTTCTTAAATTTTTCATTTATTTTGGCTATTAACCCTCTCTCAGATATAGGGTTGGCGAAGATCTTTTCCCATCCCGCAGGCTGGCATTTTCTACTATTGATAGTGCCCTTTACCTTACAAAAGCTTTTCATTTTCACGAGATCTCATTTATTTTTTATTTTAGTGCCCGAGCTGTTGGTGTTCTGTTCAGAAAGCTTTCTCCTTTGTCAATGCCTTTAAGTCTATTCCCCACTTCAATTAGATCTAGAATATCTGGCCCTATGTTGAGAGCTTTGATCCACTTGGACTTGAGTTTTATGCAGGGTAATAGCTATGAATCTATTTGCATTCTTCTACATGCACACATCAAGTTAAAACATCACCATTTGTTGAAGATGCTTTCCTCTTGTCTAGGATATATGTGTATGTGTGTGTTACTTGAATTCTATATGTAATATATAGAATTAAAACACAGAGAAAAAGAGAGAGAGAGAGAGAGAGAGAGAGAGAGAGAGAGAGAGAGAGAGAGAGAGACTGAGGGATAAAGAGAGCAAGCAAGCAAGAGAGATGTTGGCCTCATCAGGATTTAAGCAGTCACATGGCTGAAAACCATTTTTGCTAAAGTTTGATAGTAAATAAGAGATGTATACTCAGTATAGATTTTTAAATTTTAAGCCTGTTATTATGAATAAAAGTCATTTTCTTTTATAATTTTA
Organism: Micromys minutus; assembly: GCF_963924665.1. Lineage (NCBI taxonomy): Eukaryota > Metazoa > Chordata > Mammalia > Rodentia > Muridae > Micromys > Micromys minutus. Next base: position 29,416,052 of record NC_137983.1, on the reverse strand, counting down.
TAGATTATAAACTATACTCAATATATTTACAAATCCTGAGGTAAGAGTTTACAACACAATCTTAAGATTCTTTTTGTTGCAGTGAGAGCAGAGCATAGAAGACTTGCAAGGTGGGAAGTAGAACCTTAGAGGTAAAAATTTCTGAACACGTAGAGCAAAGGAAGTTTAGATATAAGATATTTGGGGATCATTTGTTGATATTCTAGCAGTTGTTACCATTTGCAAGAATATGGAAATCAAATTCACAAATTTTTGGCCACTGATCTGTACTGAGGCCAAGCTGTTATAATAAAATCTGCACTCACTGATAAGTGGACATTAGCCCCAAAGCTTGAAATACCCAAGATACAATTCACATACCACATGAGGCTCAAGAAGAAGGAAAACCAAACTGTGGATGCTTCAGTCCTTCTCAGAGGCAGGAACAAAATACTCACAGGAGGAAATATGGAGACAAAGTGTGGAGCAGAGGCTGAAGGGAAGGCCGTCCAGAGACTTCCTTATCCAAGGGTCTATCCCAAATACATTCACCAAACCCAGACATCATAGCAGATGCCAAGAAATACATGCTGACAGGATCCTGATATAGCTGTCTCCTGAGAGGCTCTGCCAGAGCATGGCAAATACAGAGGCAGATGCTCACAGCCAACCATTGGACTGAGAATGGGATACCCAATGGAAGAGTTAGAGAAAGGACTGAAGAAGGTAAAGGGATTTGCAGCCCCACAGGAAGAAAAACAATATCAATAAATCAGATCCACCACCCCCCCCCAGAGTTCCCAAGGGACTAAACCACCAACCACAGATTACACATGAAGGGACCCATGGCTTCAGCAGCATATAGGATGGTTTTGTCGGGTATCAGTGGGAGGAAAGGCCCTTTGGTCCTGTGAAGGTTAGCTGCCCCAGTGTAGGGGAATGCTGGGGCAGGGAGGTGGGTGGGAGGGTGTGGGTAGGTGAACACTCTCATAGAAGCAGGGGGAGGGTTGAAGGGAGAGAGGGGATAACATTTGAAATGTAAATTTTAAAAATATCCCCAAATACCCTGCATCCATGTAGAAAGAAAGAGTGTCTCAAAGTGGAGAGAGGCAGGAGCTGATACCTTGGGACTGCAGCCTGGAGCAAGAGATAGCCAGTAAAGAGTAGGAGAGAAGAAACATGTCTGTGTTGATGCAGAAGACTACAGAAGCCACAGAAGCACAGGTGATCATGTAGAGAACACAGCAGGCCATAGGGAAGCAGCGGCTGAAAAGAAGGAAGGAAGCAAGGAAGGAAGGGAGGGAGGCAGGGAAGGAGGGAGGGAGGGATGCAGGGATAGAGAGATAAAACTTAAGAATCACAAGGTCAGTGAAAGACAACTGGAAAGGGGGCCAGTCAGGACACAGTTCAAGCCATCTAGTATCTCAGCAGGAAGGAGCAGCAAGTGCCATCCAAAACATAAACCAGGTGGCTCAGGTGAGAAGAGATTGGCATTTAATTCCAGGACAAGCCGTAGTTCTTCTAAGGCTAGAATCCTGTTGGGAGTTTCTGAGAGGCAGTGAATCTTTCATGGCAATGGGTCAGGAATTCTTGTTTGTCACTTGGCCTCCCTCTGAAAGCTGTTGCTAGGAGTGATCTGTGTTAGACATCAGGTGCTCTACCAGCTTGCCCTTAGGGCCTCCACCAGAAGCTACATCAGCCACCAGCCCTTTAGAAGTCCCCACCATCAGCGATCTCTTCCTCAGAGACTGTCTGTTGCTCTCCCACTCTCTGTCTGCCTCTCTGTCTCTGTCTCTTTCTGAGAATCCATCTTACCACTCCTAGGTATATACCCAAGAAAAGCTCCAATATCTAACAAGGACACGTGTTCCACCATGTTGGTAGCAGTCTTATTTATAATAGCCAGAAGCTTGAAAGAACCCAGATGTCCTTCAACAAAGGAATGGATACAGAAAGTATGGTACATTTACACAATCGAGTACTACTCAGCTATTAAAAACAATGCCTTCATGAAATTCCTAGGCAAATGGATGGAACTAGAAGCTATCAATCTGAGTGAGGTAACCCAGTCACAAAAGAGCACACATAGTATGTACTCACTGATAAGCAGATACTAGCCCCAAAAGATCAGAATACACAAGAAACAATTCGCAGAACTTACTAAGCTCAAAGAGAAGGAAGGCCAGAAGGTGGATGCCTCAGTCCTTCTTAGAAGGGAGAACAAAACACTCACTGGAGGAAATACAGGGACAAATAGAGGATCAGGGGTTGGAGAAAAGATCATCCAGAGACTGCCTTACCTGGGGATCTACCCCATATGCAGCCATTAAACCCAAGCACTATTGCTGATGCCAAGTAGTGCTTACAGGCAGGAACCTGATATGGCTGCCTCCTCAGAGGTTCTGCCAGAGCCATACTGATACAGAGGAAGATTCTTGCAGCTAACGATTGGACCAAACATGAGGACCCCAATGAAGGAGCTAGAGAAAGGGCTGAAGGAGCTGAAAGGGTCAGCAACCCCATGGGAAGAACAAAATTATCAACTAACCAAACCCACCACAGCTCCCAGGGATTAAAACACCAACCAATGAATTTTCCTGGAGAGACCCATGGCTCCAGGTGCATATGCAGCAGAGAATATCATTGTCTGGCATCAATTGGAGGAGAGTCCTTTGGTCCAGTGAAGGCTCATTTTCCCAGTGTGGGGGAATTCCAAGGTGCTGAGGTGGGAGAGGGTGGTTGGGAGTGGTAGCGCCTTCATGGAGGTAATGGGAGGAGGGATGGGGTTGGGGGAAGGGGATAACATTTGAAATGTAAATACAGAGAATATCCAATTAAAAATATAAATGGTAAAACAAAACAAAACAAAAAACATATTGTAGAAAGGAGTTAAAGGAACTTTTAGATCCAGAGGTGGTGATACATGCATTTAGTCCCAGGAGATAGGAAACCTCTGAGTTCAAGGCCAGCCTCGCACAGAGCAAGTTACAGGTTAAGAAAAGCTTAAGTCCAGGTGTATTGGTACACAACTTTAATCTCAGCACTCAGGAGAGAGAGGCATACAGACCTCTGAGTTCAAAGTCAGTCTACAGGGCAAATTCCAGGACAGCCAAGCTTCAGCAATAGAGGGAAATGTAATAGAACATGGTGGCCATGTTTCAGATCCACCAAGCAGCAGAACTTGATAGCACTAGCCACATGGTTCCAGTTTTAGAGTCAAAAGTAGAAGAGGTTACTAGGATAATTGATGCTGGTTAGCTAGAGTTAAGAAATTAGCAATGGTTAAGAAGAGACCAGCATCACTGAGGTGAAATCCTATGGAAAGTGTTTTCTGTTCCAGAGATAGACCTTATGCTAGCAGCCAGACTTGGTAATGTGTAAGAATCAAGCAGGTGGTACTGGTTTTAAAGGTAGAAGAGTGTCATGGACAGTAGCCATTGCTTGGCATTGTAAGAGGTCAGGAATGGCCACTGGTGTGAAGGTACAGCCTCAGTGGCAGTTGAAGACTAAGGAGTAAAAGGGTCATGCAAAGGGTTGAGGCTTGGCACCATGAAGAGAGACTATTAGTGAAAATGCAACCTGGTTGCAGGGGAAGGACCAGTTCACTGGAGATTCAGTACCATGGAATGACCACCAAGAACAGTAGCAGTGGAGTTGAGTCAGCCAGAGCCTAGAATACTACAGAGGGCAGAGCTGGAAAAGGAACACAAGCCATTTGAAGGAGCCCAGAACATCATGTGTGGACCCCAGATGTTGCATCACAAAGCTGTGAAATTGAAGTTGCCTTGGAGAACCCAAGATGTTAAAGATGCTACAGCCATGGGTTATCTACCGAGGAAAGCTGCTAACAGGGAGAGGAACTATCCCAAGAGAACAGATTGTGCTGTACTCAACAAAGCTTAAAAGAGTTGGGCATCAGACAGAAATACAGAGTTTGGAGTTTGTACCCAGCTTAGTGAGGTATTGATGTGACCATCCTGACCATGTTTTTGGAAGAATTGTGGGTGGACTCTAGAATGTTGTGCTAAAATTGCATTAAATGTGTAGAGCTCAGTGGGATGTTCTTGGGAGCTTGGAAGGTTAAGAATGTTGGGAGCAATGCAGATGATGGAGGCCTGGCTTGTGAAATTTCAGAGGGAAGTTTAAAGACTCTAATGGAGACGTTTGCTATTTTGATTTAAGTTTCTGATTAGCTAGAGCTGAAGAATCAGCTGTGATTAACAAAATACCAAAACTACTAAAGTGAATCCTTTGTGTTACTGGGGCAATTAATGTTGGTTAGCTGGAGCCAAGAAATTAGCAGAGATTAGGAAGAGACCAGCATTGCTGAGGTGAAGTCTTCTGGGGAGTGTTTTCTGAGAGCACAGAGAACCTGTGTTCCAGAGACAACCACGGTTGTACCTAATGTTGGCCGCTGGATTTGGTAATGTGTAAGAGTCACTCAGATGATACTGGTTTTGAGAGCATGAAGGGGTCATGTTAAGCAGCGGAGACTTCCCACTGTGAGATGCCAAGAAAGGCCATTTTTGAAGGTGTAGCTTCAGTGACAGTTGAAGACCCAAGGCTAAAGGGGTCGTGCAAAGAAGGTGAGGCTTGGCACCAGGAATAGAGCCCTTGAACAGCTACTGGTGAAAGTGCAGCCCAGTTGCAGCAAGGAACCCCAGCAGTTTTGGAGATACCAGTACTTTGGGATGACCACCAAGAACAACAGAAGAAGTGGGGTGGAGCTAGCCACAGCCTAGAAGAAAAGCTGTGTATGAAATAGAGGGCAAAACTTGGCTCTTGGAGAAGCCAAGATGATTGGATGTGGATTCAAACATTGGACATTGAGTTATTTATGCTGTTGGGGTTTAGTTTTGCTTGGTTTAAATTACGTCTGTGCCTTTGGCTCTTCCATCTTGAAGAAGGTATTTAATTTAATTTTGATATTTATAGGAGCCCACAGCTGAAAGATCTTCTAAAAGAGATTTTAGATTTTTAGAGAGACTGGATATTTCAAAGAGGCTGAAATGAAATGTTTTAATTTGTAAAGACTGAAAAACTTTTAAAGTTATTTGTTTTTCCTCCATTAATTACTTTATTTATTCACTTTACATCTTGATCAAACCCCCTCTTCTCATAGCCCCCTCTTTCAAAGGCCCCTCCCCCATCCCTCCCTCCTTTCCATCTCAGAGATGGGTGAGGTCCTACCTAGGTACCAACCTGCCCTGATACTTCAAGTCACTGCAGGACTAGGTACATCCTCTCCCACTGAGAATAGGATTCACAGACAGGGAACAGAGTCAGGGTAAGTCCCCACTCCAGTTGTTGAGGGAGCCACATGAAGACCAAACTGCACATCTGCTGTATATGTGTAGGGAGCCTAGGTCCATCCCTTGTGTATTCTTTGGTTGGTGGTTCATTCTCTGAGAACCTTCAACAGTCCAGGTTACATGACTCTATTGGTCTTCTTGTAGAGTTCCTATCCTCTCCAGGTTTTTCAACCATTCCCTCAACTCTTCTACAAGACATCTTGAGCTCTATCTAATGTTTGACTGTGGCTCTCTACACCTGTTTAGGTCAGCTGCTGCGTGGAGCCTCTCAGAGAACAGTTATTCCAGACTCCTGTCTGCATGCATAACATAGTGTCATTAATAGCATCCAGAATTGGTTCTTACCCATGGGATAGATCTTAAGTTGGAACAGTTATTATTGGGCCATGCTGTCAGTCTCTATATCTTTATCCCCAAAATTCTTGTATGCAGGACTAATTTGGGGTCAAAGTTTTTGGTGTTTTTTCCCCCAAACTGGGAGTTCCTACATGGCTACAGGAGGTGGCCACTTCAGGCACCTTATCTCCCAAAGCTAGGAGCCTCAGCTAGAGTCACCCTGAAAAACTCCCTGAAAGTTGCCGCACCCAGGTCTCTGCATGTCATAGTTGTCCTCTGCCCATGCCAATCTCCATTTGCATCACAGCCCTCTCTCCCTGGCTCTCCTTACATCTGAGGCATATACCTAAATCACAGAACTAGGAGCATGTATGGAGTCAGGTGAATCCCCTAAGCTCATGGTACACCCAACATGACTGAACCGATGAGCTCCAGGTCCACTGAGAGCACTTATTTCAAAAATCAGAGTGAGTAGATGAGAGATCAAGGAAGATATCAAACGTCAATTATTGGTTTTACCAAATGCATGCACACAAGTGCACACGTGTATACACAGGTGAACACACAGACATACCTACTCCAACAAGACTGTACCTCAAAATACATGCATATTTACAGGTACATACATTCACTGGTGTAAGTATATATACCACATAAATACTAAAGCACACACACACAATAAAATAGAAAAAAAAACATAAATAAAACAATACGGAAACAACCAGTCCAGTTTTTTAAAAATGAAGTAAGAGTTTTCAAAAAAAATACAAGAGGAAAATAACTTACTTAAATTTATTCAAGATATTTGACTAGCTACAGGTAGCACCCCAAAAAACAATGGTAAGGTCCTATTGTCAAACACAACATTAAAATATCTCATTTAACAATGAAACACTGAGCAGGTGCCTGACTAGAGCCTTTACCCTTATTGATTATTGTTCATGATCCTAGAAAATAACTATGCATGCCGGAAGGTAACCACCAAGTCAAGTTGTTTGATGTACAAAGTACAAAAACTTTGATGTGAAACTGTTACATTTCCTGTATGATACACTAGAATAATAGTGGCACAAACATTGTAGGAGTAAACAACCACTTTCTGCTTGGATTTAATTCTTACCCCATGAGGTGGGACCGATGCCTGACACTTTTCAGATAGCCAAGAACTGGAGACTAGGTAGGTCATAGACCTAGGGGAAAACCAAACACTGTTATGCCAAAGGACTCTTGTAAATGACTGCTAACCACATTCCACTACAGTCATAGGTCAGCATCTTGGTCAGCCATCAACAGAGAAGCTTCCTCCTGTAGTAGATGACAACTAAAACAGAGACTTAAAACTGGGGAATGTTCGGAGAGTGAGAGTAAGTGAGGAGGTGGGGGGGGGGTGTAGGAGAAGATGAATGCATAAAAACCATGGTCACAATATATTGTATAAAATAAAATTTTATGTTCAACTGAAAACTATCATTTATCAAGAAAAGGCAAATGTAAATATTGTTCAAACAGTTTTTAGTTTCGGGGACTTATATTCTTAGTCCTTACCTGTTCCCTACTTTCTTCTCTAGTAGTTTTAGCGTTTTAAGTGTTACACGATGGTCTTTGATCTACTAAAAGTTTGTTCTTGTGCACAGTGAGAAAAGCGTAACTATTTCCATCCTCCTTCACGAAAATATCCAATCTTATAAAAATAGATTTGTCATTTATGTTACTTTTTAAAATCAAAACTTTAGGTCTGTCCCACTTTGGAAACTTCTCAGAGAACATTGTCGATTATATATATATATTTTTTTTTCTTGGTCTATATTTTTCTTTTCTTTTTTTATTTATTGTTTTAAACTTTATTTTACAAAACAAAGATAAAAGGAAAAAATTTTTAAACATTTTTGCATAAATGTATTCAAATACATTTTTGTCAGAGCTTGGCTTTTTTTTTTCTTTTTCTTTTTTTTTTTTTTTTTTTTAAGGTTTGATACTCTGCATTAAGGTCTTACTAGTTACAATGAGCAAAAAGTACACGTAAAACAGGATGTAACCCGGAATTAGTCAACGTCTTCTTAGTGTGTAAGGGTTGAGCATAATGTCTTTTTTGTTTTGTTTTGCTTTGTTTTCTATTTTTCTTGAACTTCACACAGTCTGTGAGTTGTTTCTGGGGCAGTCTGAGCCTCTGGGATTAGCATCCCACTATTAGTGACTGCATATTATGTCTGTTCTTTTGTGACTGGGTTATCTCACTCAGGATGATATTCTCTAGATGCAACCATTTTCTTAAGAATTTGGTTAAGTCATTGTTTCTGATAGCTGAGTAGTACTCCATTGTGTAAATGTACCACAATTTTTGTATCCATTCATCTACTGAAGGACATCTAGGTTCTTTCCGGCTTCTGGCTATTATAAATAGAGCTGCTATGAACATTGTGGTGCATGTATCTTTGTTGTATATTGGAGTGTCTCTGGGGTATATGCCCAGAAGTGGAATAGCTGGATCTTCAGGTAGTACTATGTCCAACTTTCTGAGGAATCACCAGACCGATTTCCAGAGTGGTTGTATCAGTTTACAACCCCACCAACAGTGGAGAAGTGTTCCTCCTTCTCCGCAACCACACCAGCATCTGCTGTCATCTGAGTTTGGATCTTGGCCAATCTACCTGGTGTGAGGTGGAATCTCAGGGTTGTTTTGATTTGCATTTCCCTGATGGCTAAGGATGTCAAGCACTTCCTTAGATGTTTCTCAGCCATTCCATATTCCTCAATTGAGAATGTTTTGTTTAGCTCTGTACCCCTTTTTTAAATAGGGTTGTTTGATTCTCTGGTGTCTATCTTCTTGAGTTCTTTGTATACCTTGGATATTAGGCCACTATCTAATGTGGGGTAGGTAAAGATCTCTCTCACTCTGTTGGATACCGTTTTGTTTTCTTGACAATGTCCCTAGCCTTACAGAAGTCCATTTATGTCAATAGATATCAAGGAATAGTGGTTGCTGTTTCCTGCTATTATTGCTTTTGTAAATTGAGTTGTGTCTGTGTCTCTTTCTTCTTTTGGTTTTCTTGCTTAGGAGTTTTCTTGTTTTTACTTGGATGTAGTTCCCTTCATTGTATTGGGTTTTCGGCCTATAATTCGTTGTAGTGCTGGGTTTGTGGTCAGATATTGTGTAAATTTAGATTTGTCTTGAAATATCTTCATCTCTCCATCTATGGTGATTGATAGTTTTGCTGGGTATAGCAGCTTGGGCTGTCACTTGTGCTCTCTTAGGGTGTGCATGATGTCTGTCCGGGCTCTTCTAGCTTTCATAGTCTCTGTTGAGAAATCGGGTGTGATTCTGATTGGCCTGCCTTTATATGTTACCTGACCTTTTTCCCTTACTGCTTTTAGTATTCTTTCTTTGCTTTGGGCACTTGATGTTTTTACTATTATGTGTCGGGAGGTATTTCTTTTCTGGTCCAACCTATTTGGAGTTCTGAAGGCTTCTTTTATGCTCGTGGTCATCTCATTCTTGAGGGTAGGGAAGTTTTCTTCTATGATTTTGTTGATATTTACTGTGCCTCTTAGTTGATACTCTTCTCCCTCTTCTATTCCTATTATCCTTAGGTTCGGTCTTCTCATTGTGTCCTGGATTTCCTGGACATTTTGGGTTAGGAGCTTTTTGTTTTTTGCATCTTCTCTGGCTGTTTTGTCTATGTTTACAATGTTGTCTTCTGCCCCCGAGATTCTCTCTTCCATCTCTTGTAATCTATTGGAAATGCTTGCTTCTGTCACTCCTGATTTCTTTTTTAGGTGTTCTACCTCTAGGGTTATGTCTTTTAGTGTTGTTTTTATTGTGTCAATTTCCGTTTTAAATTCCCTCTTCCATTCCTTTGTCTCTTTGGTTGTGTTTTCCACTAGTTCTTTGAGTTCTTTGAGTGTTTTTCTTGTTTCCTCTTTAAAAGCTTCTGAATCTTTTTGCTTTTCCTCCTGTTCTTGTTTAAGTATCTCTATCAGCATCTTGAGGTATGATTTCAGGTCTTTGACTTCTTTTTCTGGAGTGTTTGGCATTCCGATGTTTGCTATTATGGGAGAGCTGGGTTCTGGTGTTGCCAGGTTGTCTTGGTTTCCTTGGGATATACTCTTTTGCTTTCCTCTTGCCATTTTGTTGTCAGTGATATGTTCTCGTCGTTCCCTTGTATCTGGTCTGTGTTCCTGGATCTCCACTGGTCCAGGTGGCAGATGGGCTCAGCCCTGTTCTATGCCTCAGAGGCGCCGGGTGGGAACAGAGGTTCAAAGTTTTGTTCCTGGACCCCGGATCAGGCCCCGCGTGTGCACTCCGAAGAGATCTCTGTGCTCCCTGGCCGCCCAGATCCCCCACTCACCAGTTTTTCACCCTTAGGAGCTGTTGGTCCGCGTGGCAGATGGGCCGGGCTCTGCTCCACGCCCTGAAGTCACCGCTGTGTGGAAACAGAAGTTCCAAAGTTCTGTTCGTGGATTCTGGATCAGGCAGGTCAGAGGGTGCGCCCTGCGTGCACACTCCGCAGAGATCTCTCTGCTCCCTGGCTGCCCAGATCCCCCACTAACCAGTTTTTCACCCTTAGGAGCTGGCAGTCCGCGTGGCAGATCAAATGTTGTCCTTTTAAGAGTTGTCTTGGTCATGGAGTTTGTTCACAGCAGTAAAAGCCTAACTAAGAAAGAATTTGGTGCCAGGGACTGGGGTATTGATAGGAAAGACCTGACCATGCTTTTGTTTGGAAGAATGTGGATTTGAGGATCTGGATTTGGAAAGCAGTGGAATTCTTTAAATGGGGCTTAATAGACTATCCTAGTAGGAATATGAAAGACTATTAATGAGAGTGATTTGAATTGTGAAGGCCTGGCCCAAGAGGTTTCTGTGGAGAAGAATTTTAATATGTCATGTAGACACTGTTTTATGATATTTTGGTAAAAAATGTGGCTACTTTTTGCCCTTGTACGAAGAGTCTATTTGAAAATAAGGTAAAGAGACTCAGATTAATTGCATTGACAAAGGAAGTCTCAGAAATGCCCACCATAGACTTGGTTTTCTAGTTAAGTCTTGTGAAGAGGATTTTAAACAAATGTAGCAAAATTAGAAAGGAAAAATATGAAATATATGGTTCGTGTATTAAAGGAGTACCAGGAAGTGAAATGAAGCTGAATCCTGGATTCAAGGATATTAAATTGAATTAAGGGACTTTGGGGCAAAATCCGACCCAGCAAAGCTTAGGTCAGGCGTGGTAGTACAAGCCTTTGATCCCAAGAGGCAAAGACAAACAGATCTCTGAGTTCAAGGCCAGCCTAGAACAGAGCAAGTTCTAGGCAAAGAAATACTTAAATCCAGGCTTGGTGAGCTGTGCCTTTAATCCCAGTTCTTAGGAGACAGACATGCAGATCTCTGAGTTTAAAGTCAGTCTACGGAGCAAGTTCCAGGACAGCCAAGCTTAGGGAGTGAAGGAGTCGGAAAGCAGAAAGATGGTGATAATGTAATAGAACAAAGGGGCCAAGTTCCAGCCCAAGCAAGCAGCAGAACTCAGCAGCTTTAGCCACATGCTCTGGCTTTAAAGTATAGAATAGTAGAAGGGACTACTTGGACAATTGATGCTGGCTAGCTGGAGATAAAAAAAATGGCGATTAAGAAAAAACCAGCATCACTGAAGGGAAATCTTCTGGGAAGTGTTTTTTTGAGAGCACAAAGAAGCTGTGCTCCAGAGATAGCCAAGGTTATACCTTGTGCTGCAGCTGTACTTGTTAATGTGTAAGAGTCACCCAGGTGGTACTGGCTTTAAAAGCATGAAAGGGTCATGAAGAGCAGCTGAGGCTTGGCACTGTGAGTGGCCAGGGAAGGCCATTGGTGAAGGTACAGTCTCAGCTGCAGTTGATGTCCCAGGACTGAAGTCATGCAAAGTTGAGACTTGGCATCATGAAGAGAGCCTATGAGAGGCTACTGGTGAAGCCTAGTTGCAGCAGAAGATTCCAGATTATTGGATATGCCAGTACCATGTGATGTCACCAAAAACAGCAGCAACAGTGAAGTGGATCAACCTGAGCTACAGATGGCAGAGCTGGAGAAGTGACACCAAGCTTTGGAGGAGGCCAGAAGATCATGTGTGGATCCTAGACACTGAAACAAAAAGTTGTAACATTGAGATTGCCTTGGAGACCCAAGGATGTTCAAGATGCCAGAGTCATGGGCTATCTGTTGAGGAAAGCTGCTAACAGGGAGTGGGGCCAGAAATAATCAAACTCAGAGCAGAAATCAACCAAATAAAGACAAAAAGAATGATACAAAGAATCAGCAAAACCAAGAGCTGGTTTTTTGAGAAAATTAACAAGATCGATAAACCCTTAGCCAGAACAACTCGAGGGCAAAGAGAGAGTATCCAAATTAACAAAATCAGAAATGAAAGGGAAGACATAACAACAGTAACTGAGGAAATTCAAGAAATCATCAGATCCTACTACAAAAGCCTATACTTAACAAAACTGGAAAATCTGGAGAAAATGGATAAATTTCTAGACAGATACCAAAGTTAGATGAGGATCAGATAAATCATCTAAACAGTCCCATAACACCTAAAGAAATAGAAGCAGTCATCAAAAGCCTTCCAACCAAAAAAGAAAAAAAGAAGAAAAAGTCCAGGACTAGATGGGTTTAGTGGAGAATTCTATCAGACTTTTATAGAAGACTTTAAAAGAACCTTACAGCTGATAAACAATGTCAGCAAAGTGGCTCGATATAAAATTAACTCAAACAAATCAACCACATTCCTCTACTCAATGGATAAACAGGTTGAGAAAGAAATTAGGGAATGGACACCCTTCACAATAGTCACAAAGACTATAAAATACCTTGTGGTGACCCTAACCAAGCAAGTGAAGGATCTGTATGACAAGAACTTCAAGACTCCAAAGCAAGAAATTGAAGAAGATCTCAGAAGTTGGAAAGATCTCCCATGCTCATGGATTGGCAGGATCAACATTGTGAAAATGGCCATTTTTCCAAAAGCCATCTACAAAATGCCATCAAAATTCCAACTCAATTCTTCATAGAGTTGGAAAGAGCTATTTGGAAATTCATCTGGAATAACAAAAAACCTAGAATAGCTAAATCTATTCTCAAGAATAAAAACACTTCTGGGGGAATCACCAACCCTAATCTCAAGCTATATTACAAAACAATTGTGATAAAAACTGCATGGTATTGGATACAGAGATAGGAAGGTAAATAAATGGAACAGAATTGAGGACCCAGAAATGAACCCACATACCTATGGTCACTTGATCTTTGACAAAGGAGCTAAAAATATTAAATGGAAAAAGGACAACCTCTTTAACAAATAGTGTTGGTTCAACTGGCCATCAGCATGCAGAAGAATTTAAATAGATACTTTCCTATCTCCTTGTACAAAGTTCAAGTCCAAATGGATCAAAGACCTCCACATAAAACCAGGTACACTGAAACTATTAGAAGAGAAAGTGGGGAAGAGTTTAGAATATATAGGCATAGGAGAAAAATCCTAAAGAGAACACCAATGGCTTATGCTCTAAGATCAAGAATCAACAAATGGGATCTCATGAAATCGCAATGGTTCTATAAGGCAAAGAACTGTCAAAAGGACAAAATGGCAACCAACAGATTTGGGAAAGATCTTTACTAATCCTACATCTGATAGAAGGCTAGTATCCAATATATACAAAGAACCCAAGAAGTTAGACTCCAAAGAATCAAACAATCCTATTAAAAAAAATGGGGTACAGAGTTAAACAAAGTTCTCAACTGAGAAATATCAAATGGCTGAGAAGCACCTGAAGAAATACTCAACATCTCTAGTCATCAGGGAAATGCAAATCAAAACAACCCTAAGATTTTACATCATACCAGTCAGAATGGCTAAGTTCAATAACTCAGGTGACAACAAATGCTGGCGTGGATGTGGAGAAAGAGGAATATTCCTCCAAGAACACTCATAGTATGTACTCACTTATATTTTGATACTAACCCAAATAGCTTGGAATATCCAAGGAACCATCCACAGAACTTATGAAGCTCAAAGAGAAGGAAGGAAGGCCAGAAAGTGGATGCCTCAGTCTTTCTTAGAAGGAAGAACAAAACATCCATGGGGGAAATTATCGAACAAATAGAGAAGAAAAAAATCAGTCAGAGACTGCCTCACCTGGGAATACACCCCATATGTGCCCAATAAACCCAAGCACTATTGCTGATGCTAAGTAGTGCTTACTGGCAAGAACCTCATATGGATGCCTCCTCAGAGGCTTTGCCAGAACCATACTGATAGAGAAGAGGATGCTTGTAGCTAACCATCAGACTGAACACAAGGACCGCAAAGAAGAAGCTATAGAAAAAACCGAAGGAGCTGAAAGGGTTTGCAACCCAATAGGAAGAAGGAAATTATCAACTATCCAAACCTACCACAGTTAACAAGGACTAAAACACCAACCAATGAGTACACATGGAAAGACCCATGGCCCGAGGTGCATATACAGCATAGGATAGTATTTTCTAACATCAATGGCAGGAGAGGCTTTTGGTATAATGAAGGCTGGTTTTCTCTCTGTAGGGGAATTCCAAGGTGCTGAGGTGGGAAAGGGTGGTTGGGAGAGGGAGTACCTTCATGGAGGCAATGGGAGTGGGAGGGGTGATGGGATTGTGGGAAAGGAATAACATCTGAAATGTAAATGCAGAGAATTTTCAATAGAAATATTTTGGGAGGAAAAAAGGAAGAAAACTGGTTGCAAAAGTCCAAGCATGGGGTAGAACCCTCGCTATCTGCATTGTTCTGTAGCCTGAGAGTTTCTTGTTGCTAGGCAGTTCAATCTAGAACTCGACCTTATAACAGAAAAAGAACATGGGGACCGATATTCTCTTTGCCATGTAAAGTCTCAAGAAAAATCTACACTGCAAATGTGACATGAAGCAAGCTATCATTAGACAAGGTCATGGACATTGTCACTTCACCTGCTAGTAAGTCTTTCAAGAATTAAGACTAGGAATAGAAAGGCAAATATTTAGACTATGAGTTCACACAGGAACATACGCCTGACTCTTATCTAGTATTTCAAACCATAACCAGATAAAAGAATTATCTGTATTTTTTCTATTTTCTTCTATTTATTTGACTGGGCATTCTAAACCATTTAATGGGTTGTTACTATGCTTTGAATAACACCGAGTTAGACACTATATCAGAAGAAAAAGCCAGGTAGTATGAACAGTACAGAGACTGATGCATTTGATGAAGGTATGGAATGAAAACAACGGAGAAAAAACTTTGAAAGTCAAATTTAAGGTTTTGTAATACATGTATCTGTATGAATGAGGATGTTGCATTCACTCAGGAATTATGACATGTTGAGTCATTGTACAAATTGTTGTCCATGGTGCAAAGCCAGTCCAGATCATATTACTTTGTTTTTCTTTGAGAAGATTGCATGGCAATATTTTAAGAGTAAATTATGGTGAAGTCATATGAATTAATTATCAAGAGTAACATATCAATAATGACTAATCTTTCCCATCAGAACAAAAATTCGAATTCAACATAGTCAAATGTATCTCAAGGAAATACATTTTGTTGGAAATGGAAATATAAAAATAGTAAGTAATATGTGTCTGTAGTTCAAACTCTTGAATGGGAGCCAGAGGCTAAAGGACCATGAAATCAAAGCTAGGCAAAGTGATACATGAAATCCTGTTTTAAAAACTAACAACATGAAACCCAGAGATGTGGAGAATACCTGAAGGTCTTAAGATGGTATTCACAATTGAGAACATTTGTCCTCAGTAGATCCTTTTCTTCTTTTCTGTTATGATCTCTTGGCATTTTGTGCAATAAGCTTACAGTGTGTGTGTGAATGGAATTACATGGGTGCATGTTTCTGTGTGTATCTTATACAAGTGTTCATTTGTAAGGCAAAGGTATACATAAGCACATATGTGAGGGCCACTGGTAAATCTTAGATGTCTTTATCATATATAAGAAAACTCATATACTTAAAAAAAAAACTGTTAAATCTATTAGTTCTTTGCCTAGGTTTAGAAAGTATCCACATTTGCAAGTTAGAATTCTTCCTTGCACCAACAGTTTGACTGTACTTCAACAAAATTCAACAAGCAAATCTAATGCACTTTGTAGAGTCAGGCCTTTGAACAATACCTCGGCCATTTAAGCTTACGTCTTGATCTTTCTCTTCCACCATGGCCTGCCCATAACTGAGATACTCCAATTTCTGTCCTTTCATTTAGTCTTGCTAGTCTAAAGCATCAACTCTGCCAGAAGACAGTGTTCAAAGCCAGCACTGCACATGCAAACAAGACAAAGAGCATCCTCCTTTCCTGTCTCAGAGGACAAGGTAGCTATGGGTAAAGCTGTGTTATACTTGAGGATACTTCATCTGTACCTCTCGCTAGAGATATGGATCATTCTTTCATCATGGCCCTTGACTGGGTATGCTCAGCACACCAGCCTCCCAGAAGTAGTAATACCCTTACGAGTCACAGGTGACAAACCAGTGTGGGCTATGGGATGGCTGACCTACAGCCTGCACTTTGGGGGCCAGAAACATTTTATTTACATGAAGGCCAAGAAGTTCTTGGTATCTAGACTCTTCTCTGTATTCACCTACACTAAGCAAGGGGCTCTGCACAAGGACCAGCCTTATGTGCAGAAGGATTGCTACTACCACGGCTATATGGATGGAGACCCAGAGTTCATGGTTGTTATTACAACCTGTTACGGAGGCTTTCAAGGAATATTACAGATAAATGGCACAGTATATGAAATCAAGCCCAAGAACCTTTCTTCCACATTTGAACATTTGGTTCACAAGATAGACAACGAGGAGACAGAACTCCTCCCCATGAGATGTGCATTGACAGAAGAGATAGCCCAGCAAACGAAGCTTCAGAAGAATGAGCACCTCACTCTGAGGCAAAGCCACTATGAGGGATGGTGGACTCACAAGCATTTTCTTGACCTGGCCTTGGTTGTTGACTATAATCGAATTCGTCATCATAACAATAATAGGTCACGAGTGTTAGTGGAAGTATTCACCATTATCAACATAATAAATGACATTTACCGGACACTGGATGTTGAGCTAGTTTTACTTGGAGTTGAGCTATGGAATGAGAGAAACCATGTGCCTGTGGGTAGCATAAATGCCCTCCTAAATGACTTTTGTATTTGGAAGGCTGTCAGCCTTAATTTTCGTATTCCAAATGATATTGCACATATTTTTGTGAATCATCATTTTGGTATTTACCTTGGTTTGGCTTATGTTGGAACTGTCTGTACACCAGCGTATAACTGTGGAGTTGATCGTGTGTTAGGAAGTAATCTTTTTTATTTTGGACAAATTATAGCACATGAGATGGGTCATAATTTGGGTATGTATCACGATGACAACTCATGTACATGTGGAGCAAATTATTGCTTAATGGCTCCAACAGACAGTGGCAGCACCAAGTTCAGTAACTGTAGTTATTCTTACTTTTGGACAACATGTGCTACTACCAACTGTATGCGCAAGGAAAAGAAGCCAATGGGCATCCTCAAAAACAGTCTCTGTGGGAATGGGGTGGTTGACGATGGAGAGCAGTGTGATTGTGGATCTGCAGAAATGTGTGCAGAAGACCCATGTTGTAAGCCCAGCTGCAAGCTCAAAGATGGGGCCGCCTGTGCTTCCGGGCTTTGTTGCAATCGTTGCGAGATCGTGCCATCAGGCACAGTTTGCAGAGAAAAGGTCAATGAATGTGACCTTCCAGAATGGTGCAATGGACATTCATATAAGTGTCCTATTGATGTTTATTTGCTTGATGGGAGCCCCTGTAAAGATGGTGGCTACTGCTACAAAAAGAGATGTAATAACCGAAATGAACAGTGTAAGCAAATCTTTGGCAAAGAAGCCAGGAGTGCGGCTCAGAGTTGCTACAGGGAACTCAACACCCAAGGTGACCGTTTTGGCAACTGTGGTATGATCAGAAATGCATACTTACGATGTAATGACTCAGACATCCTCTGTGGCAGAGTTCAGTGTGAGAACGTAGCAGGCATCCCACTTTTGCAAGAGCATTCCACAGTGGTCTGGACTCACCTCAATGGCGTCACCTGTTGGGGGACCGACTACCATTTTGGGATGACAATCCCAGACATTGGTTTTGTGAAAGATGGCACAGACTGTGGCCCAGAGCATGTGTGTATTAATAAGAAGTGTGTCCATAAGTCAGTTTGGGTAAGCCAGTGTTCACCCAAGACATGCAACATGAAAGGTGTGTGCAACAACTTACATCACTGCCACTGCAACCGTGGCTGGGGCCCGCCATATTGCCAGGAAAGTGGCTTTGGAGGAAGTGTTGACAGTGGCACTGTGCATCCGAAAAAAATGAAACCCAGGAAAGGTACAAGGTTATGGATTTCTATTTGGATTCTTTTCGCTTACTTTTCATCGTTTATCGTGTTATTTTTTCTCTTGACTAGGTATACAAAACCACCTAAGGGCGAAGAACCCAGTGGTTTCTTTTCAAAAGATAAGGAAGATAGCAATGGCGTGAGGACCTCTACAGTAGAATAGCAACAACTCGTAGTTTCAAATGTGGTATCAAATCTGCCTACATTTCCCACGTCCTACAATGCATTTTCATTGTATGTGAGACACTGTGTGTTTCAGAATTCAGTGACACAGACTCCCCGAGATAGTTAGTATTTCAACATAAAGAAAATCTCATCATTCAATAAAGCTATGGTCCTAGAACATAACTCATGGTCTTCACTCTCAGCAACTTTAGTGCTTCAAGGTCTCAGTAAAGCTCCACCTGAGGGATCCTATGTGTTTGTGGTTTTGATTTTGCCTCTCTTAGCTCCAAACCACATCCTTTTTTATTTTGCTTGTCACATGGGAAACGGCATTCTTTGGGTCCTGTTGGCTCAGTGAGGAACCTCCCTAGTAGAACTCTACCACAGGGCAGTCCGGGGAGATTGGGAACCTGGGGGAGCTGCTTAATCAAAGCTCCTATCAATGTTGCCTCAGCTGCTGTTCTTACCTGGGTAGCATCAGAAGCTCTATTTGGCTTTCAAATACAGCATGTGACCTATATCCTGTGTGTACCCATGGAAAGTGTTGTCTTTAGTCACAATGGACGGCCGCTGATTCATTTAAACCTGTACCACCGTGGGGTCTCCAGCAGTAGATATCAGTGCCTTTGCAGCCTCTGGCTGACTCATGAGTCTGACTCATGAGCCTCATTGTCGAAGAAGTGGCTGTAAGGTGTTATTGATAGTTGCCCGTAGAGTACACAGTACTTCCACTAGCTTCCAACAATATAGCATTGTCACCTCCAGAGAAGAAAACAACTGCAAAACAACTGACCTCCTGGGTCCTGGGTCTTTGAGCCTTTCCTGAATCTCAAAGGTTCCAGCACAAAGTTGCCAAAGCCCTCTTCAGACAATGGGGTTCCACGACCGTAGAATTAACTCCCAGACTCTGGGCTGAATATTCTCAGTCTCTTCGTCGTAACATCCAGTCCAGAGGCGACGGAGACACCATGTAGTTGGCAGTGTGTGGGTCTCTCAGGAGCGTATTGTGTCATGTCTGGGTGCTGAGTGACATGTCACAAACCTTAGTACACTGGAGGACACAGGAAGGAGTCACATACAGAAGAAGATTTTTGAATTTTCAGTAATAAATAACCTAATCTTGAGATTTTGCTTCACACTTTCCATTTAGAATGTCGTAAGGCTTCTTAACAGATGATACTCTCACTAGCTACTCAAGTATATTGCAATTTTTTTTCATTCCTGAGGATCACAATTTGTCATTTTTAACTGAAAAAAAAACTCATAAGATATATTTTGATGTTTTTCCCTTCCCTCCACTTCTCCCAGGTTCTCCGCACCCGCATTTATGATCTCTTCCTCCCTCCCTTCCTTCCTTCCCTCCCTCCCTCCCTCCCTCCATCTCTCTCTTTCTTTTTTTAAACAAACAAATAGACAAAAAAGCTCAGAAAAATGGAAATCAAGATTAAAAAATGATCAATAAGACAAAACATGTTCATACAGAAAACAAAGCAAAATGAGTCAGAAAAGGAATACCACTGAACTTGTTTTGTGTTAGCTGACTATTCCTTAGCATTGGGTCTGCCTGAAGTTAATATAACCAATAAGATTTTATTGGAGAAAAACAACTTCTGACACTGGGTATTAGTTTCAGGTACTGTCCTAGACACTTTTCTATTCCTGCACAAAGCATCATGACCAAGAAGCAGCTTACACTTCCATATCACTGTTCATCACCAAAGGAAGTCAGGACTGGAACCCAAGCAGGTCAGGAAGCAGGAGCTGATGCAGAGGTCATGGAGGGATTTTTTTTTTACTGACTTGCTTCCCCTGGCTTGCTTAGCCTGCTTTCTTATAGAACCTAGGTCTACCAGCCCAGGGATGGCACCACACACAATGGACTGGGCCCTCCCCCCCACCTTGATCACTAGTTGAGAAAATACCTTACATCTGGATCTCATGGAGGCATTTCCTCAACTGAGGCTCCTTTCTCTGTGATAACTCCAGCTTGTGTCAAGTTGACACAAAACCAGCCAGAACAGATACCTTCTTGTTTAGCAGTGGGAGCCCTTGCTACTTCTCCCCTCTTAATGTTGGAAACCTGTCTATCTTGAACCTATATAGGCCTTGTGCATACTGCCTGTTTCCGTTAGCTCATATGTGTAACAGTCCTGTTGTTTCTGGAAGACACTATGAGCTGGAAATATGGTTCCACGGTTAAGAATACTGACTGCTCTTCCAGAGGTCCTGAGTTCAATTCCCAGAAACCACATGGTGGCTCACAACCATTAGTGATGGGATCTGATGCCCTCTTCTGGAAGACACTATGTCTTTGGAGTCATCTGCTCTGACTCTTAAAATCTTTCTGCCTCTTCTGAATAAATCTTCAAGCTTGAGGGGAAGGCATTAATGAAGGTACCCCATTTAGAAAAGGAGTATGCTTGTTTGTTTGTTTGCTTGGGGGTTTTGTCTTGGTTTGTTTTGGGGGTTTGTTGTTGTTTTGTCTTGATCCGATTTGATTTGATTTTGGGTTTTGGTTTTTGGAGACACAGTTTTTCTGTGGAGCTTTGGCTGTCCCGGAACTTGTACTATAGATCAGATCAAATTCACAATGGATCTGCCTGTCTCTGTTGCCCATGTTCTGGGATTATAAGTGAGACACTGCCACCACTCAGGGGAAAGGAGAGTTCTTAAATTTCTCAGTCACTGTATTGTCCAGGTGTGTGTTTCTGTGTTAATTATTGTTTTCTGTAAGAAGACTGACAGGCTGGAGTGAGGTACTAATCTTGTGTTATATAGTATGTCGTTAGTAATCTTGTTATTGCTATGTTCCTTTGGCAGAATAATGGTATCATGCTTTTTCTGGGACCATCACCTATCTAGACTCAGATTCCTGGCCACTTTATTACTTTCAGGTATAGGTTCCATCTTATAGAATGGACCTGAAATCATGTCAGAAAGTGGTTTTCTCCCATGACATTTGTGCCACTGTATCTGGCAGGAAGGCTTCTGTTGTAGATTACAGGTTTGATGGCAAAGAGATGTTGATCATTGTCTTTCACCCCCAGTGGCATGCAGAGGACCTTCCAATACCACAGAGACTAGCCAGGAAGGCGAAAATTCTAATTAGGCACATGGTCAACTTCTCTGTGTCTGGTAACATGTGTAAGTGCCATCTTCTCTGACAGGGCTCTACCATAAGTTTATAAAGACTAACAACACCTTAGCAAAAGCCTGTTAGGTTGGGGGTTTTCATAGGTCCCTTTGGGCCAAAAAGCCCAAGAAGATATAACTCATTCCTACCATTGGAGTATTACTTGATGGCATATGATGGTGATATCTAGTTGGTGTTTTGACTGCCCTAATATTTGGTAACTCAATTCAGACTCCTTTCATATATATGAAAAATATATATGTATATATACTTTTTAGAAAGATTCTACAGTAGTATGTTTTGCAAATGTCCTTTAATGATACTTCTTTCTGTCCATATTCCCTTCTCTTACTTCTCTCTTCTATCTCTATCCCTACTTGACCATCCTATTCTGGTTTTGCCTTTATATATCCATAACAACACATTTTATTATCCATTTCTTTAGAGATCCTATCCTCCCCTTCACTCCTCTGACCCTTGTGATTATTCTGATTGTAGAATCCATAAAGAAGGCCTAAAACATATAATCTGTACATGAAAGATAACATACAATATTTTTTGGTGTCTGGGCTGCCTCACTCAGGATGACTTTTTTTGTCCTAACTCAATCCATTTACTTGAACATACCATACTTTCATTTTTTCCCAACAGTTAAATAGTATTCCAGTGCTTGTGCTCTTGCTGTCTTGGCCTCTTGGTCTTCCCCCTCCCTGCCCTTCCTCTTCCCCTTCCTCTCCTGCCTCTCTCTCCACAGGCTCATGGCTGGCCTCTACGTTTCTACTTCTCTACTCTCTTTTCTCTCTCTGCCTCTACTACCCTCTTAACTCCCCCCATGACCTGAATAAACTCTATTCTGTACTAAAAAAAGGTATTCCAGCATTTAAATATTCCAAGTTTTTATTATGCATCATCAGCTGATGGACATACAGGCTGCTTCCAACTTCTAGGTGTTATAAATAAAGCAGCAATGACATGAATTAGAAAGTGTCCCCGTTGTAGAAGTGGAATGCTTTGAGTATGTGCTCAAGAGCTGGATCTTAAGAATCTGATTCCAGATTCCTTAGGAACCATCAAGCAGATTTATATAGTGGCTATACATGTTTGCATTACCACCAGCAATGAGTACGTATTGCCTGCTCCTCACATGACATGCCCACAGTTCTTCCACATCAGCTGTCCTTTGTCATATTGATCCTGGCCAGTCTGACTTGGGCAACATGAAATCTCAAAGTAGTTTTATTTTCCATTTGCCCAGTGGCTAAGGATGTTGAACATTTCTTCAGTGATGCTCAGACATTACTGTTTCATCTCTTGAGAACTCTTACTTCTGTTTCTCCTTTTTTTTTTTTTTTAATCACGTTGTTTCCTTGACATTCATATTTTTGGGTCTTTATATGTTTTCAGTACTAACCCTCCATTAGATGTCTAATTAGTAAATACACTTTCCCATTCTGTAACTTGTCAGGGTGCCCCTAATTGTGGTCTTTTATGCTATACATAAGATTTTCAGTTTCATGAGTCCAACTTATTAATTGTTGATCTTAGTGCCTGTGCTAATAATGTTCTGTTCAGTAAGTCTTTTCTTCTTCCAATGAGTTCAAGACTCGTCCTTGCTCTCTGCTATCAGATCTAAGGTAGCTAGCCTTATGTTAAAGGTCCTTGATTCATTTGGAATTGAGTTTTGTGCAGGGTGATAAATATGGTTGTCAAATCAATGATTGATGCCTATGGCCTTTGCCCCATGTCATGTTTCTTTTAATTGTCCATCGTCCCTGCCTTCATTTCTAACCTTTCCCTTTTAGAGACTTGTGCAAGCATGTGTTGATTTATTTGATACTATCACATAATTGCATATGCCTTCATACTCCCATTACTGTTTGCTTTTCTGATGAGATAGTTCAAATTGCCTGCCTTTGAGGGTGCTTCTTTTTTACTTCATTTGATCTACTATTGAAACTCTATTGCATTCTTGATTTCAATCACTGCATTCTTTAGCTTATCTCTCTGTTGAACATGTAACATTTGTATGACATTTTCGTAACATTATTGATTTAACTCTTTCTGTACTTTGTTCCTTTCCATGCTTCCTTTAAATATGTATTTTTAATTCTTTTATAGGTTATTTCATTTCTCCACCCCTTCTCTATCTCTTTACCATTCTTTTTTGCCTTTCCTAATAATTTTGCCCAATGATTTATCAATTAAAAAAGACTTTCAGGGCTCAACTTGGATTTAATTTTCTTTTCTCTGTTCTTTTTAAAGATTTAGTCTATTAATTTCTTCTGCTAGATTTATTATCATTTTTCTCCTAGAGATTTAATGTCTTCCATTTCTCCTTTAGAACAGTGAAAACATAACTATTATGATATGAGACATTTTTAATATAAGTTAATTCAATATTTCCCAAGTGTAGCTAGTAATTTTGATATTTAATTTTCATTGTACATAATTTTTTCTAATATCTTCTGTGCTGTTTTCTTCAACCTATGACTATTTATGGTTTTTAATTTTGACATTTGAATATTTTCCAAATATCACCATATATTGATAATTTAATTCCATTGTTTGTAGATGCAATAAAACCTATAGTTTCTCTAAGATATATCTTTGAGAATATTCATGTACCCTGGACAAGAATATTCATTTTGCTCTTTTGGCTAAGACATTGTATAAAATCCACTAATGTCAAACAGTTTGATGGTTTGGGTCAAATTTTGACATATCACTGTTTTGGTTATCTGTTACTTGTAATACTGAAGGCTGGTGTCTCTAACTGTAAAAGTAGGTTTATCTACTTTATCTTTAGGAGTTTTGTTGTTGTTGCTCTTGTTTCTATTTTGTGTGTTTTGAGGTACACGTAGGATGTTATGGGGTCTCTGGGAATTGACCTCTTTTCCATTATAAAAGATCTCTTCATTTAGCTGACAGTAACATATTGGGGTCCAGGAATCACCTCACAAACCACAACACTGGTTTCAGTTAGATAGAGATAGTTTATTGAACATGTGCCCCAGGGCTGGTTGATGAGTGCCCTGGTCCAGATTTGAGAACTGAACCATGACCCCAAGTTAAAATCATACAAGGTTTTTAAGCCCCCCAAATCACAAACATCTGTGCCAAGTTATTCTACCAATCAAGACTTAGGGATATCAGGCTGTCTTAGGAACATGTCTTTGTTGTACACTTATCCTGCTTCCAAGGTTGTGGCAGGGGACTTGCCTAGTCTAATATTCATATCTTAACTTGACTACCAGGATGGGACTTGTCTAACATTCATGTCTTAACTTGCCATACAGGATGTCAGTACCCAAGGATTTGTAAAATTCCTGTCTACCTGTTTATGTATTATTGTCAGCCTTGGATGCTGAGAAGGTAGATCAGTTGGTGAGGTGTTTTCCATGCAAGCCTGGGGATTTGAGCCCAGTGGTAGGCATCTGAACTCATAGAAAAAGCTTGGGATGGTAGTGCATCTGTATAGCCCAGTACTAGGAGTGAGGTTTCACAGAACCAGCTGTGTCTTTGATAGAGCTTCCTTGGCTAGCCAATATAGCAAAATCATTGAGCTCCAGATTCAGTGAGAGACATTGTCTCAAAAAATAAAGGGGGGGATGTTGTCAGGAAGGAAAACACCCACTGATGAAAATGGGACTCTACACATGAACTCACTTGCACATTCACATGAAAATATATACGTTTGTAAGACACAAATAAGATATTACTGTCAAGCTTTCTTGAATATAAAGAACTGTGAATAGCCTGTCAAACTAAAGTGTAGCCAAGGACACACATAGAGGGGATGTTAAAGTATGGCTGTTGAAGTAACTTCTGCTCATGCACTTTTTGCTGCCCTGAGTGCCTTTATCTAACACTGAATGTACCCACTGAGTCATATGTTAAAGCAGGATTCTCTATGATTCTATATGCGCCTCCCAGTCTAAGCACATTGGATCTGGATAAAAGGACACTGTCAGGTTCAGTTTCGTCAAGAATGCCTCTCTAACAATGCTTCAAAGATTTTATCCACATAATTCATACAGGAGGATTAGAATATGCACTCAGTTAAAAAGATTGCCTTTCTGATGAGCGAGCACAATCTTGTTGCTAATAAACCCCTTTGTATCATTTCCCACACAATCAAGTAGCAATTCTCATGGGAAATGTGCCTATGTAATGTTTTACAACTCATACTTAGGTTTATATCTGTTGAAAAATGAATGATTAAAAAATAAAATATAAATTAAAAGAATGAATGATAAAACAGAATCTTTAAAAAGGGAACCTGAGAGTGGCTTTGGGGGCTTATTAAATTTTATTAACTTAATACTTATTTTATTACCAACTTATTAATTTTAATTATATTGTGTGTTATATGCTATATTATGTTGTGATAGTGGGTTTTTAAAAAAGATTTATTTTATGTATATGAGTACACTATAGCTCTCTTCAGACACACAAAAAGAGGGCATCAAATCCCATTACAGATGGTTGTGAGCCACCATGTGGTTGCTGGGAAGTGATCTCAGCACCTCTAAAAGAGCAGTCAGTGCTCTTAACCGCTGAGCCTTCTCTCCAGCCCGTTAGTATATTTTATTAATTTATTAATATTTCTATTGGCTGCATGATTGCATTAGTAAAGTAAGAAACTGGAAGTGAGGTTGCCTTCAGGCAACTCAGTTTGCACTGCTATGGTTGGCTGCTTGACTCTAACCGTCAATCTATGTGAGATGCTTTCTCAGTGCTATGATTTATCACACACCAACTTACCATTATGTGATAACTGACTACATGAACAGTTTGATCTTCATCTATCTGACATCATTGGATACTGATGCTGCAACCGCGACATGAGGTCCACAGGTTTTCTGAGTGTGTTTTTTTCCTATATTCTCGATTATGCTCACAAACCTACAGATGTTATAAGTGTGATGATCAGGTTTTTGTAAATTTGTAAATTTGTAAATTACTTCATGTAATCTAGAGTCAACTGGAAAAAGGGGAACCTCATTGAGAAAATGCCTCTGTCATGTTGGCTTACAGACAAGTCTGTGGGGACATTTTTTTTGATTAATGATTGATATGGGAATACTCAGCCCACTGTGGGTGGTGCCAGCCCTGGGAAGCAGGTACTGGATTGTATAGGAATGCAAGCTGAGCAAGCCGTGGGAATCAAGCCAACAGTCAGAGTTTTTCCACGGTCTCTGCTTCAGTTCCGGCCCTGATTTCCCTCCATGATGAACTCCTCTTATTCTCTGAGGCCACCTCTGTCAGCAGCAGTGACTGCCTGTGTGTGGCTTATGATGTTAACTGGCTCAAAGGAGTTCAGAGTACTGCTCATAGTAGTCCTGCTCCTAGCATCTCCCTAGCACGCTTAGCACACTTATCTTTTCACAAAAAGCAACATGAAAGAAAAAGAAGACCAGGTGGAAAACTCTTGAAGTTATATTTTAATTTTAAATGCTTAACCCTATTAGGTTTCTGTTGCTCTGATGAAACATCATGACCAAAAGCAGCTTGAGGAGGAAAGTTTATTTATCTTCTCTTTGATCCTTTAGAACAACCACTAACGAAGTCTTTATTTTACTTTATAGGGATCAGTAAGATGGAAGACTATTATTTGCATGTATAGCCTGAGAATTGCAAGTTTTTATTTGTTTTATTTTATTTTATTTTGAAACAGGGTCTCATGTAGCCCAGGCTGACATTGAACACACTAAATTGTCAATGATGACCTCGAACTCCTGATCTCCCTGTTTCTGTTTCCCAAGTGCAGAAATTGAAGCTGTATATTCTAGCTGTATATAGCTAGAAATTAATATTATTTTATTTTGCCTCTGTGTATTTACATATACTGTACAGATACATGGCTGTGCATGTGGAAGACAGAGGCTAACATCAGATGTCTTTCTCAGTCTTAGTCTACTTTGTATTTTGAAGCTGTCTTTCATTTAACATGATGCTTCCTGATCTGGCCACACCGAGGGGTGGCAACAAATCTCATGGATCAGATCCTCTTTTTCTCTGCCTCCCCAATGCTGGGACTGTAGGATGCTCTTGAGTGCCCAGCCATTTTACAGAAGTGCTGGGGACTGAGCTCCGGTCTTCATGTATGTGAAGCAAGCACTTTACTGATAGGGCCATCTCCCAGCCCCTGAAAATTTTTTTAACCCTTTAAGTGAAAGATTAAACCTTCCATGAAAGCAGGAAAGATAGCTCAACGGTAGAGTGCTGGGTGCTCTTCCAGAGGTGCCATATTCAATGACTAACACCTTCTTCTTGCCTCTGGTGGTACCAGGTATGCACATGATGCAAATGCATACATGCGTACAAAACACCCATGCACATTTTTATTGTTATATTAATAGAGTTATGTATGTTTCCATAAAGTATATGCTGCATATTGCTTTAAACATGTTAAACAGTTATCTTCTCAAATCTCAATCATTCACTTAGAGTTGAAAACCTTAAATCTCCTTCAGTGTTTTACATGTTCTATACATTGTTACCACTAGTTGCCCTACTGCAAGGGCACACTAGAGCTTCTTACTCTTAGCCAACTACTTGAAAACCATTGATCAATGTCTTAGTCAGGGTTTAGTCTATTCCTGCACAAACATCAAGACCAAGAAGCAAGTTGGGGAGGAAAAGATCTATTCAGCTTACACTTCCATATCGCTGTTCATCACCAAAGGAAGTCAGGACTGGAACTCAAGCAGGTTAGGAAGCAGAAGCTGATGCAGAGGCCATGGAGGGATGTTACTTACTGGCTTGCTCAGCTTATTTTCTTATAGAACCCAGGTCCACCAGCCCAGGAATGGCACCACCCACAATGGGCTGCCCCCCTCCCCTTGATCACTAGTTGAGAAAATGCCTTATAGCTGGATCTCGTGGAGGCATTTCCTCAAGGGAGGCTCCTTTCTCTGTGATGACTGCAGTGTGTGTCAAGTTGACACAAAACCAGCCAGTACAATCAACTTTTCCTATCTCTCCCTGCTGATTTATTACCTAAACCTTCCCTCTCTACCTCTCTCCATCCCTATACTCTTTAGCCTCTGGTAACTATGATTCTATTCTCAACTTCTCAGTCATTATTTTATATTCCCCACTTGAGTGAGATCATGCAGTACTTGTGTAGAGTTAAGAGATTGTTAGACCTTAAATTACGCTTAAGACTAAGTTTTATACTAATGGGGATATGAGTTGATGGAGGGGGAAAAAACCTCTTTGCAGTTTAACTTGTTATTTGTACTAATTTTTCAGAGAAAGTATCATTCTCTCTTCGTCACAGGAATAATAAGCTCTAGAAAATATACTTGCAAAGCCTTATGCTCAAAATCATATGTTTAGTTAACCTAGCAGCACATCAGACTAATGATTTTTTGTTAATATGCAATAGTATCTTTATTTTATAACTGGTTCCCTTCCCAGAGTTGGATTTATGAAAATAAAAGTACAGCTAAGTGCAAGGTTAGGGATGGATTCTGTACAAGCTCAGCCTACATGTAAGGGCTCTCTCCTCCCCTCTCCTCCTTTCCCCTCCCTTCCCCTCTCCTTCCCTCCCCTCCCCTCCCTTCCCTTCTCCTTCCCTCCTCTCCCCTCCTCTGCTCTCCCCTCTCCTCTCTTCCCCTTCTCTCCCCTGCTCTCCCCTCTCCTCTTCTCCCCTCCCCTTCCCTGCTCTTCCCTTTTCTCTCTTCTTCTCTCTTCTCCTCTCCTCTCCCTCCTTCCATCTGTCTCTCTGCTCTCTTTTGCCTCCAAAACCAAAGAACCTATGTTGTGTCCTCTGGCTTCTGACAATAGGCATGGCCATTACCATTTCTAAGTTAGAGCAGTTGTGATCATGCACAAGCAATCCTTACAAGATGAAACCTGTTAACAATTATTTAGGAAGGAGTCCCTGGGTTGTTAGACCCTCAGCTGTGGTCACAGAAGCTTCCTAGTCATCCTCACCTGTGCCCCTGATCTTCAAGTGCATGTAATCCTACTCAGAAGCACAAGGTCTTGGAGGAGATGGTAGGCCACCTAAGACATGAACCTAGGAGGTGGACGGTTAGCTACATGAAAATGCCATCTGTGTTCCTTTCTGGAGGTCATCCCCAGTGCTTGGGTAGGACTTTAATATGATGTATTAAATCTTAGATAGATAATCTGGGATTATCCATGGTCTCATAAGCAACACCTTACCTTTCTTTTTTTTTTTTTTTTTTTTTTTTTTTTTTTTTTTTAAGCCTGATAGACCTATTGGTTCATCAAAAGTTGAAATTATTTTTTTGGTTTGTTGTGGGTGGCCTGTCTGAAGTGAACAGACATTTATTTACAACTTTCACCAGGAAAAGTCATGAAACAGCATATTCCCCCCCCCCCTACAATTTTCTGTAGGAAGTTTGATTTAATCATTGAGACTAGGGAAGAGCATCCTCAGAGCCAGCCACTCCAAGTCTTCTGTCAGCACAGAAAGTTCTCCAGATGGTCTCCCAACTGAGTCAGCTAGTTCAGACTTAGTACTAAGGAGCTGAGTATTGGATGCACCAGACTAATCATTAAAATATATCCTGACTCTTTGTTCCCCATACAAAATGTAGTGGGGACTGCTTAATGTGCTCAAGAGTATCATTTCTCACCAGTCTAAATATAAAAGTAACACAGGTATAAACTTAAAAAGACAGATGGAAACATTTACCTGGAGATGCTTAGGCCATATCACCCATTCCTGGAGTATTTTGAAGCATGTATCCTATGAGCTAAAGCCAAACATACTTTGTTACATTCAACAAGGAGACGAGTACCTCTCTCTCTTTCATCACTGGGGGGCAATTCACTTCTCACTATTTGACCTCAAAGGATTTTCCTAAGGAGGGTTCAGAGAAGACCTGGGAGGTGCTAGACAGTACATTTTCCACACTGGTGTTTACAGACTAGTTTTGCAACCTGGAATCCACAGCACCACCTAAGCAACTGTTGATAAGGGAAACTGGAGCTTTGATACTTTTCATAGAATGGTGCATGGGTCTAATATAATAAGCCTAGCAGAGATGTGACACAGATAGTGAGCGACAACGAGGGCCTTCATCAGTGCTGAGGAAGAAGAGAAGACCTACATCGGGTAAGCTCGTTGCTAAAACTTAGCTCCAAGTCCTTAAAACGCCATGGTAAACGAAGATATTTTGGATTGAGGAAACTGACTTTTTCCAGCAGAAACAGACCCAGCATGAATTCTGGCTGAAGGAAATGGAGACCAGCACTAGGTTGGGTGGAGCTCTGGGCAATTCTTGATTAATGGCCAATGTAAAGAAACCCCAGCAAAAAGCCAAGTAACAGGACACAGGGAAATTTGTAGGGAAATTACCATGGGATTCAAAACTATTGCAAAACCATTACTTGGTCTCAGTCCAAAAAACAACAGAAAAAGATTAAATTTAAAGATAGCTTGTCATACAGACTTGATGGATTCTTTTCAATGACTTCACCTCTCCCCATATACAATATTTCACAGCTTGTCTTCAGGGATAGTAAAAGTGAACTGGGTCCAAAAAAAAGTTGACTTTAAATTTTTGTACATCTGTAAGGCTAATGAAGAGCAACAGTGATCTGAAAACCCCCTAAACTGTACTGGCTATGCCTCTAGTCTAGAACTTGGTCAAGTCTTACTTTGTCTTGCCCCAAGCATTGCTATCCAACATCTAATCAGTGTACAACATGGTAAATTTTTAGTTTGTGATCCTGAACCAGCTTGAAGAGAATAAAGCCAGAAACAGGACCTTGTTTAAAAATAATAAACTCATTCAGTCTTAAAGTGAGTCCATCATTTGTGGAGACAAAATTTCCTCCTGGTTGTGTTTGGCAAGAATGGTAGAACAGGGCGTGGGATTTATTCATTGACAAAAGTCCCTTGAAGTTCCCTCTCATTTCATCAAAGCTTAGGAGCTCAAATGTGCATGAATGTTTGTGACAACCTGGATTATTCTAAAAATATAAATAAATAGAGATAAATGGGTTTCTCTCATTTCTGGGGAGGGAATGTAAGATTTAACTTGTTTTCACTGTTTTTCTAAGATCTCTGTTCTGTTTTCTGTGTCGGTCATACTCCATATTAGAGTCTAATACTAGGCCCATGGATCCCATTCTTTCTGCATCCACATATCTTTTGAAAATTGAGAAATAACCAAAGATATAATGCAAACTCGAGGTGATCATAATAATTTCAAACAGGGACTATGATGTCAGTTTATATAGGACATTAAAAAATCAGTGTGTCAAACTTCTGAGCCATTGTGCTAAAAATTTGTTGTAAACACTTTGTTTATTTTTATCTCCCAAAGAAATAACTCTAGTTCGTGCCATATAGACACAGTATATTCATGCTTCAGGAAATATCGAAATTGCATTGACTCAATCATTGGTATCTTGATAATATTGGCAGTTTCTGGATAATAGATCATGTCATACCCACTCATTGTACTGCAACATAATCACTGATTAAATATGCATCTGAACATCATAATAAACTTAAATAAAGATACACGGGTAATTGATGTTTTAGATTTTTAAAAAAAAGAAGAAAATTTCATTATTAGATATGGAGGGGACACACTAATGATTCAAAGACAGTCTAAAGAATTTGTGGTAACATGGTTCTATTATCCCACACTTGGGGTCAAGGTCATGTTTGGCTAAGTAACGAGTTCTATCCAGTCTAGATTACCTGAGCCCAACTCTAAAATTAATAGCAGTGCAACAGGCAAGACAAGAGAGAGAGAGTGTGTCTGCTCAGACGCTCTATAAGGGGCTACATTCATGGGAGGAGGCTCCCTGGCACCTTGGTTGCTTGGGTTTTATCTGGTGGAACACCTGTGTAGCACTCATATCAGAATGGATAGGCAAAGACTTACTATTTTACTGAGAAATAAGTTCTGCAATACGAGTTGGTTGTTTCCTGGGACCATCTGTGTAAGAAAACATGAGATACTAAGGCTTTAACTCCTGAAGGTCTGAGTCTTCATATTAAAGAGTGGAATTCTCTATAGAAATGTTGTAAGGCCCTAAAATAGATTGCATCCAGGGCTTATTAGGGCCAACTTTTCCGGTCCTGCTTGATGGCAGCAGTAGCCGTGCTCTGGTCCCATCCTTCCTTGAATCAAAAATTAACCTGGTTGTGAGGCTAGAGTAACTCAGCACAATCTTCCACTGCAAAGCAATGGCCACAAAAGCCTCTATTTAAAAAAAAAAATACCCAGATAAAATTTTTTTATATAATAGATCCATTGACCTTCTGTACTGTCTGGTTCTGTGTCAACTTGACACAAGCTGGAGTTATCCCAGAGAAAGGAGCCTCCCTTGAGGAAACACCCCCATGAGATCCAGCTGTAAGACATTTTCTCAATTAGTGATCAAGCGGGGAGGGCCCAGCCCACTGTGTGTGGTGCCATCCCTGGGCTGGTAGACCTGGGTTTTATAATAAAGCAAACTGAGCAAACCAGGGGAAGCAAGCCAGTAAGTAACATCCCTCCATGGCCTCTGCATCAGCTCCTGCTTCCTGACCTGATTGAGTTCCAGTCCTGACTTCCTTTGGTGATGAACAGCAATGTGGGAAGTGTAAGCTGAATAAACCCTTTCCTCCCCAACTTGCTTCTTGGTCATGATGTTTTGTGCAGGAATAGAAACCCTGACTAAGACACCTTATAAAATCAATGAAACATATTGAGGCTTCAGAAGCGTGGGACTGAGTTTGAGTGAGCATTTGGTGTTCGTATCGATCTGTGTATCAATTCACTAGACGTCATTAGTGATAGTTTGCATAGAGAAATTGTGATAAAATGTGAGAGGTTTATGCTAATGGTCTTAGTTGATTACGTTTACCCTATAGTCATGTTCTATAGACCTGGACTCACCCAGGAGAAAATGGACAACTTCACTGGATACACAACCTCTGAAGATAGTA
This sequence comes from Micromys minutus, assembly GCF_963924665.1. NCBI lineage: Eukaryota > Metazoa > Chordata > Mammalia > Rodentia > Muridae > Micromys > Micromys minutus. The sequence continues at coordinate 29,382,782 of NC_137983.1, read as the reverse complement.
ACAGAAATTGTGGATGTGTACCATTTCTGGAGCAAACCCCTCAGTGGTCAGTAAAGTTGCCAGTAAGGTCTACTTTAGAAGAACAATCAGAAGTTCTCATTAAACCTAGATACTACTTCACATGAATAAGCACTTGGCTAATCTTAGTAGTGGGCGTTGAGTAAAAAGCCCTTTACCACAATATAAAGCTGGAAAAGATAGACCTTCCTACCAAGCCACAATATCATACAATAATATTCAATTCATTTTGGGTCGGCTTCATTTTTGTGTTAAAATCAAGAGTTTCACATTGTGACTTTAATCTTATCAGAAACTCCTAAAGCAAACCATGGCACAGAATGAGAAACCTCGATTGTGTAACTTCTGTTTTTGCTGGCTAGGAAATACCAAGTATCCTTTTCTTTAAAACCCACCTCCAAATAACCATGGCTGCTTGCCTGCCTATTTACAAGTCTGGAGTCTTCACGTTTTGATTTCATTACAGGAAGTGGTACTTTTTGACAAAGCACATCTATCTGGGCTTCTAGTTTCTTATGATCATATTCTATTATTTTTATGTTCCCAATTCTCAATGGGAGAGAGGGAGGGAGGGTGGATGGAAGAAAGAGGAAGAGAATCCTGCTTAGAAGAAACCTTAGAAATGCCTCCCCACACACACACACCCCAAGATTGGGTTCTGCCAAAAGGACATTTTTTTCTCTGCTAAGCACTGAGTCCCACGCCCACCCACCCAGCGGGCAAGCTTTTAACCTCATGTGTGCGCACCATGGCCCCAATCCTACAGAGGCACAGAGCTAGACTCCTTCCTGGAGTCTCTGCGTGCCTGGCAGGGAAGAGCGCTCTAGGCAGGGGTCGCGAGCGCGAGGGAGGGGCGGGAAGGCCCCGCCTCTCTCAGCCCCGCCCCTCGCCCCGCCCCCACCCCGCCCCTCAGCTTCTACTCAGAGGGGTGCCCACGTGCCCAGCCCGCCTTCTGCAGCTCGGCGGCGGGAGCTTCTGTCTGCGCGGACCTGGAAGGCTTCGGCCGCTCGGCAAGCCTTCGCGAGCTTGGGACCCGCAGAGCGCTACAGCGGCTCGTTCTCCGGTGCCGGTCCCCGTCGCGCGGCCAGGGCACTGCCCCAGTAAGTTGCGGAGAGTGCGCGGGGGCGCCCAGAAGGGA
>NC_137983.1:29344126-29379126 GCF_963924665.1 Micromys minutus | reverse complement strand
TTTTCTGAGTCTCTATGAAAATATTCAGAACTATGTAGATAAAACCTTGAACAACAATAAAAAAATCAACAAAATGTTTCCCCTTGAAGTCTTCCATCTCAATAAGTTTTTGTTCTGTTCCCTCACCTAGTGTGACCTAACACGTGTTCAGTGTGTTTTTATTGTAAAATAATTGGCAATGGCTCCACAAATTGGGGAAACATTTGTTGTCTGTGTTCTAAAATGTGTGCGTGCCTTCGCTGGAAGCTTATTGGGTCGCCGCCACTGGGCGCCAGATACTGGGTGACCCAAAACTAATTACTGGGGGCCTCTAGAATTATTTTTGCATTTATGAAACTTTCTTGATAGAATTTAAGAATAGTTTGTTCTTGTTTACTGTGCGAAAGTAAAGCGGAATCTTAACGGATGGCGTAAGTGTTGAGTGCACCAAGCGATGGCTGCCCTGTGACCTACGAAGATGGCTGCTATTTCATTATCAAAAGCATGTCTTCTGGGCATTTTTTGTTTAATGTATAGCTACAGATTTACGTTAATATGCCCATGCATCCTTTCACTTGCCTGGCTGGCTCTTGTGGCTGTGGTAGCTGTGGCCGTGGAAATATAAGCGCTATGCTCTCTCAAACCCGAACAAAATGAGAACTCATTTCCAGCAGGCAAAAGCTAGTCAAGACAGCCCCAACTTTGTTCATTTTTCTTGTCTTAACTCCATAACCTGACTGTTCTGTGTTAGTCTCTGCAGACAGAGTACTGTTCTTCACTTGCGTGTGGACACTTCTAGATGCTAGGTGTCCCTTTCTGATGACTTCCCCTGCCCTTAGGGCAACGTCATCACTGGTTAAGGATTAGTATCAGCTTTAAAAAAGAAGAAGAAAAAGCCCATATGAGTTAATGTGGCTTTTGTTTAAAAGACTGGTTGTGAATGTGTGGGTTGTGTGTCTTCTCATTCTTACACCTTTCAGTGTGCATCTCTGTCCTTACAGAGAGCTATGACTCTTCATTTTACTGGGTGGATGTGGATGCCATATGTTGTTGGAAACCTTGGGCTTTTCTTCACAAAGGGCTTTATCCACCGGAGGCTGCACCTTCAAGGACCCTTCCTCCCAGTGTCCTCCTGGTGGGCACAGCGTATGCACTTTGATGTCATGTTACCAGGGGACCCCGTGAACACCAGAGTCAAGATGCTCACCTTATTTCTAGCACTTGCTCAGGGCAGTGGTAGCTGCTCCTATTTAAGATAATTAGATCGGCTACAGATTTGAAATGGGCGTTTTCTTCTACAGCATTTTCTTCTATAACGTCAGGTAGTAAGCCTTAAAAACTCAACCTGTTCCTTCCTTTACTTTTTGCAGGAAGAAACGTGGTGCTAGATTTGATACCTTGATCATAACTGGGAGAGAGTTGCTTGAGTTGGCCGTGACAGCTGGTGTTGTCACCCGGGGCCACACGTGCTGATGACACTGATCACTGGTGGATTAATGGCTGCTTTATATTGAACCAAAAGGGAACATTGGAGTGTCTTTCCAATTTTCAGCACTGTTTATTTATTTAATATTAACTTGGGACAGATTTTATGAAATCTGTGCAGTGCAGTTTTTTAAAAAGCAAGTAAGAACAAGAAACAAATGTAACTTGTTTGTGGTGGAGTTAAGAACTCATCTAGGTCTCACCCAAAATGTCCTCCTTCTTCAGAGCATGCGTACTTATCCTCTGGGACTGTTTCCCCTGCCATAATTTCTGCCGTCCAGTTTATAGAAGGGCTGCATCAGGTGAAGGCAACTTAATATGCTTCTGAAATTAGCATGCCACATTTACCTCTACACTTGTGCTATTTAATAATGATATATTCAGCCGGTGACTGAGTGCAGTTTCCTAAGTCAGGATTCCCTTAGAATAGGAAAGGCGGCTTTGCAACTTTGATCCCAAGAATATCCTGAGACATGTCTAGAGTTTTCCACAGTTAGAAATTAGTTTATGTATTGTGTATTAATACCTTTTCAGTGTGTGTATTCATGTGCCCATATTGATGTTTGGCCAATAGTTCACAGGATGTTTATAATTTGCCCTAGCTGTTATTTTCATGAAAAGGTTGGGGTGCTGAGAATGCTGGACCATCCTCATTCCCAGAACTGGGAAGGTAGAAACAGGCAAACCAAGTGAAAAACTCACCTGATAGTCGGTATCAGCTTGGACGACTTGGACATGAATTCTCTGAGAAGAGCCTGATTACTGAACCTTAGGTTATTCTGTGCGGCACTGCCTGTTTGTGGACCAGCCTTTCACTCAGGAACATTTATTCAGTGGCAGGAAGAGGAGCTTTGATCACAGCCGCTCCTATGCACAGCAGTGGCTTGGGACATGACAGATATTTTGTGTTATTTTTTTTCCATCCATCCCATCCAGTTCATCTTTCCATAGAAAAGAATGCACTATATGCACACTGGCCCTCCCTGGCCATCTTGTGTGAGATTTCTGGACGTTCAGGGTCCCTGCTTCCAGCTAGTAGACAGCTAGAGTTCCTACAGATTGGGATAAGAATCCCATGATACTCCAATGCCTTAGGAAGGTACTCTGTTGAGTCTGAATAGGGCATATTTTTGGTCAGGGGTTCTGTTTCATTGCTGGTTTAATTTGGCCTCCAGTTTCCAAGGTGAGTATAGCAGAGACTCAGTGTGAAATCGGCTGGTGGAAAGATAAGGTTTTTCTCTTCCCTGTGTTGATGTGACCATCAAAGCAGACAGAAGTATACAGAGTAGCCTGAGTTTTTGGTAATAGACTTTTCCCAGGGAAATCATATTCAGTTTGATACAAGCTGTCAAGAAGAGATTTCATAGTAGCATAAGGATGACTGGTCTCTTTGTGCCATGGTGAAAATGTTATAGTTCCCTTGAATCTCCAACTAGGCTTTTCACCAAATCCTCAGATTCACAAATTTCAGCCTGTGCCTATGGACCATGGAGTGAATTTGCCTCAGTTTTTTTTTTTTTTTTTTTTTTCTTCAAAAGATCATCTCATTTGAAGATTTATAATCACACCCATAAACGGGTTAAACAAGAACGGGCAAGAATAGTATGTAATGTTGGGACATCTTTAAAACGACATTGAGATCCTTCCTCCTGATTTGCTGTAGAAATCACTGGAAGCTCCCAAGCCTAAGTTGAAGCCCAGCCTAACTAAACGCTCCCAGCAGGGAAGAAGTGCATCACTCCAGGGCTCCCCCTGTGTCTAAGGAGTAAATGACTAGTAGCAGTTACTTCTTACATTTACTTAGTAATGTGCTGAACCAGAGGCAGTGGACCTCAAAGAGATATTCACAGTCGGTTTCTCTGCTGAAGTCCATCGTTTGCAGAGTCTGTGTGGTTGGGATTTGTAATATTTGGTTAAGGGGGTGGAGGAGAGAAAGAAAAGGCCATTTGATGTACAGCATTTGTGGTCCAGTGTTCACGTACGGGGGAAGGAGTCTTGTATGTGTGCTATTCATCAAGAAAAGAGCACAGAGTGCATTTGCATGCCATTGAGGAACAGTGGTGGGTGCCGATACAGCTTGTAGTACTATCTGTGTAAACACATCCCAAGCTGGTGCCTTGTTAAACTCCTGAAACTGAACATTTCACCTCCAAATCATATTCTTGGAGGGTTCATGCATGGGTAAGGCTTGGCTGCCTGGGGGTTCTGTTTGTTTTATCGTCTAAAGCAAAACGAGTTGAGACACAGTGGTGTAGCTAGCTTTGTTTTGTTCTGTCTTTCCAAACCCTCCAGTACCTTTAAAACTCTCTTGTGGGAAATGTCTGAAGCATCCCGGGGTCCATTTCTTCAGTCCTTCCCCATGGACAGTTGCTGAGTTCCCGGCACTTACTTCTATCTCAAACACAGCGCCAGACAAATCTCAAAGGGAACGTGTAAACACCTGAGATTAGCATTTTAGAATGCCCTAGCCGTTCCAAAATCAAGGATTTGAGAAATAGGACATTGGAAATTGAGACACTGGATCCAGAGCAGAATGTAAGAGTTGAGATGTGGAAGACAGTACTGATTTGTTTCAGTGAAAGTAAAGCATACGTTGCTAGAATGCACACTTCAGATAGAATTTTGCAAGTGGATATCAAATTACAATACCCACTTAAAGATTTTAAAGTGTCTCAGAACCTAACATATTTTGAATATCTGAACAATTTTAATAGTGGCATGCTTTACAGGGAAATGAAAAATACAGGCTTAATCTGAAAAAAAAAAAACTTAAGTTTATGTTCTAAGGGGTTAATAAGAGTTAAGCCTCCTCAAATGGCACCTTTGAACAAGTAAGTGCTTCTGTGTTAGCTCAGGGTAAAAGAGAAAAGCTGTGTGAGTTATCATGTTTTTCGGATTATCCTAGGTAACAGCTGGCTTGCACTTAGTTCAGTGACCCAAACAGGAAAAAAAAAAAAGAGCCGACTCTGCATAAAATTTCTGTTGATCGTGCATGTTGGCCTCACTGAGATGGGTCCTGTGAACTTTCTGCATAATGAGCAGCACATTTGCATTGCTTGGATCTTATTTTTCCTGCTGCAGATTACAGGAGAGATATGAAGAGCAAACAACCCAGTGCGGTCCCTTCAAAACTAGCCTTGTAAATCATTGAGAATGCTCTTCTAGGTTTCTATCTCCAGGTGTCATACCTGTTGTCTCTACTGCAGAATGCGGTAAATTATCTCACTGAACTACCAGAAATTGTACCAAATTACTTTTTGTAGAAATTAATATATTTTTTTAGGCTAGAGGTGATGGTAAATACAGGAGGATTGCCTATAAAATCTTGGTGCTTGGGATCTGGAGACAGGAGAGTTAGGAGAACAAGAGCAGGCCTAGCTGTAGGAGACCCTGCCTCAATTCCCCCATTTCTAAACACAGCTTAAGAGGACTTCCTCTTTCTCGCCTCTGTGAATGACCAGCCCAGCCCTTTGTAGTGTTTAGCATCCGTGGTGTGCAGTGTTGAAGGCTGCGTAGGGTGGAGGTGCAGGGGATGAGGAGTATTCCAAAGTTCAGGCTATGTGTGGCATGGTGCTCCAATACCACACTGAGGAGGCTGAGGCAGGAGGATTTCAACTACATAGCAAGCCTCTGACTCACCAAAACAAAAAATGATGTCCCTGAAGTGGAGGAGCTCTCCTAGAAGGACTGTGAACACCAGCTGTCATCTTTAATAAGAGTAACACAAATTTTTAATCTTCTATTTTAACAGTAGGACTTTAGTTCACCATGTATGATTTTTAACGTGTTGTATGTTGGGGTTCAGGGTATCAGAAGGATTAACTGAGCTCTGATCACACTTCTCATCAATTTGCTTGAATCAGAACTTAGGCTTTTTTCAAGAGTGGGTACAGAGAGGGAGGACCTTCATGGAAGCAAGTGGAGGGGGAGGAGGGCAAGAGCGGGTACAGAGAGGGAGCACCTTCATGGAAGCAAGTGGAGGAGGGGGAGGGATGCAGTTGGGGGGAAGGGGGATAACATTTGAAATGTAATACACGGAATATCTAATAAAACTGAAGTAGTTAAAAATCTACCATGGAAGGATGAATCTTTATATTTCAAATCAAACCAACGGAATCGTCTTTTAAATTTAACAAACAACAAAAAGGAGTTGGTACAGAAGTCTTCATTCCATTAAGTATAAAGTAAAGGAGGCAAAACAGAATGCAAAGGTTTTTATTCATTTCTGGCTTTGTCTTCGATAAAATGCTGTGTGTAGAACAATTATTTTAAGAAGTTTCATTTCCAAAAAAGTAGACTAATTAACACATCTTTAAAGTTGAAATATTTGACATTGCTTGCTAGTGTTGGTGAATTATGAAATTACTGGCTCAGAAGAGTGTCTATTCTATTGCAGAATCATGCCTGGCCAAGCCTAATACTAGCAGAGTAGCCTACCTAACCCCAAGCCTAATACTCACTAGTTTCTGAACTGCGGGTGCTAGATTGTGTGTGCACCCTCTCTTTGGGCGTCCCCCAAAGTAATGCTCTGTTGTCCCGGGCCTGAAGATTTTATTCTATGACCATGGTGGTGGCGCTGGCTCTAAGGGTCTTGCTGCTGTGTAAGGGTTCTGAGCTCCCTGTCTTCTGTAGCATAAGAATGACACCCTCATCCTCCTTCTGTTTTCTCTCCACCGCTTTCCCCTCAGTCCTGACTGTCAATACTAACTCTGGAGTCCCTGACTTTCAAGAATATAAAAAACAAACGAAGCTGACCGTGGGAGGAGGGTAAAGCTCCTAACCCTTTAGAAAGTTCTCATGCGATCAATTTGTGTCATTGTGTTAAGTGTGAGACTCAGCAAGGTGGATTTTCCTAGCTCTCTCTGGGTTACCAGTTCGGGCGGTTGCTTCAGTAAGTAAAGAATTCACTTGGAGCAGGGTGTTTTCAGCCTGTGGATCATGACCTCTCTGAGGGTTTCTTCTCCTGTTCTGTTTCTTATTGTTGCAGTGATTTACAGAACAAGAAGAGTTCACTGGTTTACCGTTATGTTTTGTCTACTGTCACTTGCGTCCGACTACTAGCAGGTCCTTTTCTTTTTATCAGGTCTGTCAAGAACGGCAGATACTTGATGAATATCTACTGATCCAAACATCACACCTCCCCATCACAGGGATTGGGATTGGGGAGTGGGGTGGGGAGAAGCTCATTTCCAGTTTAGACTTTTGAAAGCCCAAATTTAGAGAACTCATACTGGTCATTCACTGAAGCTGTGACATGTGAACCTGTTAACTCCACAAAATAATCTACTGCACTTAGAGCAAATGACCTCATTTAAGAATCTTTGGCTTGCTGGCTTAAAGGTAAAATTTAAATGTGCCTGTGTGTGTGTGTGTGTGTGTGTGTGTGTGTGTTTATACCTGGCTTTTAATTTTGTGATACTGCAGTTTTATGCACATAACATAAACGCTGCTGTCAAAAGCCCTTTCAAGTATCCTGTTCAACACTATTACATATGTTCACATTGCTGCTCAACAGCTCTCCAGGGCTTCTGGTTCCCAAAACACTGAATCCACCCATGGCCATCCCTGCCCTCAAGGGCCTGGCAACAACCGTCCTATTTTCTGTTTCTATGCATACGTAAGAAGAATATTGTTTTACCTTTTGTGACTGGGGTGTCTTATTTAGCATAGCGTCCTGAAATGTCATTCATGTCTTCCTGTGTCAGAATTTGTTTCCTTTCTGTGTGGTGATGTGTGTGTGTGTGTGTGTGTGTGTGTGTGTGTGTGTGTGTGTGTGTGTGTGTGTGTTTGTGGCAGGGCGTGCTTGCAGGCTTATGCATGTGTGCGGAAGCCAGAGGTCAACCTTTGCTGTTATTCCTGGGATGTTCACATTACTTTTGAGAATCTCTGACTGGCCTGAAGCTAAGTATGAAGGGGAAGCCAGGAAGCCCTAAGGATGCACTTGTTCCTGCCTTCCCAGGGTTCTTGGGGTCATGATCAGGTCCTCCAGATTTCAGCAACTGTATCCACTGAGCTCCCAGGATCTGCTCCCTTTTTATAGCTGGGTATTACTATTTCATGATATTAATAGCCCACATTTTATTCATTCTTATATACAGCTATTCACACTAGGGGTTCTTCCACTCTCTTCCTGTTCTGAATAGTGCTGCTCTGAGCACAGACAAGTGGCTGTCTCCTGGGGACCCTGCTGTCCTGTAGCTGCATACCTAGAAATAAAACTGCTGCATCAGGTAGTGATTCTGTTTTTAATCTTTGAGTTTACGACTCTGGCACCGTTTCCCACTCCCACCAACAGCTTGCAGGCTGCTTGGCTCTCACCTCATCTTAATCTTTGGAAGGCATTTTGTAGTTACAAAGTTACTCTAATGTCTGAAAACAAAAAACAACAAATAACAAAGCAAGCCTTTCACATTTAATCATAAACACAGATTTAATATCTTGCTGGCATTTTCCCAAAATGTAAAAGACTTATTCTCAGGATATCTTGTCTGAATAATAGTGACCGTCCTGGGATGAGGAGCTCCTAGGATTGCTCCAACGGACAAGTAGCATATAAATATTAAATATTCAGTAACGTTCATTTCCCTCCACATGAGTTTGTGTTCATCCCTTGTAGAATTGCTTGGCAGCAGAAACACTGAGTCCTGTTCGTCTGTGATGGTTGCTTCCTTCACAGAGTCTACTACTAATTTGGCACCAATTCTTTGGGTCCGGAAAGGAATGTAAGTGAATGAAACCATAATGCAAAATAGTAAGGAATCTGTGGAACTAAGGTGAGTCAGATGCCAAGCAGAAAAGCAAGAGTGCGTTCAGATGGCATCCCAGCTACATGGGCGGGATCAAGTGAGGAAGGGTGGAGCGTTCTCTAATCTTTGGATAAACGTTTTTCTGTCTCCTGGGTAGGACCTGGTAGAACCCTGAGTAAAAGCAGTGCCTGCTCTTTTGAGTGACATGCAGACTGAGATGGAGGGAAAAGGGGAGGGAATGGGAAGCTGCAGGTAAACAGTTAACGCTGGATGGGTTGTTGCGTCAGTTGAACCTTTAAACTTAAGGAAGGTTTACCAAATCAATATTGACTTGATCTAAGTGTTATGCTCTGGTGTAATGACCCTTGACCCTTTTCCAGAGTCATCAGTAATGACAGCATGGCTGTTGATTTTTTTTTTTTTTTTTTAATTCTCTAGTCCCCAAGGTCTTACTGAGTGCAAGATTGGGGATGGCGAATGGGCATGCAGTTTTGGTGCACTATGTACTTTAGAGCAGAACACTTGCTGTGCAGCCTGACTGTTGGTTTGCCTGTATGCAGAGGGAACAGGGGCCAAGGATTGTTTTATTCAGCCACAAAAGGAACTATCGCTAGTCCAGCAGCAGCCATAGCTGATACCTGCCCGAGTGACCTATCCTGTAGCCACACAATGTTCCTGCCTGTTGTTACCAAACTCCTGCATTCTTTCATTGATCTTTAAGTAAGGACATGGTTTTCAGACACCCCCTCTCTTATCTTGGTAGCTGTGTATTGGGATAGTTCATTGGGTTTTTAAAAGATGGGGTTGGAACAACGTATCCATTCAGGAAAATTTTGAGTCCCTGCTACATGCCAATACCCAAAGTCCCTACCTTCGTGTAGCTTACATTCTAAGGGTCTTTATACTGTGTGTCATCAGGCCCTGCCACACTGCCTTGTCCTCCAGGGATGGACCCAACTAGAGCAGCAAGGGAATGAAGGAAAGATAGGCTCCTACGGAAATGGCCGGGATCAAGCGGACTGGGCTCTCTGCTGGGGACTCCACAGCACCCAGGAAGCTCTGTGTGTTTGTTAGGTAGGGTTGGAAAGAGGGGTGGCGTTATTGCATTCAGCTGAACACGGTGTAGTTCTACATACAGATAACCAAGGGCCGGGTTTGTGAGGAACAGCAGGATGGAGGAGACTGGTGTAGCTGACCTCTATAAGAACAGTTTCTGTTGGTAAGCAGTCTTCAGGTTGTAAACATCACGTGGGAGAAAGCTGTGGCAGACATGTTGGCATACATTGCCAACACTCTCACTTTGCCCCCAGAGGAAGATTTTGCCAAGCTTTGAGCCTGAAGCTAATGGAGTCTGTACCATGGCTGTGCCCATGTCCACAGCATGCAGTAAGAACTTCGTCCAGGCAGAGCTTCCCGTGATCTCCACACCCCACAACAGCTGTTAAAAAGTAGCAGTGATAATTCTGTGAGAAAACTTCAAATAATGGTTGATCCCCATCGGTTCAAACACATTCCTTCTGTGGAATAGAAAAATTATGGTAACTCTAACTGAATGGCACCGATTTACTTCCAGGAATGGAGTAGAGCTCCAGAAAAACCTTTGGACAATAGAAAGGGGACATAAAAGATAAACCTTGAAGGGTCAAGACACTTGGCTCTCAAAACAGTTTTGATTTCAGAAATATGAATTCAGGAGACTTCAGAATATTAGCTATTTGAGAAGCCAAAGGTTAGATTAAGAATGTGACAGGTAAATTGTGAGCTGTGTGCAGCATTATTGCAAATACCCTTATGTTAAATCAGCGAAGGACTTTACAGTCACGGGATAAAGGCTTTCAGTATACAGTAGCGTTCTTCACATGATGCTTATCTAGATACGATTTCTTCATCTAATGATTGATTTCTATAATGCTTGCCTGACAAAATACTGCATCCTTCTTCTTCAGTCAGTGGTGGCTTTGAGCGTTTTAACTTTGAAAGGTTGAAATCTCGTGCAGATGAAATTTTAAAATTTCAAGGCTTTTCAGATATATTTTTGAATATAACATCTTGATGACCTCCAAATGACCTTTCATCGGCTAAGTGTTAGGTGGGCTGGGGACAAGAATTTGGCATTTTCCCATTGCTTCTAGGTTATTTGGAGCAGAGCCAGCAGTAGAGGCTTGTCTATGGTTCTGAGTGCTTTGTTTAGTAGTAGTGCTGGGTTTGAGTTTCATCCTCTGAAGACAGGCTGAGATGCTGAGGATTCAGTGCTGTACACATGCAGGAGCCTTAATGGGTAAGAAGAATGCTGAAGAGCCTCTGCTATTTCCTGAGTACATCCCAAAGTCTGGTGTAGGACAGAATCCTAAAAAGGAATTATTTTTAAATTATGCTTTTCTCCCCACATAATAGTCTGAGATGTTGCTTCCCTTTATTTTCCTTTTCCTTCATTCCCCTGCCCCATCCCCATGGATATCCGGCAGTCCTGTGGACTTGGAGTTTCTCTGCTGCTACTATACTCAGCTAGATGATGTAACCATTAGCTAACATTGGCCCCTCACCAAGCTATGGCGACAAGTTTCTTTCCTGAAGGCATGCTCCGGGTAGTATTTCATCTCAGTTTAGAAGGTGTACTTCATAACAGGACTATTTATTCGTAGAGGACTGCCTGTGCCCTGTTTTCTGCGCTGTGGTAATTAAAACTTTGGTCATTCCGAGCACTCACTCTGTTTGCTCAAGCTAGTGCCCATTATGGGGAAGCTGAGATCTAATAGAAATACAGACTTCAAACTTACCTTTTCAGATAGTGCATCCCTGAAACTTCACCCACTGCAGCAAAATACAAGGGTAGCAAAAGGGGAAAAGGGAGAGGTTATAGTCACTCTCGACCCCTTTCATTCTTTTCAAAATGCTAACGCACATCACATGCACATTACAGCCTATTGTGGATAGTCAGACAGAATTGGTTCTGCGCCCTAACTTGGTATGCCCAGTATCTTTGTCTGTTCAAGGCGCCATAAGAAATAACTATAGATTGGGGGCTTAAACCATTACATTGGTGTGATTCTGGAGGCTGGACGATCTGAGAGACAGCAGGGCAGGAACTCCGGCCAGGGCTCACTTGGCTTGCAGATGGTTCCTTTGCTCTGTCTTGACATGGTGGAGGAATAGTGCCAGCTCCAGGGTTTATTAAAGACACACTTGCATCATGGGGGACGGGAGAAGTCCACCCACATGGTCTCACGGAACCCCCTTTCCCTCCCAAAGTAACTCCCTCCAAATACCACCACAGAGTTAAAGCGCTCAGGTGAATTGCTGGGAAATGCAGACCGTCCACTGAGCCGGCACTTAGCCTTTCTGGTTTTGTCACCCATAAACTAGAAATGACAACAGCAGTGGGTAGTTGTTGTGCTGCCCTTTTGGGTACTGCTGGCCACCTCTTCGGATCACCAAGAAAGCGTCATGGAGAAATTCAGGTTTGAGGAATACAGAGGGAAGAAGAAAAAGGGAAAGACAGAGGAGGAGATGGGTATTAACTGACTTAACCCTGAGTGAGGCTGATCCCTGACATACAGCATAGGTGAGACTGTGGATGCTGCACATGCTTACGTGTGGTGCTTACCTGGGTGTCTGAATCACATCAGTGCACAACCGGAGGTTCTGGGAGCTCAGAACCCCAGATCAAAAGGCTGCGGTGCCGGAGGTACCCTGGAGCAGCATTAATGGTATTTTCCTATGTATAAATCTCTTCATCTTTAATAAAGAAGACCTGTATTTATATTTATGTCGTTACTTATTATTTGATACATATTTATATATAGCTGCCTTGATGCTGTGCTGTTGCTCTGTGACTTCAGAAGTGCTCTATAGCATTCTTAGAGTATCAATAAATAAATAAATAAATAAATAAAACCTGTACGTCAGGCTGTGTGCCCCAAGGTACAAGTTGCTGCAAAGCTGAAATATTTGAGGTTGAAATGACCTTTTGCAAACCTGTGTCAGGCTGAGCATTTTTTTAGATTTTTATTTTGAAAGGAAACATGCAGTACCATAACGATATTTGCTCCTAGGATTGTTGAGATTATTGATTAAGATAACATATTCAGGGCAACTGCAGTTCTTTTACTGATGCTGGTCTCTTCCTCCTTTTCCCCTTGAGCCTTTTTAGGATAGTTGCCTTTTAAAAAGAAATGCACTTAAAATATGAACGTGTATATTTTGATAGAAAGAGGACAAAGAAGTATTTATGCTTCAGAAGAAAATGGAGGGAAATGCTTGTAGGGGTTAGGCAATGTTTGGTGTACTTTATGTTTTTCCCACATAAACAAACCAGAAAAAAAAAAAAAAAAAAAAAAAAAAGCTTGTAAATGCCCCGTGCTTGTTCTTTGTGATTCATGGTAAGGGAACAGAGTGTGTGGCTGTAAACATGGACATCAGATTAATTTGGCAGGGTGCTGATAGCCCTTTCGGGCTGCATTTCTATGCTGGTGGTTTGATTGACACGCCTATGTACATTGGTAGAATATGCCCTTCCACCCACATTAGCTGCTGTTTACCATCCGTGTGCTGCCTCAGAAACTCCCCTAGTCAGAGCTCACAGTGAAGACAGCCATACCAGGACTTGGCTCATGCTGAGCCAGTAGCCCCAGAAAGGGGTTCTTCATGAGGAGTTGGACTCTGGGCTCTGGCCTTCTTTCTGCTTTCTGGCAGCCACTCTCTCATTAGCCTGGGGTGCTGGGATATGCTTGGCTCAGGAGGAAAATTCAAGAAAACCCAGCTCTTGTGTCCATGCCCAGAATGATGTTCCAGCCACGCAGCTAGTCATACAAGGAGGAACTCAAACTCAAATGTGGAGGCAGGCTGCTTTCATTTTCCTGTTTGAAGTGTTCAGTTCTGTACCTCTCACTGGTGGAGTGTTGCACACAGGCAAAGCTTAAGGAATTGTTTGGCATGGGTTTTAAACTGAGACCAGAGGGGCCAGTGAGACTGCTCAGTCCACTTGGCAGAAGGAGAGAGCCAACCCCGCCCAGTGCTCCCCTCTTCGTGGTGTGCACAAATACTATCAACCAGTTATATTTAAATGGAGATTACAAAGACTTACAAATCTGTGGGGATGTATGAATGACTGTAGTGGCTGTAGAAACTCAACTTCAAACAGGGAAGGAAATCATCTGGTTTATAATCTGGAAACTATCTTGGATAGATGGATGGATGGACTGGTGGGCGGACAGACAGACAGAGATTAGATATATAGATAGATAGGAAAAAGTGGCTTGGGGCTTGTACAGTCATGTGGCCTTGGCCATACTACCTAGGCTGAGAAGAGAGATTGGGTAGAATGTTTATTATATTTTATTATGTTACCTTGGGTGATGTAATAGAGTTCTGCTTGTCCCCACTGTCTGATTCCCTGTTTTAACTCAGGCGTGTTTCAGGAAAACCTGAAGAAAAGAGTGGAGTCTCTGTACCCTCCAAGGGTACTGCTGCATGTGGACTATTCTAGCTGATGTCATGTAAGACGCCTTTGTGACGTCTGGGGGGGGTGCTTCTCAATGTCAAACTGATGGGAATTCAGATACAAGGGCTGGAGTTTAAAGACCTCTTCAGATAACGAGTTTAATTGGAGGCGGGATAGTGAGCTAACAGGCAAGCTGTAAGGGGCTCATGTCTCTGGCCTGTAGAACCAGCACATGGCTTCAGGACCTTTCTAGCATGACAGTGAGATGAATCCCTCATTCAAATCGCTGCTTTCTGGGTTTTCTGACATTGATATTGAACCATGATTCTAACACAAAGACTTTGTGGTTAAAAAATGAAGACAGAAAAAAAGAGGTTTCAGTTTTCAATATAGGAGAGTTTTTAAGATAGTGAACGTTAAGACCAGAATGTATTGGCAGACTCTTGGATGAAGGTATTAAGACACTCAGGACATCGTTTCTAGGAGTTTATATTGAGTTATTTTTGTATAAAAGCAGAACATTTGAAAGATGGGAGGAATCTTTTTAGGTCTGTATTCTGAAGTTTTTTTTAATATATAAGCTTACAAATGTTTGGGTTTTAAAGCAAATTTGTAAGTAAAGTAACTAATGGGCTATTGGCCATTGTCAGAGTTGTCTGGTAAATAATTTCCTTTCCAGCTTCAAAGTCGTGTAAGTTTTTTAGATGTCTATTCTGGGCTTGAGATGTGTGTGGATTCTCTAGTTCCAGATGATACGTCAGAAAATTTTGGTTTGTACATTTGTTTATTGTTTCTGTCCACCGTTGCAGTTTTATTTCCACAAGGGTAAAGGCTTGGCTTTATTCATTGTGGTGGTTTGTATATGCATGGCCAGAGAGTAGCACTATTAGGAGGTGTGGGCTTTTGGAGTAGGTGTGGCCTTGTTGGAGGCAAAGTGTCATTGTGAGCATGGGCTTTAAGACCCTCATTCTAGCCAGCTAGAAGCCAATCTTCTCCTAGCTGCCTTCAGAACAAAAGGGGAAAAACTCTCAGTTCCTCCTGCACCATGTCTGTCTGGATGTGGCATGCTCCCACCATGATGATAATGGTCTGATAGTAGACTGTAAGCCAGCCCCAATTAATTGTTGTCCTTTATAAGAGTTGCCTTGGTCATGGTGTCTATTCACAGCAGTAAAACCCTAAGACAGTCCTGTTCTTTCCTCAGTGCCCAGGACAATGGCAGTTTAGAAATGGATCTAATCAACCGAACTGTCCGCATCATTTGTAGTATCGACTGCCTTGTGTGTGTTAGGGATTTTTCAACCCTTATTTTTAACATCAGTAACTAAAGAAAGTCGACGCCTGTCCAGATGAACACACATTTGTCAGTTTGTCTGTGGTTCTTTATTTTCATTTCGTGTATGTTGGAGCTGTTTTTACTAGTATTTTTTTGTTAGATGTGACTCTTCAACATAAGGTTCTGTGGGAGAAGCTTGGCCCTCGGTGTGGCAAAGTTGAGAGGCTACAGGCCATTTAAGAGTGATGCCAGATGAAGAGATAAAGACCAGTGAGTCCGGATGTTTATCAGCCATTAGTATAGCTTAATTTGTGGTCCCCAGGCCAGTGAGAGACCCTGCCTTGAAGTGGGCAGACTGCCTAAGGTTGTCTTCTGACCTCCACACTTGCATACAAATGTATGAGTGAACACTCAAAGATACACACATAGGCAGGCACACACACAGAGGCACACGTGCATAAGAAAAAAATACCAATGCATAGTGAGTGTCCCATACCTTTAATCCTAGCACTTGGAGGGCAGAGGCAGTTGGATCTCTTGGAGTTTGAGGCCAGTCTGGCCTACATAGTAAGTTTAGGATAGCCAGAGACTCTTTCTCAAAAAAATAAAATAAAATAAAATAAAAAACAAACAAATAAACAAAACACAGAAGAAACAATATGTATGAATTAATATATTTTTTTTGAGACAGGGTTTCTCTGTATGGCTCTATCTCTCCTAGAATTAACACTGCAGACCAGGCTGGCCTTGAACTCAGATCCATCTGCTTCTACCTCTCAAGTGCTGGGATTAAAGGCATGAATTAATAGAAATAATTTTAAATTTAAAAAAAAGAGTGGTGCCAGGCTGGAGCTGGTTATGCCATTGGAGTCACGACCCTCTGAGGGGATTAAGGTCGTTCTTGTCAGTTCTAAATTGGTTCTCACAAGAATGTTGTTGATACTAAGAGTGTGAAAATGGCCTCTCTCTGCATCATGGCTTATTTTGCCATGCAATCTCTCCTCATGTTCCCCACGTGATGCCATTCACGATGAAGCCAAGACAGTGCTCCTGAATCTCCTGTTAATTAAGTTAATACCTTCATGAGGAAAGTACCCAGCTTCAAGCATTTTGTTATAGCCACAAAATGGACACATGCATACATTTTTAGAATAATTTAGCCCTAATAAGTTGAACTTATTCTATTCTATAATGAATCTTTTAGCCTTAGAATTTACTGTATCTCATAAGCTACTGTTGTTCTAATTATGTTTTTTTCCTTCTCTGGGTATTGTCATGTGCCCGGTTGTTTTGCCTTCATGCGTATGGTTATATCATTGACTGATCCTTTTCCACCTACCTCCAAAATTTTCATGGTTCTTTTTTTTTTAATGTGATGAATCAATGATTACACATATAACCGGAAAATTAAGAATCCAGAGGATAATCACTGTTGTTAATGGGAAAGTTTTCCAGTCACATTTAGTATGTTTTGGTACTTTCAGATGTCTGGTCACTTTTGTGTGTCATGTTTCCTTCATGTTTGGTCCTTGGGTGTCTATTCATTGTTCCATTTCTCCTTTCCACCTGTGTGAATTAACTTGCAGCAAGTTCCATTTCTTTTAATGCTGAGAGCGGCAGTTTACTCTACATTGTTCAGGCAGTAGCAAATGTAGGACACCTGAACTCTGGTGCTCTCTGGATTCAGATGTCCAGATCTACTATGCCCCTCAGCCCACTCACCGAGTCTTTAATTTCTCTGATTATATCTTTCAAGAGGCCTGTTTGGATCTTTTTTTTTTTTAATTTAATCTTCTTGGCTACTTTTCTGCTTTGATCCGTATTTTTAAACAGTAGTTTGATCTTTTACGTTTTTACACTCAACCGTGAGCTCCCATTATCCGACATTTTAGACGGGTTACTTTTATATGCCGCTGGTGTATTTTACCATGTCCTGGTTTGTTTCGTGCGTGCTTGGAAAATGTTGGTTGTAAGCCCATAATTTGCTTAATTGAATCTGGGAGAAAGCTGAAGCCCTGAACTGAGCAGGCTTTCCTCCCAAGAAGATTTGCATTCATGAAGAATACAGGCTATGAATCTTGCTGAGGTACACAAAAGTGCTAGGGACCATGGCCACCCTGTTCTCCTGCTGGGGACCAGCGCTCTGGTTTCTGCCCTCTGGCCTTGCGCTTTCGGGCATCTGACTCCTTATTAGCTACACACCCACTGTTCTGTTTCTGCCTGACTCATAGTCACACTCTCTCCCAAGTCCCCCTCTCCCTCCCTTGTTCCCTCCCCTCCTTGTGGGCCTTCCATTGCCTTTTGCTGAATGTCACTAAGCTGCTCTTTCATTGACTCTGAATTGAGCTGAGGTTTGTCAGCAGTCTCCTGAGTAGCCATCCCACCCCAGCTCTGGAAACCGGCTGCCCACTTAGTTGCCAAGCATCAATAGTCTATGTACGCTTCCTACATGCACTTGGGATTTGGGAAAGGTGGCCTTATACCTGTGATATCCAACAAGCACAAACGATTTGTAAGATGTGGCCTCTGAGATCTTACCTCTTAATATTTGACATACATGTTGACCATTCGTAATCCCAAACTCTGAAATCCCAAATCCTCTCAATCCAAAATGTATTGAGCTCAAAATTTGCAGATTTCAGGTATACATGCTAGAGGGGTAGAAGTCCATAAACATTCCAAAATCCCCAAATTTCTCAAATGTGAGACACTACTGGTGTCAAGCTCATCAGATAAGTGATCCTTAGCTGGTACTAAATTACCTTGGCCAAAGAAGATGCCGATGGCCATCAAAGGTCTTTCAGGGATAGAAGAGGTGATCTAGAGGAAATCACAGTGTGTCCCTTTGCTCTGCTCCAGGGCCCCTGCAATACCTTTGGACGTTCCTTAGAACTCCCCAGATAGAGGTCTGCTGGGAAGAATGGCTCTTGAACTATCTCATAGGCTGTCATCAGAGAAGGGAGAGGGATGGTAGTGGGGGTTGGTGGGAAATCCTTGGGCCTTAATTTTATCCCTTAAGGGTTATCAGCTCTGTTTCATCAGAAATCTCAATTTCTACATAACTATACTCTTTCTAAATAAAACTAGGCAGCTCATACAAATGGAGTAATTTTGGTGTTCCAAGATAAAACATTCTAAACACCTATCCTTGGTGTATGTTTCCCCTGAACCACCCACCATCCATGGAGTGCCTGGTTTGCAGGGGGCACTTAACAAGTGTGTCTCAGTGAATCTTTACAGCAGCCTGATAAGAACTGTGTTACCTTCCTTTGGCCAGTCAGAAAAGCAGGTATCAGCACTGGAAATCTATCTCACCCTCAATCCCACGCTGTGTCCACATTGGGCACTGCTTTTAGGAGCTGTTTTGGTCACTTGTTAGACCAACTGAGCGTGCACGCTAATAGAATGCCATCTGAATATTGTTAGCTTTTTCAATGTTTAGTTTCCCATGAGTGGCCCCTGGGTGAAGAGCTTTGTTATTGTCACCTCTGTAAAGGGTCAGAACAAAATAAAACAGTCTGTCCCCCCACTGTCCCCTTTCGCCATTCAGAAGTGAGGAAATTACCAAAAAGTATTGATTGGGACAACAGTCAAGGGTGACCCAGAGTCAGCTTTGTCCCAGCATGTAGATAAAGATGGATGTGGAATATTGTCCTTTGTTTTCTCTGTGTTGACTGATTTTAAGACTGTCCTTTCAGCTCATCAGGTTTACTTTGACTCTGTAAGGTGACTCTGCTCATGTCTGACGTGTGCTAGGATGTTAATTTACATCACTAGAAGAGGGATAGTTTTCATTGTGGGTGTTTTGTTTGGAGAAAAACAATTATAAAAGACTTACTTTTTAAAGGGGCAACTGATCTGGTGGGTCTGTTAATTTGATTGGCCTTGATAACTAAAGCATCCATTCCAGTGTGAAGAAGTGAAAGCACTATGCTGTCCATCTGAAGTCCGTACAATAAGAACAGGCAAACTCAAGCCCAGAACATAACACAAAAAGGTGCCTGAAAGTTTTAGTTGTAACTATTAGTGTTTGCTGAATTTTCTTCTTGTCTCTCCATGAACTGTATGTGCATCCACAGAAGGATGTCCGGACAGTGGGGCACTGTGGATAACAGCGTGGGACGTGGGAAGTAAAAGAGGCACAGGTCAATCCGGAAAGATTTGTTTGCTCAGCTCTTAATTCGACAATCATCTGTTTACTTTTGAATGATCAAGGTAGAGCCCTGTCTGTCCCCTTAGCAATGGGCTGTAGACAGATTTCCACTCAGGGACATTAAGCAACTGGAAGGTTCTAGAGCTGCAGATGTCGAAATATCATTTTTTGCTGTTTGCTAACAAAAACAGTCCTGTGAGCAGGGCTTTTTGTTTGTTTTTAAGCCTCCTTTGAAAGATTCTTAAACAAACGTGCTCTTTGTTGACACAGTAAAGAGCAACAGAACTCACCAGTGAGAGTTTGAGAAGTATAGTTTGCGGTAAGTACTTTTTGGTAATATTCATAAAATGTCTCTTAGTGGCAGGGAAATGTTTTGCTTTTACCTGATAACATTCTGTAATGACTAGCTAATGTACCACCCCCAAATCTTTTCAAAGCAGTTTTTTTAAGTACTCAGAGAAAACATGACTATGACTTCATAGAGTGTCATCTTAAATAATAATGTTGTTTAAGAATAGGATAACAACTCCTCGGTCTGAAGGGAAACAAGACAGGTAGCTAGATACCCGAGAGAACAACCGTGGCTGCCTCGAGAATTCATTTGAGCAGTTTAACACTAAAATTTGCAAGAATCAAGAAAGTAGTGTGAATTTTTGAAAAACAGCAGCAAAATATTAGAATCGAAGTTCTATGGAATAGTTCACCGTAGAAATGATCGAGAATGGAAGGACCCGGAATGGAAGCAATGGGTGAGTGAGAAAAGACAACCACTGAAATGCCCCTTTGAGGAGGTCTGTGCAGCAATGCAGTCTGACTAGAATAGAGTTCATAGCCCAGGGGGGACCTAAAGCCAGAGGTGGAGAGAACAGGACCACTGAAGCCTGCTTCATGACGTCGGGTCCAGGTGAGTTATACTTTAAGGTGTTAGAAGAACTTGTAGGAATGGGTACTACATGACCTCTGTAACTTTAACGCCCTGCAGTAGAAGGGGGCAGACAAAGAGAAAGACCAGTTACCCTTATTGTAAACTAGAGACCACTGGGAACCACAGGCCAGACACTTGCACACTGTTCACCAGTAAAGGGTCAGAGACGTCTAGCATGTGCTTGGAAAAGGACCAGATTCCCAGAAGGCAGCATGAGCTCACCGTGAGCAAGTTATGCATCACAAGCTCCACGGCTGCTTTTGGTGTGGTTTTTAGACCCGTGGGTATAAGAAGTAAAGAGATAGTGTATGCTGTATGCAGTGATGCATAGCTGTGATTATAATGTATGCTGTATGCACTGGTGCATAGCTGTGATTATAATGTATGCTGTATGCAGTGGTGCATAGCTGTGATTATAATGTATGCTGTATGCAGTGGTGCATAGCTGTGATTCCAGCATTCAGGAGGTGAGCTTGGAAGATCATAGGTTGTAGGCTGTCCTCAGATACAATATAGAACGAGATCCTATCTTAATAAAAAGCAGTGGGAAGGCCAAAATAATATGTCAGGACTTTGCAAAGCTTTTTAACTTTTTATTGTGGCAACCTGGGTTATATAGGGCAAGAAATAGACTAGAGAAAATTATAGATTAGGTGTTAGCCATATGGTGTTCCCAGAGTTTTGTCAGAAGGTCAGTTTCCCATTGGAGGGACATTCTTGGTGATATGACACAATACAAAAGCTCTTGCCTTTGTCAGGCTAAACCTTTTTAATATAACTTATTTAAAGATGAAAAACAAACTTGTCAAAAAATGGCAGTGACCCAAAGATAGGCAAGGTATTTAATAACTTGACTGTCGGGCCTGTATGACAACAGCCCTGCAAATGCTGAGTCTGGGTTTTGAAATGGTATGTATGGTAAGACACTGGAACTGAGGCGGCCACTCATATAGATATCTTTGATAAAAAAAAAAAAAAAAAAAAGTCATGTGTGTTTCGGTTGACTTCAAGCCCGGTATAAATTAGTCACTTTTTTTGTTGAGCCAATGGATACCTGTCAATATTTAAGAATCTCTAAGGGGGGCACAAGAAATACAACAAAAAGTAAAATATAGGCTGTTGTTTCAAGAAACTTAACAGCCTATATGAATGTGTTGATTTTTAGAGCTTGCTCTGCAAAGGTATCAGATCAGGTGACATACCAGAAATGAACTGTGTCACACTTCTGAGGTCACAAGTCCAAAAATCAGAACGTCATCTGGGGCACAGTTCTCCGGGACTCTGAGGGACGGTTGTCTTCGAATTTTCCTCTCCTCTTACGGTGGGTGGTCCTTAACCTTTGCTAGTCCTTGGTTCCGAGATGGATCTCTGACTTGTGCCTCTTACCACATGGTCTTTTCCTGTGTGTCATGTGGCAGTTTCCTCTTTGTATGTGAGCACGAGGGCTTGCCCTAATGGACTTAAAGCTGACAAAGTCCTTCTAGCCACAACGTCACCAAACCAGATCCTGGAGGCCGGAACTTCACAGATGTTTGAGAAACACAACTCAGCCTGTAATAAGGAGTAAAACGTGTTCATCCAAGTGGTTGCCGATGATCATTACAGAGACTGAAGTAACATAAAGTACAGAGTAAGCTAGGGGTGTGCTGTGGATGCTTTTGACAACGTGTGAGGTTGTAGCTTGGATCCCAAGCACCAAGAAAGAAAAGGAAAAAGCGAAAGAAAACAACAGCAAGCAACCGCTGGGTGAGCAGGAGGGACCTGATTCAGTGGAAAGGGTCCTGTCCAGATAAAAAGGAAAACATAGTTTTCCAAGAAGAAACACACAAGCATAAAGCCCCAGACTATGAGTTCTGAGGAAGTTGAAAGGATACCCAGTATTACTCAAGGCAAAGGGGAGGAAGCAGACGATGGGCTAAGGAGATAGGAGCAGATCCAAATCCTGTACACCCTGTTTCTTAGGTCAGGATGGTTATTAAAAACAGCAAATTGATAGAGGTATGCACGGTGGAAGTGGACTGTAAACAAAATGAGACTGTGTGCTCAGCTGTGTCTGGAGCTCTCCGCCTTGTGGGGTGTGTCCTGCCTTCTGTCAGGGGTTCTCGGTGTGTTTGCCGGACTTGAATGAATGTGTGTACCTGAGGAAGTGTTTGGGCGGTAGCCATTTTGATTTATTTGAATGAGATTTATCTGTATTGTTAGGACAGAGTGAAGCCCAGGGACAGAAGCGAAGGAATACATTCAGGAGGTAAAAGGTTTTCTAGCAGTGAGCACTGTACAGGAAAACATGCCTTCATATCCAGCCCTTCTTAGGGGCCAAAGATGAAGAAGGCTCCATGTGGTAGTGGGAGCGAATAAATGTCCCAACAAGGTGAGGTGAAGAGGCAGCTGTTTCCTTACAGGTCCTACACAGGAAGTGTCCACAAAGTTCTAAAGATGGCGTTACGATTTCTATGTCCTTTAAGATAGAAAACTAGTACCATTGAAGAATGATCAAGTACCTGAATTCGTTTGAAAATCTTGGCTGCATTATTTAGATACCCCTCTTAACGCCTAGTGTCTTTTCGGGGACACTGTAGTAATCTTAGCTCAAGTCTTTGGTACATCTCTCTCTGCCCTTCCCTGGCTGTTACTTCAGCTGCTGACCTCATTCTGTCAAGCTTGATTATAGAGATTCACTGCAATAAATTGATGTTAAGCCTGTTATGTCTTACGTAGAAACAATGGCATGTGAAGATGTACATTTTCATACCAGTGTTAGCTTCTTTGTGGAGGAAGGGGCCAGAGAGCACATAGCAAATACAACAGCACATTTTCCCAAATATATTTAAGAGGAATTTCGGCCTTCACCACATCTCTTGGAGGATCCGGGTGAGATTCCTATTCTCAAATTGTCTCTTTCTCCCAGCCCTCTTGGTAGGTAGGTAACCTAAAGGTACTCATTCTTTAGACTTCTGACTTTTCTTAAAGGCGTCTGGAGCTGGTAGAGAAGGCAGAGAAATGTCTTACTGACTTCAGTGGCTCAGACACCCTGTCATGGAGACAAAGAGAGGGCCAGGAGACAAGCCAAGAGCAGCTAGGAACACACAGGTCGATATCTCTCTTCACGTGTGTGGGCGAGAAAGCAAATGTTCCGGGGATGGTTTGTGGGCAGGTCAGACCACAGCATTCACGTGAAGAGCAGCAGAACTCAAGGTACAGGGTAAGCTGCAAAAAGAGCACAGAGGAGGGACCTGGAAACCCAGGGTAAATAAGATTCAAAGCATCACAATTAAAGCTCACTAGTAATGTTTCATAATTCTCAGATCAGTGCTCTTATGTATATAGAGTTGAATAGATATCCAAGCATTCTTAAAATTATGGAAACTAATTTCTGCTTTCTTAGAATAATTCATTTACAAACCTTTGTAGGGCATGGCCTCAAGTTTTTCTTACTTCTGTCAAGAAACAGCAGTGTTGGTTCCCCCCACCCAACCCCCCTCAGCATGTTAGTGCTAAAGCCACCGAAAACCAAATCAATAGTGTTTTGTAAAACAGCAGCAAAGTTTGGGAGTCGAAGAAAGTTCTTAACTTTTTTACTTTCTTCTTAACTGAACACTATAAATACACTATAAATGTGTTTATAATGGAATTGCTGGCTTTAAGATACTTTATGTTGGGTGTTGAATACTTTTTGTGCATTTGTGGTATGAATGTGTATGAGCATGATGTGTGTGTGTGTGTGTTGCACACTTGGGTGCATGTAGGTGCAACCGTAGCTGGATAACAGGTGTCTTCATCTCTCACTGTCTTATGGCCTTAAGAGTAACTTTCTCAGTGAACTGGAAGCTCTCTGGGCCATGTAGCAAGCCAGCAAGCTCTGGGGTCACCTTTCTCTCTCCTCCCACCTAGTGCTTGGAGGCCTACATAGCATGCCCAGTGTTTTATGTGATTGCTGGGGATCCAAACTAGGTTTCCAAACTTGCAGAATGGGCGTGGTTACCCACCGAGCCATCTCACCAGCCCTCATTTTGATTTGCAAGACATTTTTATAAAACCTACTCTTCCCTTAAAAATTCTGTTGATGAATTATTATCAGGTAGGTTTTAGATTATGAGATAATTTAAATTTTAAATCATGTAGTAATGTAAACCATTTCTCTTAAAGTTAATCAATGGATGGAGGAACTTTTGGTAAATATTTTATATATTAGTAACTTTTAAGATTTCTCTCTGATTGTTTATTATAGAAATGACTGTTACTAGTTTGCAAAATTTAGATTCTTTTTCCAAGAAAAGGGTTGCTTCGAATAAAATATTAACTTCCAGTTTCAGAAGCAGCAGAGGATATGAGTTCATCAAAGTTTCAAGATGAGTTTGAGGACTGTGAATATTGCTTCATTCTTAGAAGACTGCTAAATGGTTTTCCCATTAATATTTTTGCTTTAGAGACGATGCCGTGGGCAGCCTTGCTTTATTTATCATTTATTTGGGCTTTGAGACAGTCTGCATATGTGATCCAGGCTGGCCTTGAACTCTTGGTCCTCTTCTCTCAGGGTGACATGGACTGTAGACATTTACTCCCACACTTACCCCTTTTTTTCTTTTCTCCGTCTCTTAACTTCACTGTTGCCAGCTCAGCTGGAGGCTGACCAGTGTGCCCCCTGCTGTGCATTCTTGTAGTGCAGGACCTCCCTTCACATGGGCCACAGTGATAACCAGTCTGCCTGTCTGTCTCTGGTTTCTGTTTCTGTGCTCCCTAGAATGGCTTTAAAGGATTTCCACTTAGACGTAAAAAGTTTCAATTTTTGAAATTTCTAAGGTTTAATGTTGTGTTGAGCAGTTGGTAGGCTGAATTCAGTCTTTACAGAAATCTGGAAAGACAAATTTTGCTTTTAAAATGTGTGTCGAAACTGCTCTGCTTGTGGTTTAAGAACACCGTTGTTTCAAGTTGGGCTCATTTTTAACCTTGTCCTTTATTTGCATATTCTAATCTAACTTGTAGTTCTGGTTCAGTTCCCTTGCTTCCTCTGAGCACACAATAGGAGTGTTTTATTCCGGAGTAGCTGAAGCCAAGTGAACTTACAAAGTTCTCATAATCAATAGCAGTGTTTCAAGGATCTTCCCAAGAAGCCAGAGATAACAGTGTCTGCTTATACGTTGTTCCTGGAATTTAAAAAGTGCCAAATCAGAGCATTCTTTTCAAAACTGGAAATGTAGTGTCAACAGTGACCCTTTTTTTATATTTTTTTTCAAGAAATAACTGTAGCAAAACCTCGAAACTAGGTATCCAGCTACATTTTTTTGAGCTAAAAATGGGTGTGAATTCTTGTTACATTCCTTTCCCACCACAGTTTGATGGGAGGAATTTTTGCCTAGCACTGAGACAAAAGTGGTAGAATTTTAGCAGCCAGACAAGTTAAGTAACTCTGGGGGAAGTGCGGCTTTGAAAGGGGGTGTTTTGCTGCTGGGAAGAATGAATAGAGGAACCAGCATGTCTGAAAACATTTCTCAGTCCTCTGGCTTCAGACAGAAGACCTTCACTCTTCTCCAGTCCCGAACCTCCAGCATCTGGAATCCAGAATTTGGTGACTGACCCAGAAATAAATAAAGCTCGGTTTGATTGCTGAGCACTAGCTGCTTCAAAGGGTGCTAAAAGCACAGACTCCTTCAGGTCATTGTAATTCCCTTGGCATCCTGGAATTGACAGGGCATTAAATGTGGCAATAAGGTCATATGAATTGCTCTTAAAGCAATCATGGTCACTTTCTTACAGTTTCCTTAAAAAGCAATACTAAATGGCCCCTGCCCCCTTGTTTTGCTTTTTTTTTACTGTTTTGATTTACTTTGGTTCTGTTTGGTTTGAGGCAGCACCTCCCCCATGTAGCCCAGGTTGGCCCAGGAGTCATCATGTGGCTTTGAGATCTTCCCACCTCAGCCTCCTAAGAGCTACCATCACAGGAATGTGCTACTACACCCAGTCTCAGCCTTCTTATTGCAGAGGGGCAATTTGGACACCACGACATCCGGCCACCACAAAATTACAGCTTGCACGGAAGATCACCAGACTGTAGCAACAGTCAGCAGACAACAGCCAAAGATTTCGAGCTTTGAGCGTCTGAAATGTAGTATAGACCCACACCTGTGAAATCCCTTCTTCCTTGAAAAGGCCACACCAAACATAGCTGTTAGTGGATGTATGCAAATGGCAGGCCTAATGGGTATTAAGCTCCGGAATACCTTACTGGGAAAGTAAGAATGTCCTCGAGGTCTTCCAGCTGGAAGCCTGATGTGGGAAGGAAGAAGAATTAGCAGGAAGTAAATTACACATGGGAAGAGAGAAACAGTCCAGGGTTGATGGAAAGCAGGCGGTAGAGGGACCCCCGCAGCACCACCAGACCGTCATTGGTAGCTTCTGGTTTTAGTGACCAGACAGCTCTGCACAGCTTAGAAGAGCAGGGAGTTCGATGAAACAAAGTAGAGAAACAGTCTCACACTGCAAGCTCAGCAGGGCTGGAGGGAAGAGATACTGCGGCAGACGCCCTCTGGCCATGTCTTCCGCAAGGCGAGCACATTCAGTCACCTCCCTAGACTCTGTTCCAGCATAAACCATTGGCTTGTGAGCCCCAGGCATTTTCTTTAGAGACATCTGAGTCTGCTTAGGGGTCGGGGGGACAGTGCTGTAGTGATGGAGGAGCAGCTGGCCATTGTCTGCAGAGAAAGGCTCCAGAACTATTGTTACGCAGCCGTCCTTATGCTGTGAACCTTTAATACGGTTCTTCATGCTCTGGTGACCCCCCCCAACCACAAAGTCATCGCATTGCTACTTCACAACTGTCATTTTGCTACTGCTATGAGTCATGATGTAAACGTCTGACATGCAGGATCCCTGACACGGGACCCCTGGTTGAGAGCTACAGTCCCAGAGTCGCATGAAGTGGGTTTCATCTTGTTTCTGTGATGTTGACTAACCAGACTGTACCTCAGTTTGTTCATCTCTGCAGTGGAACTAACAATAGACCTAATCTGTACAGGAACACTGAGAAAGTCATGGGACAATAAAACACAGGGCGTCTGGAGTAGTACCCGGCGTGTAATCAGCACCACAGATCTTTGGCGTTTTGAGAGTAGCATTTGCGAGCTGGGCTTGAAGTCATTTGGGGAATGGCGTCTTCCGACGTTTGCAGTGGCTTATGTAGAGAAAGTGGTACTAGCAGCCTGGGAAAGGGGAACAGGTGGTGGCATTCAGGATGATTTATTGGCCAGCCGTGGCTGAAGAGAACCGGACGCCTGCTTGGTGCCTAGGCTGTGACCAAGCCAGGGCGGAGTGCTGACTGGGCAGCTACTGTGGTTACCCCAGCGCCCAAAGCTTTGCTTTCTTTACTTCACTTTTTACTCCATCCTGCCTTCCCTTGTCCTGGGGAACAAAGTTACCTACCGACTTTGAAAAAAAAAAAAAACTCACGTTCATCTATTTCAGTGAAACCGCTGCATCTGTACCGCAGCTGTGTGTTTGCTTTTACGGAGGTAAGTGTGCCCTCGGGTGACAAGCCACCAGCTGTCTTCAGGAACGGTCGGAAACCCTGCATCAGCTGTTCATCCGTTGTATAACCTTGGGAGAGTTGCTGGCCCTTGGGCAGTTTTGAAATGGTACTTTTTTACTTTAACTTTCTGGCCACACCGATTTGGTGCTTGAAAAGAGGAGAAAACCTGTGGTTACTACCGGAGTCCTTCATTTCTAACCTCCTCAATTAGGTCTTTCCCTTTTACATATCTGGATTTTGCCGGTCGCCTGTCTTCCTTTAGGGGAAAATCAGAAAACTTGATATGGAGAAAAGATAGGGTGAGCTGTTAGGGAAATATATGCAGGAGACTGTTTGTCGGGAGAAGAGAGTTTAGCTTTCAAAGCAAAGGCTCCGTTCTGTTGTTGTCGGCTAGTTCAGGCTCCACAGTGACCATTTCTTATTGGATAATAGTTTGTTTTCAGAAAACCATCTCTCAAAGATAAGTGAAAAAGGATTACCACCAATAATCCACACTGTAGTATTTTCTTCTTTGCTGCCTTGTTTCATCTGTTGTTAAAACGTTGTCTTGGAATGTTAAAACTGTAGCTATGTAATTAACTGAAGATTACAAAATCAAAATATCTAATCTAAAAGGGAGAAGGGGGGCAGGCCAAGATCCCCATTCTATCTGTTGTGACTGGACTTCTCTCTGTCAGTCCAGAAATGCACAATGCATGTGGCTGACCACAAAGCTGGCAGAGAAAGGAGAAAGAAAAGCCTGGGTTCTAATTGGGTTCTAATTGGGTTCTAATTGGGTGCTAATTGGTTGCAGGCCCTAGGGCTGCCTCCTCTTGTTCCTCCAGTAGTATTTTTTGTGAGACACTGTGGTCACAGTGCAAGGACTAAGCTTGACAGATTGGCCTTGACATAGGGCAGTAATGGAAAGATCTTTTTCTGGGACTTTTGTCTCTAAGCTACAGTGTAGGTTAGACATTTTCAAACAATACATACGGGGGCCAGGGGATGTCTTCCCCCTGGTGTTAACCTGATGGTATTACCGTCAGGTGTGAGGGTTTACTAGACCCAGAACTCTGTCAAATTGATGGCCTGGACTAAGGAAGGTTTTGTTTTGTTTGTTTTTAAGTTACATCTCCAGATTTCTGAAGAAGGAATCTGCTTTTTGGCAAGAATTAAGTAGTTCATCAAAGTATAGGTACTTTAAAATTGCCATTCTTTGGGTTGAGTGTGTACTATGGAAGATCCGAATGTGTCTTTAACCTCGATAAAGCCTTGCAGAGGTGTGTACATAGTGTTAATACCCTCAGGGTTCCTTTGTCTAATTATCCTCAGTCTCATCTGATGTGTATTTCTTCTTCAAAAGAAGCCACTGTTTTAGCAATTAAAATAATCATTTGTTGAAAGGGGGTATGTACCTATCCTACTATCACCAGAATTCCTGATTCCACAGTGAAGTTAGATCCCGGCTATCCTAAGGCCCTGAGTTTGTGTTACTGTTGATGGGTATGGTGATGTTGGAAGGAATGCACCCCACATCAGCAGATCATTGTGCAGGTGTGCAGCCCATGAAGAACAGCCGACGGGACTTAATGTCTATAGTTACACAGGCTGACACAGCACACTATACCCCTCCTGCCTTCCATCTGCTGAATTACACATCCCTATGGATAACACTGAACAGACTGTTTAAATTGCAGTATTTCCTTTGAACATAGGTTATATATATTCCTTAGAATTAATATGGAGATGATGATGATGATGATGATGATGATGATGATGATTATTAATGTATATTGATGAAATACATAGAAGTAAAAAATTAACTCACCATCAAATTCTTAAGCCCTCCTGGATACTCTGAACCAAGTATCTAGTAGATAAAGGGACCCACTGCCCTTCTTTGCCCAGTGGGAGGGGCGTGGCCTCAGACCCCTCCTCTCCTCTCTCCTATAGGTTGTTCTCTTCACCATGATTCCCTGCAGAGCAGTGCTGACTTTCGCGCGATGTCTGATCCGGAGAAAAATTGTCACACTGGACAGTCTTGAAGATTCCAAACTCTGCCGCTGCTTAACCACCATGGACCTCATCGCCCTGGGGGTTGGAAGCACTCTGGGCGCTGGGGTTTATGTCCTGGCTGGGGAAGTCGCCAAAGCGGATTCTGGCCCGAGTATTGTGGTGTCTTTCCTCATCGCTGCCCTGGCCTCGGTTATGGCCGGCCTTTGCTATGCTGAATTTGGGGCCCGAGTACCGAAGACTGGATCTGCGTATCTATACACGTATGTCACGGTCGGAGAGCTGTGGGCCTTCATCACTGGCTGGAACCTCATCCTGTCGTATGTCATAGGTATGCTTCATAAAAGAAAACAGCTCTCCAGAGGGCCTCGGATAAACCTGGGGTAAACCTGGGCTTCTCAGCTGCCGGCTGGTCCTGAGGAAATCATTTGTTCCTTGTCTCGCCTTGTCATATCTAAAGCACGTATTCATCGCAAAAGTCTGATTTTGCTTCCGCATTGAATTCATGGTTCTCATATGTGCATGTGCGTGTGTGTTCACATGTATGCTGGGTGCATGAGGAGGTCAGAGAATAATGTCACAGCTCTTCCTCTGTGGCTCGTCTGCCTTATTCTTCGAGGCAGGATCTCTCCGTTGAGCCCTGTGGTTACAGTCCAGATAGTCCTGGCCAGCTTGCTCTGAGGTAGAGTCTCTGCCTTCTAAGGCTAGGCTTACAGGCTGTGCCGCCCAGTGCTACTTACCTAAGAGACTGACCCGACATCTTGTCAAGTGCAGCAAACTTTTAACTGCTGAGCCATCTCCCCAGGGCTTTAATAGTTCTTTATTTCAAATAAAGTTGCCCGACGCGAGCATTTCATTGCTGCTGTAGCCAATCAGGATGATACACACCTGTATGATGTCTGCCTGGCTGCGTAACAGAACCTTAACTCAAAAAGAGTCCTTGTGATTTTATTTTAATTACAATATTAATTTGGTTTTATAGTGTGGTTAAAATCTTCAGTTGGTGAACTAAACCAGGTTTCTCCAGGAACTGACTAGACAGATGTTACATTAGTTTTTCTACCTGCAACCTTTTCTCTTAACATTCTGTTTTGGGTAGGTACATCCAGTGTCGCAAGAGCATGGAGTGGCACCTTCGATGAACTTCTTAACAAACAGATTGGCCAGTTCTTCAAGACATACTTCAGAATGAATTACACTGGTCTGGCGGAGTATCCAGACTTCTTTGCCGTGTGCCTTGTATTACTTCTGGCCGGTAAGGAAACCTGACATATGCATTCACTGTCACTTCCTGTGAATGAGGTCATTTGTGTCCGTGCCTATAGGGACAGTGTCGGATCGCTGTAAGCTTCATTTTCCTATGTTTCACAAAGAGGATTGCATGCACGTGTATGAAAGACTGAAAACTCATGCATAAATCATAGGATGAAGACATCAATCTTTGTTTTGAGAGCATCAATTTTTTTTAATGTTAATTGTAGATGATCAAAACCAGGCAGGGCATTTCTATTAGACAAAATGTAGAATTCCATTGTATTGTTTCATCCTGACCCTGAGACCGGGGTGATTAGCAAACATATTATTTCTAGAAAAAAAAAAAATAGGGTTTCCCTGCCATGTATCCACTATAAATATCTATTTACAAAAGAAGCATTCGGTTCACCTGGCATTTTCTAATACAGATATCTAATGCACATATTTCTAGTTAATATTATATAATAATAACATTATTATATATAGCATCATATATCATATAATATATAATATATAACACTTTAATATGTAAAATAATATATACTGATATATATAATAAGCAGCCTAGTTAATATTAACATGTTTATTTATGGATGACCCCATTAAACTTAAAATATTCCGCTTTAATCTGGCTGTAGCCTGAGTCTTCGTCCTCTGCTCACTGACCTCCAGTCTTCTCTTTAAATGTTCTCTAAACTTACATTAGAAGTTTGTTCCTAGACTGGTTGCAAATTAAAATTCTATAAGTATTCACTCAAACCGCAGTGCCGTATGTTAGCTGAAACTTGTTTTTTTAGGGCTACCAGGGGAGCGTGTGTAGCATTGCTAATCTATTGGTGGAGGAAAAAAACTTGAGTAGAGACCATATCAGCATATTTGGAGCCTAAGGGAATCACGGCTTTGTCCTTCTGAAGTTGTGCACCAGGGGGCGCCTAACCCGATGGCCACTTACAGAATCCCAAGCTGTGCTGACCCCACGGCCTTCCTTTGTACCACTAGGACACTTGCTGGTGTGTCACAGGGAAAAGTGCACTTGCAGACAAGTGAAATTCAACTGCTCTCATCTATGCTTGCACAGTTCTGCTTCTGGGAGAGTAGGTGACCTGCATTCAGTGGAGGGGCCAGCAGACCTGCTGCGTTCCCATAGCAACCATTCCTCCCGTAGTAAAAGCTTAACTAAGATGCATAATTCATGTTGTATGTCAGGTGGGTGCAGAGAGGACAGTAAGCAGAAGAGTTTTTAAAATGAAAGGAAAGTGAATATTGAGGGTCGAAGTTTGGGGAAATGTTATTAAAACTAGATACTAAAATAGGGACATAAGGGCTATTCCAACAAAAATTTATATTTATAAGCAAAGTGTTAAGATTAAAGCAATCGATAGGGCCAGTTCATTTTTAGCATTTGCCTAACACACACAGGCCCTGGGCTCTATACGTACCACTGGGGGAAAAAAATGAAGTAATTTTTAAAAGGGTAGAGATGGAAAATACAATCCGTGAATGACTGGTAGACGGCTAATAATATTAATATGTAAATACCTCTTAAAATCAGTATGTATAAAATACTCAGACTTAAAACTTGTGCAGCGTAGATGAGGCCAAATTTTGCTTTGTATGAAAATGCACTCCTGGGGCTCGGAAGATGACTTCATGGATAAATTCCCTGCCATTACAAGCATGATGGTGTGAGTCTGGATCCCCAGAACTCACCTAAAGACTGGTAATGGTGATATACATGAATAACCCCAGCACTGGGGATGGGGGAAACCAAGGCAGGTGGCCCTCTGGATCCCTAGAGTCTGTTGAACAACTAGCCTACTCAAGCTGAGGAGCCCCCGTTACAGTGGGAGACTGTCTCAAAGATGAAGTTCAGAGAATCAAGGCAGACAGCCACATCAACCTCTGACCTCCATATGCATGCTCACGTACATATGCACACATCTGCACATGCACATCCACACACTGTTTTGTTTGTCTGTATGTTTTCAGTATATCCTGACTGCAGTTTCCCCTTCTTCCGTTCCTCCTAGTCCCTTCCAGCCCAACCTCCCCTCTCCCCAAGATCTACTGCTCTTGTGTTTCTCTTCAGAGAAGAGCAGGCTTCCTAGAGATGCCAACTGAACACAGCATAACAAGACACAGTGAGTCTAGGCAGAAACCCTCAGATCAAGGCTGGTTGAGGAGACCCAGTATGAGGAAAGGGGTTCAAAGATCAGGCAAAGACTCCCATTGTTAGGAGTGCCACAAACATACCCAGCTACACACCTCTAACATAGATGCAGAGGACCTTGTGCAGAACCGTGCAGACTCCCTGGTTGTTACTTCAGTCTCTGTGAGCCTCTATGACCCCTTTTTAGATGGTCTGTGGGCCATGTTCTCCTGGTGTCCTCAACCCCTCTGGCTCCTACAATCCTTCCTCCTCATCTTCCATGGGATTCGCCGAGCTTCAGAGGAGGAATCCTCCCATACACTCTTAATTTATAGGGGACTATTTCAAGGAAAACGTTATAAAATGAGAAGGATATTTATAAAATGACAATGATGTCAGTGCTGTTTATAAAATAAAACCGAGGGTGACTTAATTGTCTATAAATAAGGGATTAAAGTATCTCCACATAGTATATCATGCAGCTGCTGAACCTGATGATAAGTTTGCTAGTGCAGAAACAGGAGGTGGGGGGTTCGTCGAATTCTGCAGGGATACCAGAATTATCTTTATTCTTTATACTGTTCAGTTTCATCCAACTAGCTGAATGGGATATTTATATTCCTAATACAAAGTAAAAGTATTCAGGTGAAAATAGATTTAACAGAACCTTTTATTGGCATGTCCCTTAGAAGAATTATTTTCTGGTGATATGGTCAGAAGGTACATGGCAGACTTATGATGGGACTTTTTATATTAGCCCTGGAATAGCTTTTAAGGACAGCCTTTCAAATGTAAGTCTTCTGTCTGTGCCTCCAACAGTAATAATAACCAGAGTTAACCAGGCTTACATAGACAGTGTGGACTCTCTTGAGTGTGAGCACAATACAGCATGCTTCCAGACATCAAATCAGTTCTGTGCCCAAAGGCATTGCTTCTCAGTAACGTGACCCATTACCCAGCTAGCGACACAATTGTAGAAATGTAAGGTAAATATATGAATGCAATACTATCCAGTGTAGGTATTGGCAAAGGGGTAGCATTGCCTTTTCTGTGGGCAAAGACCCCACACTGATGCCTTCTCTTTTTCCACAGGTCTTTTATCTTTTGGAGTAAAAGAGTCTGCTTGGGTGAATAAATTTTTTACAGCCATTAATGTCCTGGTCCTTCTCTTTGTCATGGTGGCTGGGTTTGTGAAAGGAAATGTGGCTAACTGGAGGATCAGTGAAGAGTTTCTCAAAAATATATCGGCAAGTGCCAGGTAAAATATTTAGTCCCTTCTCTCCCTTCCCCCATTTCCCCTCTCCATCCCTCCCACCCTCACCCTCGCAGCTCTCTCTCTGTTACATTTTAAGGGTACTTGCAAGTTCTCTGTAGAGCAACAGTTCTCAGTCTTGCTGTCTGAGACTTTTTTGGGGAATGGTTCTAGAACACAGCTCCTCTTCTGTAGATTTCACATCCTAAGGTAGGGGTGTGCCCTTTTATCCTTTATCCTTTGGGCTGAGCCATTGTGGGAAAGCTTTGCAGGCTCTGGCTCTGAACCTCAGCCTCCAGGGCAGTCTCAGACTGAAAAAAAGAATCACCTGTGCTCCCTAGAAGTTCACCAGGAACTTGAATATTTCTTGTTCTTATTTGATTCCTATTTGATTACACCCTGTAGTGTCTTCTTTGGTACAATGTTTCATTGCATGCTTTTTAAGATTTTGGGAAGCCAGGTATGGTGACATGAACGCAGAGGCAAGTGAATCTCTTGAGTTCGAGACCACCCTAGTCTATGGAGTAAATCTCAGGACAGCTAGGGTGACACAAAGAAACCCTGCCTTGAATCCCCCCGCATAAAATCTTTGAAGCCATTTTATTTTTATTAGTGTA
The DNA here is from genome assembly GCF_963924665.1 of Micromys minutus. Classification (NCBI taxonomy): domain Eukaryota; kingdom Metazoa; phylum Chordata; class Mammalia; order Rodentia; family Muridae; genus Micromys; species Micromys minutus. The sequence continues at coordinate 29,344,336 of NC_137983.1, read as the reverse complement.
ATTAATTTCATATGCAAAAATAAAATTACAGAAGTATATATTGCATGGTGTAAGGTGTAAGTGGATTTTTTTATTGATATATATCACGTATAGTTATCCTAGTAGGGAAAAGACAGTATCTACTAATTTTATATTTTTTTAATATATGGTAAAACACTAAACTTCCATCATAATTAATCAGCCATCGGGCTTATGTTTCACTTTCTCAAC
>NC_137983.1:26127042-26173388 GCF_963924665.1 Micromys minutus | reverse complement strand
CTCTCTAGGGACTGTGTGATCTATCTCTCAGAAACAAGGAGACACTTCCAGAGGAGGGGAGAGACTGAAGGGGAATGGATACCTGGGAAACCAAAGGAGGATGAGCTCAGTATAATGTATCCTAGTGCCAAGAAAATGCCAGAATTAGTTGTATGAAAAGTCTCAGTGTGGAAGGGAGGGAAGAAATGAAGCAGGAAGGGAGAGAAGAAGGGGAAGGAGGGAATAGAAAGAAGAGGGAGAAGGATGGAAAGAAGGGAGGAAGGAAGAAAAGGAAAGATGGAAGGAAGGGAGGGAAGAAGAGATGAAGAGATGGCAATGGAGGGAGAAAGGAGGGATAGAGGAAAGAGGATTAGAGGGAAGGAGAAAATTAACATATAAGACTACTTAACTACATACAGAATCACACCAACGTATAATATTCTGGTAAACAGCCAATTCTACAAAATTAAAAAAAAAACAGTAGATATTAATTACATGATACTCTAAATATGGAAGTCCTTCTCTCAATGTTTAAAACTTATAGCTGTTAGCCTACTTATCTTGGATTCAAAGACAAGAGGATGTTCCAGTAATGAAGAAGATGTCATTTCAGAACAATCATGGTATATCTTCTATGCTGAGCATGTAGACCAAAGTTTCACAGGGTCACTTAGATGGCTAGGTTTCTTTCTGCCTGTGCCAACCAAAGGGTTTTTCCTACTTCCGATGCAGCTGGAACTTCTGCGTTGTGTTGTCAGCAGTGCTATGGACAGAGAAGGCAATCTTCAGGCTGCTAGTTAAAACGGAAGAGCCACCAGAAGCCCTGAGTCTGCATCTGCCTCCTCACCTAGAATAAGGAAACCAAGCTTGCTCCTTGCTGTCTTACCATTCCCTGTCACAACTTTCACATAATTACAAAGGGCACTGTTGTCAGTTTTGATTGCTCAGTTTACAAAGTAGCTCTCTTTCTTGCTCTCTCTAGTCATGTAAATAATAATCTGTCTCTGGCTCCTGCATATGTTCCTGTAAAGACCTTTCCAGAATTACTTGCTAAGAGCTTTTTATTGTTCGGGAGAACATATTCATGATGACGCCTTACTGCATCGGGGAATTTCGTGTTTAGTCTGTCTATCGTGATTAAAGGGGACCAAATATAATTATTTTCCCTCTTGGTCATGATTTGTGGTTCTATAAGTGTAGTCATGAAAACAGCCAAACCAAACAGGGTCCCTCTTAAAGTCATTTGTGCTATATGTGTGTGTGTCTAGCAACTTGTGCATGTTTGTAAAATCTCTCTCTCTCTCTCTCTCTCTCTCTCACACACACACACACACACACACACACACACACACTAGGATGCAGTCTAAGAAGCAGAGCCTCAAGAAGAGGAGAATCAAAGATAGAAAACACAGTGGCACTTTTAGCACTGGTCTCAAGCACTGCTGTTCCCCTCAGTAAAGCAAATAAGAATAAGTAGTTTCCTTCAGTATCAGCTATTTGTTATAGGAATGGCTAGGGGCTTGCTATGAAATAGAGTTAAAGTCTCATAATATTATCAGTGGTCTTTTTGATCGTAAGAAAGTTGAACTTTCTTGTGTCAGGCAGGGTATATGATTGTATATAGAGAACATTTTGAGGACCCTTGAACTATACCAAATTGCATCTCTTAGGCAAACAACTGGATTCTCTGACCCAGTGATGACAGTACTGACCCAGGCTCCCAGCAGCACTGGCCACATCAGATGTCAGAAGAATCACTGGGTTTGAGTCTGTGCAAAGTTAACCATGTACTCCTAGGAGACCTTGGTCTGTGATCTAAAGGTAGAGGCGACATCATATGTCTACAAAACATTTGCAGATGGAGTTACATGACCAGAGTATGCGGTGTAACTTCCTTATCATTTTCTTATGGCAGAATAGAATTCTGTCTATGAGATTTTCCTCATAGTTGATGATAGGCATGCCACAATATTGACCCCTTCATCTCTTGCTGTGACTAGGCAGTCCTGTGCCTCCTCCACCTTCTAGATCAGTTGCCTCTGACCAGTTTGACTGCTTATAAAGACTATGTGATAAGGCAAGGAGAAACTCACTCTGGTTCTCTTTGGGGCGCTGTGGTGTGAACAGCCTTAACTACTTATGCAGCATTTTTATGGAAACATATAGTCATGTATGTCTATGATGTGGCCAACTTATCCAACCCTCTGATTTGTGGACTTTCAACTTGTTTCTCAGTTTTTGTTAATATTTCATTATTTTCTTCTTCTATATCTTCCTTAAACATTTCTTAAGACAAGTTCCTGGTGAAACTCTGTTAACTAAGATCCTTGTTAGACCTATAGATGCCAAGTGTCCATGTCCTTTCTAACCTGTGCCGGCTAGGGACTGATTTTGGACTCATAATGCTTACGACTGGATTGTTTCTTATTCTTACACGTGTATAACCTCAGAGTGTGACTCAGTCCTTTTCCTGCTGAGTCTCCTTGCTGAGAATCCAATAAACACAATGGTTACCCTTTTGGTTGCTATGAGGAGCCAGTGAGGTCACAAGTAGAATACATAGAAAAATCCTGAATCAGTGCTACCACGTGTTAAACATCACCTATCTTTAATATCTACAATAGTGGTCCCCTAATCACACAATACATAAAAATACGTTTCCCTCAATTCCAAAAGTACTGAGGACCAAACCCTCCAATGTACTGTTTCTTTTAACTAGTAATTCTCAACATGAGGGTCATGATCCCTTTGGCCAACCTCTAAATCTCCAAAAATATATACATTATGATTTATAACAGTAGCTAAATTACAGTTATAAAGTTATGATTGGGGGATCACCACATGAGGGACTATCTAAAAGCATTAGAGCATTCAAAGGGTTGAGAACCACTGCTTTAAAGCATGAACAGAATGTACTTTAGAGAAACATACTTCAATTGCTTAAGAGGCAGAATTCATGACCTGACAAATCTTTAATAGACTACACATTTTATGTTTTATTTCCTAATTGGCTGTTTGTCAAAAGTGGCCATTTTCTTTTTCTTTTCTTTTTTTTTTTTAAATAGACATTTTCTAGGCCTCTGACCTCACTTGGGGTGACCTGAATAAGGGAAATGCCCAGGTAATTGGAACCTCCTGGATGTGATCTAGATAAGGAGTGGTGTTTTTACAACCGGCACTGCCCAGTATAATCACCTGGGAGACTTTAAAAGCTGCCGATAGCTAGGCCTCGCCCATAGGGACTTTCATTTAATTGGTCTGATTTAATTACCTGGCATCAGCATTGTTAAAGGCTCTCCAGGTGACTCTAACATGAAGCCAAGTCTGAGAGCAGAGGTGTAGGTGGACACTGATTAATTCTGGGTCAGCTGGGTGTGTCTTAGGACTTCCAGAGCTGCTGTGGATTTCTTTCAGAATCAGCCAGCCCTCTCAAGCACCCGAATCAGTCAGCTGCCGGCTGCAAATTTTTCTGATAGCAGAACTAAAGCAGGGTACTTAGCTAGGCTTTGTGATATGTTAAGAATTAATGTTCTGAAAGGTTGGTTTTCTTCAAGGGTTTCTTTTAATTGAACACTAACTAACATTAGACCTTAAGTTTGGCATTAGAAAAGAATATTCTATAGTTAGTTCATGTTCTTTACTATTTTCCCACTGTTTTGCTGCTACCAATGAATCAGTTACCACAAAACATTAAACATATGCAAAAGAAATTACAGATATGCCTTGTGTGTATTTAACAGCTTTGATCTTCCATCTACTTTGAGTACAAGTGTCTTGAGTACTTGGGAAATTGTCCTTGAGCTAGGAATATTCAATCACGATGCATTTTCAAGTCAGAGATGCAAAGACAACTTCAAAGAACTCAGAAATCAGGAAGATGCTGACTTGCTAGGGAGCCCACGGAGGAAGATATTTGCTTCTGTGGCTTTAAAGATGTAAATAGAAACAACTATGGCAAAGGGTTTCTATAATTAGCTTTCATCTCGACTCTAAAAGTTGCTTATTGCAGAGAATTTAATAGTATATGAAAGCCGCTGTTTAAAAACTTAACTTGAGCTCTCTGAAACTTTAATGAAAAAATTAGTATGTTCAGACTCTTGTGGTTTCTCTAAAGTCATGTGCTAATTCAGCAGCCGATCTCTGTCACTGAAACATTTTGGAAGCAGGGAGGGTGGTGAATGCTCTGGTAGTTTTTTTGTCTCCAGGCATAGTTTACTAAAAGCAATAACATGAGTTTAAATTAGAAATTAAATGAATTAGTGTTCCAAACTAGGGGTGTGGTTATGGACCAAACACTGGTAGTTAGACCAACAAACATGTCTTTTTAAAACACATTAACTTACCCAGTTGTTCTTCCAAAGCCACAACAGTGGACAGTCTGATTAGCTAACATACCTCCCTGAAGAAGCCACAAGCTCCAAGGGTGTCTCTGCAGAACGCACTCAGCAGTGGGACCAGGAAACCACATCCTAACCTCAAGCAACATAGCCACATCATCCTGGTGCCACTCCCAAGCTGCCAATCATCCCTAAATGCTTTTGAACTCACCCACTATGTGTGCTATCCCGTGACTGGGTCTTGCCCCTTGATAATTCTCTGTAGATATACATCTTAGGGGTATGAGTCAAGTGTTAAAAAAGTCTCGCCCACAACAACCACATTCACACCATGCATGGAGTAAACCAGAATCAGAGAAACAACCTCATCTCTGCACCTGAAAGAATTAATGGACTTCTTGTATCTCCCATTACTGTGTGAATGAAAAGTTTAAAACCTGAATTTAATTCCCAGCATCCACATCAGTCAACTCAGTTACATATAATTCCATCCCCAGGGAATCAGATGCCCTATTCTGACCCCCACAGGGATGGAACGCATTTTTGCATACATGCATACAGACATACATATAGCTGCCTAGACAAAAAGGAAACACATATTAAAAAATAGCAATGGTCATTGACAGTCATACAAATGCATGAGCTCAAACAACAAGGATTTTATTGTTGGCTTTCTAAAGAAAAGTGCTCCTTCTACATCAGGGTCCTGGAGTATACTCTTGATTAGTCAACCCTTGAACTCACAAAGATGGCAGTAGGCTTGGATGCATAGATCATAGGAATTCCTAAATCTAGTACTGGGATCCTCCAATAATTTGGGGTGCTCTTTCAGGAGGTTGGATCATGCTCAGCTTACTGAGCTCAGGAAGCTGCCAGAACTCATACTCAAACTTTTGTTGTCTCCCCAAAGTATTACACATAGATTTGGAATGACCCATAGCTAAGCCTTATACCATATGAACAAAATCATTGGTGGTACATATATGTAAGCATTTACATACATGGTGGTAGTGCATATATGTGTTTCTCATACATGATGGTATATATGAAGTATTTCTCATACATAGTAGTACATACGCATAAGCATTTCCCATTCACGGTAGAATTTCTTATACATAACAAACTGTAGCTACTCTGTGTTTGGAAAGACATATGCAAGAAGCAAAAAACAAGATTTCTCTAAGAATGCACCTCTTTCTAAGGACTGTTTGACAAGAGAGTTATTATTCTACAGTTATTGTTTGCTCTTGACCAGTCCTTCTTAACGTTCCTAATGCTGTGACCCTTTAATACAGTTCCTTTGGTTATAGTGAACTCCTCAATCATAAAATTATTTTTGTTGCTGCTTCATACGTGTAATTTTGCTACTATTGTAAACCATAATGTAAATTTCTGTGCTTTCTGGTGGTCTTAGGCACCTCCTGTGAAAGTGTCCCTTCCTCAGCCTCCTCCTCAGTTTCTGTATTAGATTTGGAAAACCACCAACTATTTTTTCAGTCAAACAATCCAAAATGTATGAAAACACTGTAATGGGGTAGCCTCATGTCCCAGATAGCTGCACTTGAACTAGAGATGAAATCACAGAACAAAAATCACCTCCTGACTCAGCAGAGCTAAGAGGGAGTTCAACTCAGTAACTGCCTGAAAGGGTCTCTCAATAACTGATGTCTCACTGTGGATTTTATTTTCACATTGCTAATTTTTTGCTTGAAATATGCTAACTCCTGGGACACTTCCCAATGTCTAGGTTTAGAGTTTAAGTGGCTATGAGAGTTGACGCTTTGATATGACTCTACAAAAGTAGATGTAATTTGTGTGATTGTTGCTGTACCTACATTAAGAAAAAAACAAACAGAAATATGATATAAAAAATTCTTACACAGCACTTAGCTACATCAGTTTAGGTATACCTTTGTGAAGAAGATGCAGAGGCCCTTTCTCCTGGTTTCTTTTCCCAGACTAGTAATTTTATTTGGCTTTGACTCACACTGCCTTTATTTTACATGTGTCTGCTGCGTCCAGAGTTTGGTCATGTGATACCCCTAGATTGGGGTGCAGTATAGACTCAGGTCACATAGTCAGTACAGTCGTGTTTATTTACATTGCCTTAGTATAAAAATTGAGATGCCCCTTCTGTTTATCACATTACAAATGTTTAAGTACACTTACCAAATCAAAAAGGCTTTGTATTCCACTTGGCGGCAAGGAACTTCAACGTCTCCAGAGACGGTCATGTCTGCACTCCAGGCTCTCTGCCTGCTCTGAGTGTATAAAACAAATCTGCTTCTCCTCTCGACACACTTGGACGTCTTTCCTCTTTTTGTTCCCATTTAATTTAAAAACCTGCCCAGTTATTCTACATCCGTAGAAAACAGTATTTCCTCAGCCAAAGAGTTTCTCACTGACCATGCCTGATCAGATGGTTTAATTCATCCTCCAAAATTGGAAATCAAGTGTTTTCTCTCTCTCTCTCTCTCTCTCTCTCTCTCTCTCTCTCTCTCTCTCTCTCTCTCTCTCTCTCTCTCCTCATTTCTTTCCACCAATATGACATCAGCATCTTATTCTCCCAAAGAGAAGTATATAAATAAACATGCAGCTGTTTAAAAATAAGTCCTTGTAAAACAAAGTATAAAAGGCAACATATTATAGCATATGCCAACGCAGTGGGAAACATGGGTCCCAAAAGGAAGAAGCCCAGTTTGCTTGCCCATCAATATGAAGGGAATGGACTTCATTCACATGCAATAAAAGCTACTGGAGAACCATTGATGCCAGAAGCAGGGGACACTTCATAACCCATTCTTCTGGGTTATATATTCATTTACCATGACATCCACTGAAAAAGTAGGCAAAAGTATGCTTCTTTGGAAATAGACAGACTTTTTCGTTACATTTTTTCCTAGCTTCTTTTGTTACTCCAACTGCAATAAGCCCAAAAGAAAAGGTTCAGTCAAGTACTCCCAGGCTTTCAGGATCACATGAAACTGGCTGGAATCATATTTTCATCAAGTTGAATGGACTCTGGCTAACATCATCCTATGACTAAGTAGAATTACATGTTTGTGTTTACATGTGCTTTCAAGTCTGTAGGAGTGTATGTCCAAACCATGTGTGTTTGTATACATGAGAAGGCTAGACATCAACATCAGATGTGCTCTATTGCTGTCTGTCTTACTTTTTTTTTTTTTTTTTTTTTTTTTGAAATAGTCCTTCGCTGAACCAGGAGCTCACCAACTGTCCAGATTGAAAAGTCAGCTACTCCAGTGATCTGCAAGTCTATTCCCTGCAAACTCCAGTGCTTAGAATTATAAATACATGATGCCATGGATGGACTTCTCCTGGGTACTGGAGACCCCACAGCAGGCACTTTGCCATCTCAGCTACTTCATCCCACAGTTAGTGTTATATTTTTAAAGTTCAGTTGTTGATTCATCCACCCATATTTCTACATAAATAAACCCAGCCTCATAACCTGTGCTGGCAACTTGAAATACATTTTCTTAATCTCTCTATAACCTCAACCCCACCATTTTGGGCTGGGTATTTCCATACACTTCAGCCAAGAAAACTAATGAAATTTCTCAGAAACTATTAGCGAGCCAAAAGGTGTGCTAGATGTATTAGACTTGTGTCAGATCAAGAATGGAAGGCAAATGACAGGGGGGAAAGCTGAAGAACATATCCATCCTAGGAGAATGCAGAAGTTGGATTGGTGCCTTAATGGACAACAAGAATGATGTAGGAAGAATTACCCGTCTCTTATCCCCCAATTAGATCTCATTTTCCCGGATGGCAAAATAAAACCATGTCCCCACACAGCAGTAAAATTCATATTCCATCCATCAGTCAGGCTCTTTATTGCTGATTAGATTTCCTAATAAAGAATGCCCAGTAGTAGCCATAATGAAAAACACTCCAAACTTGATGGATGGAGAGAATTGGAACCTCTTTAATAGGAAAGTTTTAGTTTAGGTCTTTAAGAGTAATGCCAATTTAAATTCTCAGTAGAGTTTCGATATACCAGCCTCCCTAGTTCCACAGCAACCAAACTTTTAGCCTGGAAGTTCTACTACCACAGTAACTTATAAAGAAGGCCACAGAGGGAAGATTGGGTGGGAAACATTATGTAGATCTAGATATATATCTGGACACATGTTCTTAGCAACTTGTTTATTCCACTAGTTTGATTTTTTTCCTGGAGAGTGTGATGCTAAGGTAAAGACCAGGTACAATGATATATCAAGAACCACTACTGCAGAAACAGAGCAAACCAAATGTTTCTGCACCCGACTTCCCTCATGAGGACAGGCCAGCCAAAAATCTATGATAAAAATAGTGGCACAACAGATATTATCACAGGGGTGCCACCTCTTATCCAGCAGTGTCCTTTTCCTACAACTAAGGGTTCCCAGGGATTTCCTATTTCTACAGTTTAGAGGTCAAAGAAGCTTTGGAGAAGACAAAGACACAGGTAGGAAGAGTTACTGTTACCTGTATCTTAGACCAGCAGTCTTCAACCTGTGGGTCATGACCTCTACACTGGCCACATATCAGATGTTTACATTACAATTATAACAGTAGCAAAGCTACAGTTATGAAGTAGCAAAGGAAATATGTTTGTGGTTGGGGGTCACCGCAGCATGAGGAACTGTATTAAAGGGTGGCAGCATTAGGAAAGTTGAGACTGTGGTAGAAGTCTCTTGACAGTAACATTGGCAAAAGGAGTGTTTGAACACAATAAAGGTAAAACTGCCACCAAATCTTCGTGTTGGATTTCATGCTCCTCTGTCTGTTGTCATGTAGTGCTTCTACCAACAGTCACCACTTAGCTTTTCCTGAAGAAGCAAATGCATTTACAGTTGACATTTTAAGTTCAGTTATCTGTTCACAAATTGCTTTTTATGAACACTGAAGAGCTAAACCTTACTTATCCTCTTTCTATGTGGTGAGGTAGAGTTCTGAATACTTCTCTCTGACTGAGTGGCAAGTAGCAGAGATCCTGGTCAGTTCTGCTCACTGCTATTTCCCCACACCATGTACTAGCCAGCACAAAGTAGGGTTCTGCACTATTTCCTGAAAGGCACTCATGTGTTGAAAATAAACATGCTATTCAGAAATTTCTTAGTCATGGATTACAAGATGAAATGAGTGGGAAAATTACCAGGATGCTTTAAAATCTTACAAAGTTCATTACTTTTAATTGACAAACAACAGTGAATGAAATTATAACATGTGGGATTATTGTTGCAATTTTGATGAAATCAACGTTAAAATGATATTTACAGCCTATATCCTATTAGCAACAATTTTCTGTGATAAGTGTTGTTCAAGTTTTTAGCAATGACTCTATATTGAATTCTCGAAAATGGTCCATGTAGTAAGAAGGCTAGGCTGATTTCATGGCAGACTTCAAAATGACAGTTAAGGAGACTAGGTCTAAAAATCGAGCAAGTCCAGACAAATCCAGGCAAGTCAATTAACTACTACTAAAAACAGCACCAGCCTTCAAGCTTAGGTAATAGAATGTCTCAGCCACCTGGCCTGAAGCAAGGACAATGGGTCAGCAGCAGTTTCTGGACATTCTCAGCTACTTCTTCAGTAAGGATTCCCAGACATCCCCAACAACTTTGTGGCCCCAAACTTCAGTATTGGAATGTCCGTAGAGATGCACCCAACAGATTTACAAAGAGATCTTCCACCTACCCCTGAATTCATTAATGTGCTTTATATTAGGCCTGCAAGCTCACTTGGGTGTCTTTTATTTTTGTAAGGGGAGACCCCAGCATGCTGTGCTTCTGCAGAATAAAACATTTTCTTTGCATTTACATAGTATTTGAGTCCAGGGTATTATTCTTTGGTGATTTGTGGACCCTTACAGTATAAGTTGACACAGCCCACAAAAAGACCAGTGGGCCATGACCAACTCCTAAACCAACTTCCTGAAAATTATCTACTGTTATTATCTACAACATAGGACAAAAAAAAAAAAAAAAAAACGATGTGATGCTTACCAGAAGTAGATGCTACATGGTTCATAGGTTCTTGAGATTGCAGATGGGCATGGCACCGAGCATCACAGGGAACAGTTTGAAAAGAGTCCTTGAGCCAACAGAACCCTGATTTTCTGTTTATGCTGAGACACCCGTACTCCATGTGAAGTACTATATCTGTTCATTTTTCCTCCTTTCTTCTTTTCACTTCTACCATGTAGTTCAAGAAAGAATAAAATGAGAAGACACTTGTTGGAAGTGGTAACTGTGTACATCTGTAAGACTCAAAGTGAGTCTTACCTACCAGGAAACCCCACAAGTGAGGCATGAGAACGGAGTTCCATACAAATGCAAGAAGTTTATTTTCTGGTATGTTGGTGTCAACCCTCACTCAGCCCCTCGTGGCGAGTGATTGGAAGGCAACCCTGAATGGCTATAATAAGCAGTGTTTATACTTTTTAGGGGTACAGTTACACCAGCAAGGTTACAGTTTAAACTTATTGGATAAGCATACTGACTTTTGGATCTATGGGCTAGCAAATATATACATGCATTCAAACTCTATCTGGGACCAGAAAATTAGGTGACTATCAGTGAGTACATTCTTTGGTTTTTCAAGCATGTTCCTTCTCCTCCCAAGAACTATGGATGGAGAATAAAACTCGGCCTAGCCTTGACTCAAGGCAGAAAGGTGATACTTGGTCTAGTCTTAACCTGAGGTACTGGTGTAAGGTTGGAAAAACCCCTAGGGTCCTTCAAACTCTAGAGCCACTCTACACCAATAACACAGATCAAAGCAGACCACAGCTTTGATTCCTTACAGTTTCTCACATCCCATCTTCAGAGATGTGAACTAAGTGTTATCCAACTGCAATGTTGGTCTTCTTTTTCAAGAAAGCTTCTCTGTTCTTCTTTTTCTAAGCAGCAAAAAGCTTTACAGATGTCAGTTTCCACAAAGTCACCCTCCTCCAGCACCAGGGACCAAGGCTCCCAACTGTACTCCTCTCCATTTTTGTTATAAAAAATTCCACTCACACATCTTCTGTCAGCTATAGGTGCTTGTGATTATAATAATTCACCCGTGAGGATATGAAAATCAGCAGATGTTTGTATCTTAGAGGACATCTGGTGTTTGACTCAAGAGACATTGTCATTACTAATATGCATAGATGACGGAGAGCAAGTTTGAAGACACCACAGTCTGATTCATCCAAAGAATAAAACACAAAGTAAGTAAATCAACATAATTTTCTCATTTAATTTAAAATTTTGAACAGTTCGGTAGTATTTATTGTTCTATTATTTTTAATGAACCAAAATCTAGAAAAATTAAAATTACCGAGTGCTTGCTCCACACTGTGCAATGACAGGCAAAAAGTGAGGCTCGACAATATTTTCTGCAATTAATATATTCAAAAACAAGTTATTTGTAACTTTAATAATAATTGATTAAATGATAAAAAGAATGATGAAATTACTATGATGCTTTAAAGTGCTATATATTCCATTACTTTTAAATCATAAATAATCAATGAAAGAAATTACAACACATATAGAATTGAAGTTGCATTTTGGATAAAATCAGCTTTTAAAATGATGCTTATAGTTTACACTCCATTAGGCTCTAAACACCATAACTCTATATTTATTCCCAACAGTATACATTACTTCACCATATTAAAGATTTCAAAATGAATATTCACAAGCATTCATTTTTAAAACAAATGTGTAATGCTTTCTATGCATGAGCTTAATACTTGGGACACTTTTATTTATAATAACTAATATTTTCAAAGGAGAATGGGAATTTAAATGCTACCTAGCTACACGACAGAAAGAGCCTTTAAATACCCTGAGATTTCCTTTCCTAAATATAATGAGGATCTCTGAATGGTCATATGAACTGATACATTTAAATATTTCACATTGTGAGGTGGACCATCCTTGTCTAACATTTCATGGTTTTCAGAAGTAGAAAAAAAGTACTTTTTATTTGGAAAATTTATAATTATACATTTAAAACACATAACTTAATCTTAAGGGGACTATATCATGTTTTCATTTACAATATCTATTTTACATTCAGTATATGCATGTGAATTATAACAATTGAGTAATATAATTACCCTTAAAAGGCTACAACATACAAGCATGCTGTTTTAAAAAGTCATGGCGTCCTTTCTGATATTTTTCTTCCAAATAAAAGTAACGTTTTAAGCATTTAAATGTAATGAAACCCCAGAAGCTACTTGAAAAGACCTCTAGAGATTATTTTCCTTCTCTCTCAATGGCCATGGATAAGATCCAACTTACTTCATGAGTGACTTCTTTGCCAAAGATTCCCCATAAATGAAGCCAACTTATGTAAATGTCTGATATCTGAAATTCCTGACTACTCATAACATTTGTAATTTTATGAACTTAATTATTTAAATATAGATCATGCTCCCTCATTAAAAACCTAATAATTTAAGCGTTCACTCCTTTTAGCACACATATTTTAGTGTTTTCACTGTGAAAAAGTTTTGATAAACCTAGGAAAGATACCCCCACCCCAAAAAGGTGAGAGGACAGCAATGAAGTCTCCTGTATGTGTCTCCTGTATGTATCTGACTGTTGTTTAAATAAGAATGACCCATAGACTCAGATATTTAAATGCTTAATCACCAGAAAGCAGATCTCTTTGATAGGATTAGAAGGATTAAAAGGAGTGGCACCATTGGAGAAATTGTGTCACTCTGGGTAGCCCTTGATGGTTACAAAATCCCTTGCCAGGCTCAGTAAATCTCTTTCCCTCTTGGCCTGAGAATCAGTAAATAATTCTTTGTCAACTACTGCTGTCACTCTGTGCCTGTTGTCATGCTCCCCACAACGATGACAAGAGACTAAACATCTAGAACTGTAAGCAAGCTCCAGTGAAATGCATTCTCTTGAGTGGTCTTGTTCATGGTGTCTCTTCACAGCAATAGAATGCTGCACACTGTGGGAAACAACTTCTATAAACAAGGCGGTGAAGGGATCCAGTAAGAAGAACTGGTTTCTCTCAGGTTAGGGATAAAGAACTTAGAGTGAATGACACACTGACACTTCAGGAATGTATAGAGCAGCAGTTTTCAACCTGTATGGGGTTATGACCCCTTTAGGGGTCTAATGACCCTTTCATTAAGGGTTACAAATCAGATATCCTGCATATGAGGTACTGACATTATGATTCATAACAGTAGCAGACTGACAGATATGATGTAGCAATAAAGATAATTTTGTGATTGTTGGTCTTTCCAACATAAGGAGCTGTGTTAGTGTCACAGCATTGGGGAGGTTGGGAACCAATGGTATAGAGAATGAATTGAAGCCAAAGAGAAAAAGAGGAAACCTAGATGTGAATGATGTTATGAGGTATCAACATAAAAGGCAAATTTGAGCTCCCAGAGTTTGAGATCTCAGAGTTACTTAAGTTGAAGTGACAATGTTCACTGCGGGGGAATCATGAATTTTCGAATTCCAGTTGCCCAGATGCTTTTTACAGGGATATTTGTGTTTGTTTTTTGCTTAGTTTTGTTTGATACTGGGAATCTAACAGCCAGTTGTCTTACCTATAGGGAAAGTTTTGCATGTACATGCACCTAATATAAATAAATACGCTTACAAATAGAAGAAAGTGCCTATGGTGACTAAAATAGTTATGCATACACCCCCACCCCTGTAGACTCATGTGTTTGAATGCTTGACCCATAGGGAGTGGCACTACTAGGAGGTGTTGCATTCCTGCAGTAGGTATGGCCTTGTTGGAAGAACTATGTCACTGTGGAGGTGGGCTTTGAGGTCTCATATGAAGTTCAAGCTACCCCCACTGTACTGAGGAAGAAAGTTTCCTCTTGGCTTTCATTGTATCAAGAGGCAGAACTCTCAGCTCCTCTAGCACTATGTCTGCCTATACACTGCCTTGTTTCTTGCCCTGATGATAATGGACTAAACCTCTGAAATTGTAAGCCAGTTCCAATTAAAGGTTTTCTTTTATAAAAGTTGCCTTGGTCATGGTGTCTTCACAGCAATTAACTTCTAAGGCAGAAGTTGGTACCAGGGACTGGGGTATTAGTTTGATAGGCCTGACCACGATTTTGTCTGGGAGAATTTGTATTTAGAGACATTGAAAAGCAATAGAATGTTTTAAGTTAGACTTAATGAGTCTTAATAGAAGCACAGAAGGCAGTGGTGCTGAGGATGATTTGAATTTTGGAGGCCTGGATCAAGAAGTTTCAGAAGAGAATAATTTTTGTATGTAGTCTACAGAATGTTCTTGTGATATTTTAGTGAAGAACTTAGCTGTTTTTTGCCTTTGTCTGAGACTAAAGTGATGAGATATTGATAAATTGCATTAACAAAGGAAGTCTCAAAACAGCTTAGCATAGACTCTGGACTGTGGTTCACTCTTATGAAGATTCTTTTGATTAGACATTGCAAACAGAGAAAGGAAAAAATGCCAGATATATGGTACAAAGATTAATAGAGCACCAGGAAGTGGAATGGAGCCAAATCCTATATTAAAAGTATTAAATAGAAATAAGGAGGTAATGATTTCAGGGCAAGATCCCACCCAGCTAAGTTTATTGTTATGATTTTGCAGTTGAATAGGGATAGTTATATAATATTAGGCATTATTATGACCTGGTTGTTGTTTTCATTTGGAAATAAGGAGATATGATTGTGTGTAAAATTGACAAGGAATAGATTGTGGTGGCTGTTTCAGCTGTCACCTTAATTTAGATCTGGAGTGAACTGCAATACAGAAATGGAGAGCACACCTGTGATCTTGATCTTGAGGCAGGAGACATTCTTGATCCAGATCTTGAGGCTAGAAGACACAAACTTTTTATCTGGATCTTTAGGCATAGTTGCTAAGTTTTAAAGAATCTTGCAAAAAGTTTAGGTACAAGCCTTTAATCTCAGGTGACAGAGGCAAGCAGATCTGAGTTCAAGGCCAGCCTTGAACAGTGCAAGTTTGAGATAACGAAGCTTAGTTTCAGGTTTAGTATACATGGTTTTAATCCTAATTTTCAGGAGACTGAGGTATGCAAGTTGCTGAGTTCAAGGTCGGTCTATAAAGTAAATTCCAGGACACCTAACCTTAGGCAATGAAGGAAACCACTGAAGACAGAAAGCTAGTGAAGATATAACAAAACAATAGGATCAGGTGTCAGCCCTAAGAAGCAGCAGAACTCAGCAGCTTTGGCCATGTGGTTCTGGCTTTAGAGTCAATAATAGAAAGGATTACTGGGACAATTGATGCTGGTTAGTTGGAGCTAAGAAATTAGTGGTTATTAAGAAAAGACTACCATTACTGAGATGAAATCTTCTGGAAACTATTCTTTGAGACCACAAAGAAATCATGTTCCAGAGATAGATATTCTGCTGGCAGCCAGACTTGGTAATGTGTAAGAATCACTCAGGTAGTACTGGTTTGGAAGATACAAAGGGATCACATAGAAGACCTGAGTCTTGGGACTGTGCCAAGCCATTAGTGAAGGTGCAGCTTCAGTGGCAGTTAAATTTGGGGCTTTGTACCACGAAGAGAGACTATAAAGGGCTATTGGTAAATGTTCACTCTAGTTGCAGAGAAAGACCCCAGAATATTAGAGGTGATAGTACCGTGGGATGACCACTAAGAACAGTAGCAGTCGTGGATTGGAGTCAGCCAGAGCCTAGAGTACTACAGAGGGCAAAGCTGGAGAAGTGATCTAAGCCCTTTGGAAGAGGCCTGAAGATCGTGTGTAAGTCTCTGACACTGGAACTAGAAGCTATAAAATTGAAGTTGCTTTGGAGCCCCCAAGATGTTAGAAATGCCAGAACTGTAGGATACCTGAGCAGAAAATCTAATATGGAGTAGAGCCAGCCCAAGAGAAAGAATATTGTTGCAGTCAACAAAGCAGAAAGGTGTTGAATATCATACATGGAAATGCAGAGTTTAGAGTTTGCCTGGCTGGTTTGGGGGTTTGCTTGTTCCATTATTTCCTCTTTATGATATTCTGGAATTGTAATGTATATATCCTGTGTCATGATACATTGGAACTATGTGATCTGCTTTTTGGTTTTCATTTTATAGGGGATTATAGTTTAGAGGTTGCAGTGAGTCTCAGAAGAGACATGAAACTGGAATTGTAAATATTGTTGAGACTGTGATGAACTATGGAGACTTATGAAATTGGATTAAATACATTTTGCATTATGTTAACCCTATGGCAGCCAGGGAGTGGAATGTGGTAGTTAGAATAGGTATGCCCCTGCCTCAAACCTTAGATTCATGTGTTTGAATGCTTATCCTATAGGTAGTGTCATTATTAGGAGGTGTGACCTTGTGGGAAAAAGTTTGTCACTGTGGAAGTGGTCTTTGAGGTCTGGTATATAAGCTCAAGGTTCACCCAGTACAGAAGGAAGTCTGCCCAAGGCTTCCTTTGAATCAAAATGTAGAACTTGTACCTCCCCCAGCACCATGTCTGCCTGTACACTACTTCCTGCCATGATGATAATGAACTAAACCTCTGAAACTATAAACTAACACCAGTTAACTATTTTTCCTCTATAAGAGTTACCTTGGTCATGGTGTCTCTTCACAGCAATAAAACCCTAACTAGGAAGAAGGTATAAGAAATCAAAGTGAGGTTATGCAAGGACATAGATGCATAGCTATCTTTTAAGGTGAAGGAAGGACCTAATTGCCAAGAAATGGAAGTACCTCTACAACTAGGAAAATATAAGGAAACTAATAATTCTTTAGATTTGCAGGATAAAACTCAGATATCACCTTAATTTCATTCTAGGGAGATTATTCATGACTTATAACCTATAGTATTTCAAGATAACAAGTCTGTATTGTTTTAAGCCAGAGAATTCTTGGTGGTTTGTTGTAGCAGTCATGGGAATCTAACACACCCAAACACACACCCCCACACCCTCTGGTATCTCTCTCTGCAGCTTCAGTTGAAGGTTTCATGCAAGCTATCAGTTTAACAGAAGCCAAACTAAGCAGTTAGGTACAAGAAGAGGTTCTACACAAAGAACCAGTTTAGTAGAAGCTAAAATAAGCAGCTAGGTGCAGGAGAATGTTCTGCACATGGAGACAGTTCAGCAGAAACTAATCCAGGTTACCCAGAGCATCTTAACTTCATACTCATGACTCATGAATCAGCAGGATTAACATAGTAAAAATGGACATTTTACCAAAAACAATCTACAGATTTAAAGCAATCCCCCATCAAATTCCAATACAATGTTTTACAGATCTTGAAAGAACAATTCTCAACTTCATATAAAAACAAAAAACCCCAGGATAGCCAAAACAACCCCAAACAACAAAAAAACCTCTGGAGGAATCACTGTCTCAGACCTCAGACTTTATCTTAGAACAATAGTGATAAAACTGCATGGTATTGATATAGAACCAGACATGTTGTTCAGTGGAATAGAATAAAAGACCCAGAAATATATCTGCATAACCTATAGACACTTGACTTTTGGCAAGAATGCCAAAATCATACAATGGGAAAACAAAAGCATCTTAAACAGATATCAAAAAGTGATGCTGGTCTAACTGGATATCTGCATGAAGAAGAAAGCAAATATATCCATATTTATCACCATTCCCAAAACTGAAGTCCAAGTGGATCAAGAACCCCAACAAAAAACTGGATATAGTAAACCTAATAGAAGAGAAAGTGGGAAAGAGCTTTGAACAAATTTGTATATACCCAAATGATGTTCCACCATACAGCAAGGGCACATGCTTTACTACTTTCATAGCAGCTTTATTCATAATAGCTAGAAACTAGATACAACCCAGATGTCCCTCAATTGAAGAATGATATAAAAAATATGGTACATTTATGCAATGGAATAATACTCAGCAATTGAAAAGAAGATCATCATGAACTTTGCAGGCAAATAGAAGAAACTAGAAAATTTCCTGAGTGGGATGGTTTGTATATGCTTGGCCCTGGCAGTGGCACTATTAGGAGGTAAGGTCTTGTTGGAGTAGGTGTCTTTCTGTGGGCATGAGCTTTAAAAACCTTGTTCTAGCTGCCTGAAAGCCAGTCTTCTCCCATTAGGTTTCACATGAAAATATAGAACTTTCAGCTGTGCTTGTACCAGGCCTGCCTGGACTCTGCCATGCTCCTTGCTTGATAATAATGGACTGAAATTCTGAACCAATGAGACAGCCCCTTTTATCAGACTTATCTTGGTCATGGTGTCTGTACACAGCAGTAAGACCCTAGCAAATGCAGTGAGCTAACCAAGTCCCAAAAGCGAAGGTAGGGTATGTACTCACTGATAAGTAGATACTAGCCACAATATTCATGATACACCCCACAGACCTAAAGAAGTTAAATAATAAAGAAGGCCCAAGAAGGATGCTTAAGTTACATTTACAAAGGGGAAATAAAATAATCATAGGAGACAGATGGAGGGAGAGAACTGGTAAGGGGGATAGTGAAAGGGGAAGAGAATTGGAGAGTCATCATTAGGTGCTGGGAAAGACAGTAGGGAGGCCCTGTGGGCCAGGAGAGTGAATGGATATATGCAGCTGCCTAGAGTTGGAGATCAGGAGCATATCATTAGGATTTCCCTAAGACCTGTGATAGGGGAGGCTCCTAAGAGTCAATGGATGTGACCTTAGTGACAATGCCTAACAGCAGAGACATGAAACCTCTAGAGGTCACCTCCTGTACCCATGCAGGATCCACAGTGGAAGAATAGAGACAACAACCCTACCACTAAACTTTCAACCCATAATTTGCCCTAAAAGAAATGCAAGAATGAAGCAGAGACTGAAGGAAAGGCCAATCAATAACCAGCCCAGCTCAAAACCCATCCTATGGGCATACACCAGTCTGTGACATTATTGATGATACACCTTTAGGCTTGCAGACAGGAACCTAGCAAAACTATCCTGTGAGTGGCTATATGGCCTTCACTGGACACAAAAAGAAGTAGATACCAAAAGAGATCAGGGACAGCTGGCAAAGGGCTGGGGTCCCCAAATTTCTTCCTTTACAAGTCAAGACATAAAGCATATTCTACATTCCAAAGGCCAAAATGAATGTTACACACCATAGGAAGCTGCAAGCATAGCCAACAAATAACAATGAAGAGATTTGGCTTCGATCAACTAAAATTTCCATACACTTTGTGTTTAGCTTTATTGAGCAGGAAAAGGTATGAGTACAATTTTGAATGAGCACCATAACCTCCCTAAGATTTTTAACCCTTGCAATGATGAAAATAAGGTTCTCAAATTTAATCCACCAGAAGATTGAGAGAGGAAGATCACTAAAAGTTTCAGGAAAACCTAGGCTGTACAGTGAGTTCCAGCCCAGCCTGAGCTACACAGTGACTTGCAGATATACCTCTAAGAATAAAATCCTGTCTCAAAATAACAACCACCACAGAGAAAGTAATGGGGAAAGAAATTCCATAGGACAAAGAGGTCTTATGCGACATACCGTTTATATTAAAATATATGATAATCTGTGGAACAGACTAGTTTCAGAATGAATAACAACACTACATAAAAACAAAGTGTTTCCAACATGAATTAACATGAACTAGTATTCCACATTCTAGTTATATGTGCCGTATTATAACACAGCAGCCAGAGAGGATTTCCTGTGAAAGATGACTATCCAGTAAACATGTGGGGTGCTTTACGTTATACCTTTATCGAAGCTACTGTGCTCTGTGTCTTAATAACATCAGATATAGAAACAGATCAGCAGAGAAAACACCTCTGTCCCCATGCAACTTTATTAACAAACACTGAGGCATTATTCTCAAATATCAGGAAATACTCTTCTTTGATTAAATTTTCAGGAATTGAAAACTACAAAATCTAATCCTTACTCACCTTTCATTGGCCCATCTTTGGTCAAGGTTCACACAAAACAGAACAAGGAACTAGATTCCATTTACATGACCCAGTTTGAGACCATGACTGATGGGAAGTAATTTTTCACCTGTCCAGCTTGTTTTTCTGTGTCTTTCCTTACAAATGGTTGTGAGCCACCATGTGGTCACTGAATGGGAATTGAACTGAGAACCTCTGAAAATGCAGTCAGTGGATTTAACAGTTGAGCCATCTTTCCAGCCCCTGGCTGTGCCTTTTTGATGAGGAAAATGTCCCTCATAGTTAAGGAGGTATTGACAGACTACACCTTACTTTAATAAACATGGAAGAAAGACAATTATTTTTTCAGACCAAAAATTTTAGCTCCAAGCTCCATGTTTGATGTAGACATGAGCTAAGCCAAAACAATATCCCTGGTTTGAGGACCAGAAGACAAGCAGTGGGCAGTTCTCCTTTCTATAAGAGCTGACTAATCCTGATACTATGATCCACCAGCTTCAAGTTACTACCTGTGTGATTAATAGGATCTTGTCTACAAGGGTGAACCCTCACGTTAATTTTATGTGGCTATTTGGCTGAGCCATTCTACCCATGGTGCCTAATTTTTGTCAAATGCCTACATAGGTAATGCTGTGTAGATACATTTAGATGTTATTAACTCAAAATACACTTTTGAGTATATAATCCTCAGTATGTGGGTAGGAATGGGAAGCCTCATTTAACCAGTTAAATGTTGAAGGAAACAAAGCTAAACACAAAGCTTCACTGAAGAAGAAGAGATTCTGTCTCCCATTGCCCTCAGACTTAATAGGCAATGTAGATTTTCCTCTGGCTGTAGCATCTCAGTTCAACTCAGTGTCTCAATTTCTCTTGATATATTCAAGTAATAATGCATAGATTATAGATAGATAGATAGATAGATACATACATACATACATACATACATACATACATACATACATAGGTGATAGATACATAGATAGATGATAGGCAATAGATAAGAGAGATAGATAATAGGTGATAGATAGATACATAAATAAGTGACAGATGATAGATACATGGATGATTTACAGGTAATAGATGATAGATAGATAGATAGATAGATAGATAGATAGATAGATAGATAGATAGATAGAGATAGATAGACAGACAGACAGACAGACAGACAGATAGATAGATAAATTATATGTCTTAATTAAGGTTTCTATTGCTACCATGAAAGAAACTTGGGGAAGAAAGAGTTTATTTGGTTTATATTTTCAGATCACTGTTCATCATCAAAGGGAGTCAGAATAGGAACTCAAATAGAGCAGGGACCTGGAAGCAAAAGATGTTGCAGTGACCATGAAGGGGTGCTGCTTACTTTCTGGCTCCCGATGGCTCTCTTAGCCTACTTTCTTATAGAACCACTAACCCAGAACCACTAGTCCAGAGATGACACCACTCAAAATAGGCTGGGTCTTCTCCGGTCTATCACAAATTAAGAAAATGCCATACAGGTTTGCCAATAGCCTGATCTTATGGGCACATTTCCTTAATTGAGGCTCCTGATTCTCAGATGAATTTAGCATGCATCAAGTTGACATATATCTATCCAACACATAATAGATGTTAGATAGATAGATAGATAGATAGATATAGAGATGATAGATAGATAAATAGATATAGATATGAATGGATAGATAGAAAAATAGATAGACAATGGATAGATGATAGGTAGATAGATAAATGATAGCTATAGACAGATGATCAATGAGAGGTAGATGATAAATAGATGGATAGAGAGATGATAACTGGATAGATATATAGATGATAGATAGATAGATAGATAGATAGATAGATAGATAGATAGATAATAGATAGGCAGATAGATAAATAAAGGGCATACACATATATAAGCAGATAGATGGAAATAATAGATACATTCTGTTTCTTAAGCCAGAATTAAGTCAGGAAATAAACTGTATTCTTAGCTATAATTTTGAATTAGACCACTCCACATCTGACAAGATCACCCTTGACTATTCCACTCACAAAAGCCATAGATCTGCTTTTTTGAGAAAGAAAAACAACAGCATTGTTTTGATTTCTGTTTCACACAGTTGAGGGGTTCTTAATTGATATATAAGTAGTTTAAGCTAAAAAGAAAAAGACTAAAAAAGTGTAACAGTGTCTTGCTCCTTAACAAATCACTGTAGTGTCAAAATCCATGTACTCTTACATAAACACAACTCTTATATTTGAAGGTGCTGAAGATTCTAACTTAGTAGGACAGAAAGCCCTGAGCGTCCACGCACCAGACCTGTTTCTATTCCTTGCTTTTCATAAGAAAGGTTTTATTCCCCCAGTTGATCAGAGAGCACACTTGGAGAAAAATCTGTTGATATTTCCCTTGCTGAGTTTTAAATAGCCCCAGAATGTGTGATATATCTTTTGTAGTGAGTGCTTTAGAGAAAAAGCATTGCTTTTAAATCTCATGCCTGCCCCAAATGTAATGTGAAATAAATTCCACTGCGAATGAGCCCCTGCCACCTCTCAGAACTGAATTGTAATATGCAAGGCTTCTCTGAGACAGGGCATTTTTATGTGTGTGTGCTCTTAAAAGCTGCAAAACTAAGAGGACTGATAAATATCAAATCTCTGTACCAGGGGGTGTGTAAAGCAATATGCCTATATCTGCATGTCATTTTAGCCAGAGAACATGTAGGCTGTTTGAACTGAGATTTCTTGGGAATTGGTTTTAGTTTAATTAGCAGAGAGCATTGTACCCAGGGGTGAAAGTCATGAATACTTATGATAACAATGATACCAACAGCCTCGGATCCGTGGTGCTCCCAGAGTCTGTGTCTCTCTGTAATGAATCCTTACAGAGCGGGGTGGCTGAAGCGTCTTCATTTTGTTGTCAGCATGTCCTCAGACTACCAAAGATGTAATTAAAACCCTGAATCAACAGAACACTTGGCTGCAGACTGCTATAGACATCAAAACACCGGTTTCATTGATGGTTCTCTAGTTCCTTCGAGTAAACAGGCCCCTTTTGAACCTCACCTCAAAATCCTCTCCAGGTTCGATGAGGTTAAAATGAAAAAGTGCCAGCTGTTATTTGTTTAGCATATCTGTCACACATGTCACCTCCTCAGTGTGTCATACAGTATTCCCACCGTGACCTATTACGATTTCCAAACTGAAGACAGGGAGGTTTTGAAACAGTGAGGCCAGGTAACTGAACTAAGGTTTCGAAGCTCTTAAAGGACCAAATTTCAATCCTAGAGCCATGTTGTCTTTTCTTGCCTGCCTTTTGTGCCCATGTGAGGCTGTGAATTGGTTCATTATAATAGTATCGAATGGTTTGGCTTGCCTTCTTCTTTCACATCTCTGATCAAACCACAGAATAATAAAACTTAGCGGATAACCTGAAAAACTGACATCTCAAGGTCATCAAGTTATCACCTGCAATCTACTGAGGGAAATATTGTACACTCTGAGCCACCTTTCTCCTTGAACAGGGTTGCATGGCTGGGCAGGAAGGCAGCCAATGCACTGAAGAGACTCTGTGGTCTATGGATATGACTTGTAAATATTGGCTCTGAATATCAGTCATGTACTCCAGAAGTGCTGCTGTGCATGACCAATACGAATGGAAATATACAAAACACATGGCTGAACCTACAAGCTTGTGGATGCTTCTGGGAATGCAGATCAAGGCTTCACTGCCATGAATTGTGCAAAGAGAGCATGAGTTTCAAGAACTGTGCAGTTTCTGGCCACGTATATGCAGATGTGAGCATTTGGGGCTTTAAAGTCTCCAGGAACAATAGCTGCAGCAAGGATACTTTTCTCAACCACATATGCATCATGGATATTGGGAACCAAGCTGTCTATACCTAGGTTGCTAGGAAGGAGGAAGCCCAGGGTCATTGCTCTCTTTAATCCCATTGGCTTCCGAAGATCATTCACTTGAATCACTGGATTTGACAGGCTTTTCTATTTCCCTTTCCAAGCCTCGCCAGTTGTAAGCCACCAACACTGACTAGGAAATTATACTGCATAATGACAGGGGGAAACACAACCCAAGGCTGATCTAGAGCAGCAGTTCTCAAACTTCCAGAAGCAGTGACCTTATCATACAGTTCCTCGTGTTTTGGTAACCCCACCATAAAATGATCTTCTTTGTTACTTCATAATTGTAATGTTTCTAGTTTTGGATCGAAATGAAAGCATCTGAGATTCAGGATGTCTGATATGTGACTCTTGTGAAAAGGTCATTTGATTCGAAAGGGGTCACAACCAGCACGTTAAGCATTGATCTAAGAGAAAAGAACTCATAGAATTTATCTATATCATATAATTTATCTATATCATAATTTTAAAATATGTATGTATGTGCATATATGTTATATATACATATATGTGCACACACACACACACACACACACACACACACACACACATATATATATATATATATATATATATATATATATATATATATATATATTTCCTATAGTACTGATTGGTGAAGGAGTGGGTATCGAACCTCTGGCCTAGGAGAAATGACAGGCTAGTTTCCTTTGAGGCTTTGGCCCCAGCCTTTTTAATCAACCAACCCAGTGTATGTAGCTTTGCTATATGAATGTTTCTATGCGAAGGCAATGTATCCTGTACATAGTATAACTCACTGATATGAAACTGAGCTACCTCAGCATTGTGGACTCATGACTCAATGAAGCTTAACTTGTATATATCCTCTCTATAAGGCAAGTATTTTCCAGTACTAAAAACATTAAGCAATACTTCAATGCTGTATTTAGACTCTATTTTAAACAGCAAAATCACCAACAAATGCCCAAGGAGTGGGAAAGCATAATACTAAAAAGAATAGGTAAAACAAATTTAAGTGTGCAACCGACACACAGTGTCACCTTCTTTGATTTTAACTGGGAGCCGAACTCTAACCGGCTGAGATGGTTTGTAGCTTTGTATGTGTCCACAGTTGATAGCAGAAGTACCACAAGTATTGACTGAGATTCTAAGTGCATCTCAGTGATAGGCAAAAGCACAGAGGGGAGAAGATATACGTATATGGTCCTTTCACTTCGGAAGTTGTTGTCTCTCTAGCATCTTCACATTCAGGATCCACAAAAAAATGAAATATGTGCTTTATTGGTCCCCTGCCGGATGTGTCAGCACATAAGATTCCATTCATAGTGCCAGGCCTTCAAGGGTAGAGCACAACTACAGTGCTGCTCCCAAGATTCTACTTTATATTCAGACTGGTGGCCATGTTGGTTTCTATCATAAGATGCCTACACAATGATGAAATTTTCTTAAGACCACATTCCTTAGAACCGGTCATATCAT
This sequence comes from Micromys minutus, assembly GCF_963924665.1. Classification (NCBI taxonomy): domain Eukaryota; kingdom Metazoa; phylum Chordata; class Mammalia; order Rodentia; family Muridae; genus Micromys; species Micromys minutus. The sequence continues at coordinate 26,147,826 of NC_137983.1, read as the reverse complement.
TAATCAGCATATGCTTACCATGTGTATGTACTGCTCTTCAAAATTAAGAGATGCTTACCCACAGGCTAGATTTCTGAAAGTATTGAAGGATAGGTGCTTATTAATATAATTATGAAAGTATGTTTCATATAGTTATTTGGTCCAAGGCACTGAATTTTCCAAAAGTGAGGTGAATAAAATGAAGCGCTGAGAGCACAGAAATAGTCATGTCTTCTGTGGAAACAATGCATGAAGCTAATGCATCTCAGGTCCTTAAACATACAAGGGACATGACTGATCTTTTCACTGGTTTCCATAATGCTTACTGTGGAACAAGTGTAGCCAGCTAAAGTGAGTAGTGGTTTGCTTGGTAATAAAGAATGTGCCAGGGAGTTAACTAGATTACTGCATTCTCAGGTAAATTTGCTTCTAATTGTACTCACCTGAGAGTTTGCATAGGCAAACCAGCAACTTTGAGACACCCATGAGACACTAGTCTCTGAGAATTATCACAACTGGAGGTAGCCACGCACCTGTGCTGAGTCCAAGGTAAAGACATTTTTTGCAACAGCTTGCCGTTACTTCCCTCTGATTTTCCTGCAGAAGCCCTTAGTTGCCTGTCCAAGCAACTGAGCCAATTCTAAGACTGAAATAGTTATGTAAGTGACTTTTACCATTTCTGTAACAATGTGCCTCGTAGAAAGATTAAACAGATTTACTTTGGCTCTCGGTTTCAGAGGGTTCACTTCCTGGTGGACTGGCCCCATGAGTTTGGGATAAATTTTTTGGCAGTGGCAGAGTGTGAGCTTCTCACATCGTGACAGACAGGAAGCAGAAACAAAAATGGATAGCAATGATGTATCTTTAATTACCCATCCTCAGTGATCTACTCTTGCCATAAGGTCACACTTCCAAAGTTGCCACAACCTCCCAAATTGTTACTACCAGCAGATAACAAAGTGTACATGAACCAGAAGGGGAGATTTCATATTCATGCCATAGCAATAGGGTTTTGTATTTGTTTTTATATCTTCATTTTAGTCTTTTCAGTGAATGTTGTGCATGTTGATATATGAAGGAAGTCTTTATATCTTTGCATATGTCCCTTCCTTTCACTTTCTTTCTTCTATGCTCACATCAGAACTCACTACTTTCTTTGGATTCTTTGACAGAAAAAGACTATGCTGGCAAGTATCCTCTTGCCTTGAACTGTGCCCTTTCAAACAGCATACGTTCTAGTCTCACTCCTGCCTAATTTGCAAATTGAAGTATTTTTAGAAGTAAATCAATATGCAAGTCTGAAGGGTTAGGTGGGCCCTACTTTAAAGGAATTGGTAATCTTGGAGGAATAGAGAAATGCGGATGTATGTAATCATGCAGAACAGATGAGTTTGTTACAATAGAGACAGGGACTGGAGCAGAAATTCTACAAGCCAAGGAGACCAAGGACTGACAGCAAGCATCTGAAGCTATTAAGGCCTTCAGAGAGTAGTACTCTGGCTGAGACTTGATTTCTAAATTGTGGCCTTCCCAACAGTAGCAGAAAATATGTTTTGCTCTTTTGGGTCAACCTTCTTATAGATATTTATTTTGTGTGTGTGTGTGTGTGTGTGTGTGTGTGTGTGTGTGTGTGTGGTTGGTGATCATCTGACATGGTCACTAGCGCAGGTCCTCAGCAAGAGCAATCTTTGCTCTCATCTGCATCTGCATCCTCTCTTCAGCCTGGTTGTAGTAATAATCTCTTTAGCAGTTCTGGGAAAGGAGTACAGGTACTTGGCCTGGCAAAGTTTCTCATTTCACATGCATCTTACATTCCAGTCTAGAGAATAAGTTTGTAATGAAATCTGTAGTACATTTAATTTCCTCACACTATAGATATGAACACTGTAGTTCAATGCCATGCTTTGTATTAGATCACAGAGTTAGAAAGGAGCTGATTTAAAAAAAAAATCCATTTGTCTAGTGGTCTTTGTCCAAAGACACTCTTGCCAAAGAACTTAGAGCTAATGCTTTGGAACAACAAGAAAATGGTAAATTCTTTGTCATTCTTTCATATATTTTTTCCATAATAATAGTCTCAGCTGCAATAGGGGAACTTATGTAGGACCCCAGGCACCTCACTGTTCTGAGTGCAGTTCACTCACTTTCTGCTTAGTGCCATAAATACGCCTTTGTACCACAACTGGTGACTCTGTTTAAGCTTTTGCTCATATTTATAGAACTGTCACAACTGCATTCAGACTCGTCGTCATCAACTGTATCAAATATAGCATGTTTTCCTTTGACTTTCCTCTTTCCAGAATCAAGCTTCGTACAAAGATACTTATTGACATAGAAATTTATGCAATTCCTGAGCAGGGCCTACGTCCCCTGCACATATGTAGCAGATGTGCAGCTCTGTCCTCAGGTGCAACCTGAAGCAGGTGCAACTGGAGCAGGGGCTGTCCCTGACTGTTTTCTGCCTGCGGATCCTGTTTCCTAACTGCTTTGCCTGTGGCCAGTCCTGCCATGACATCATGTGCCAGGGGGCACCCACCTTCTCAGGTGAGAAGGGAAGGGAGGAGGGTCTGTGTGAAGGGGAGACTTGAAAGAGGGGGCTGAGATTAGAATATAAAAGTCAATAAATAAATACATTTAAAAGAGCAACTTATGTGGATGTTTGTCCTTGGATTGTGTCAGTCGATGTGCAGGGAAAATCCATTTATATGTGCATTTCGCAGTGACAAGATCCCTTTTTCCTTATATAAAATATATATGCAATGTCCAAGTACTGGCAATAAAATACTTGGCACCCAGAGTGAAATGCAGAGACGTTACCCCTATTGATGGTGACAAGTCCTTCCAATGTCACAAAAGAACCCAAAATTCCTCAATTTCTGTGCCATTTCATTTTCATTCACTTATTATTTTCGAGACAGAGTGTTGCATTGTTCAAGCCGGTCTCCAATTGCTCATGTCAGTGAACACAGCCTGGAAATTCCGAATTGCCTGCTATTGGTTTTATTTCATTGTGAAGCTCCATACGGGGCTTTGTGGATGTAAAGTAAGCACCTTACCAGCTTTCCTAAACCTGCATCCCTCATGGTAAGTTTTTAATAACATAAAAAGTGTTATTTGATATCGCTGATCAGTGACAAAAATCTAGGTGCTTTTATTAAGATTTCAAGCACTGTAATCAATAAGTCGTTAAAAAAAGAGTTGTTACTCTTACAACCCTGTTATCAGTTACATAATAGCTAAGGATGATATTGAACTTTGGTGAATGGAAGAACATGTCAATGAGTTCTTTTCAAAGTAAGTCCCTTAATGTGTGTTTCCTGCTGCTCCTAGATGAGCGAGTCTTCGTGAGTTATGCTTACCTCACAAGGAAGTGGGACAAAAGGCTTGGTCTTACAATGCCTTTTGTAGTTGTCATTAAAGAACATTTCTCATGGAAGAACTTTTGCTTCTGTTCTTGTACTACAGTGGGGCTTATCTTACACTTAATTATATGTACCTACCTGAGTTAATATTAAATGAAGATGAAAATCCCATTCTTCAACCCAAGTAGCCAATTTCTAATGCTCAAAAAAAAAAAAAAAAAAAAAAAAAAAAAAAAAAAAAAACACCCGCAGCAAGAAGTTACTATAAAGTATTTCTTTCAATGCAAAACATTCTACTGGATCATGTTCACCTTTACTCTCTAATGTTAGAAATTAAAACAAAATGCAAACTACTTACATATCCCAATGCATAAATGTGAGGACTCTCTCTAACAAGGACTTGGAGTGCAGCTCAGAAGTAGAGCACTGTTTTAGCAAAAAGGAGGCCTTGGGTTTTAATCTCTAGCATTTACCCTTGTGCCTCAGGGATAAAGGAAAACTATAATGAAAGTCAAGGATTTTGTATATAGTATACATAGCACTAAACCTCACTGATCTCTTAGAGCAAATTTATTGACTCTTTAGTTCTAGTTTGCTAAGTTCTCAGTAACATTTATATACACGTAATGGTCTTTCTACCTGTCACCATTCTCACTTCCTTCAGTAATTCTCCTGTTCTGTGCCACATATAGAGCTGAGTGTTGTTCTGTGATGATTCTTAGTTACATTGTGTAGAGGGTTCATTTCTGTTGGGGATTTTGCTAACTTCTGCAAATATCTCAGTCTAATTTTACATTGCACAGTACATAAAATAGTAACTTTATAAATACATGCTGCCTCTTAATTCATATTATGGATAAATCAGTGGCTGAGTGAATTAGACATATGTAATCTATATTGTAGCCTTACACTTAAAAAATAGGGTTAGGAATGTTGTTTGATTATTCAATGTAAATAGTGTATATTTATTCAAGGTATGTATTAGTTTCCATATGAATTTTTAATGTGTTTTATAAAGAGAAATGATACTATGAAAAGAATTTATGAAAACCCAGTACCTCAGCTCACCAAAAATAAGTTAACAAAAGTGTAAAAAAAATTGGTAAATTTAGACCAAAAACTTAAATTCCCCCTTTTGTCCTATAATAAATATATTTTATATGTTTATATGTTTGACATATAAACTTATTAAATATGAGCATTAGATATTATAATATACAAGTATAATATATTAAAATATCTAGTTGTAATTTATTTATGCTGTTAGGATAAAAAAAGTGGTCAGAGCATGACTTTAGTCTTGAATAATTCCCAAAATCCTGTGTCACATGCATTGCTGAGGGTCAGTATACAAACTTGGAGAGGCCTGGTGGCTCTGTAAGGGGTGTCTGATGAACACATAAAATTACAGTTTCAAAATGTGAGTGTGTCCCAATCAACAACAAGCAGAAAATTATAAAACAGTTTTCTACATAGGAAAGTGTTCGAAGGACACATGCCCCTCATGAAGAACTAGCTTCCGTAGTGCAATGAGTCAGTCAAAATTCACAGCAACATCCTTGGGAACTGGCAAGGGAGGCGTGGGCTGAGTGGCACTGAGCTGCATCTCTTGCTCCCCAGGCATTAGAAGGTAGACTGTTACTTCGTGCTCCTTGACAAGCATTACTTTCTTATAAACCATGTTCACACTGTACAACCCATTTATATTGTGCCAGTTTCAAAGGACTTGCTATGACATAGCCTAAAAAGAAAAAGAATGCCCGCTCAGCTCTTGCACGCCAATACTTAGCATCAAGAAAGACATCATGGGGCTGGAGAGATGGCTCAGCGGTTAAGGGGACTGACTGCTCTCCAAGAGGTCCTGAGTTCAATTTCCCAGCAACCACATGGTGACTTACAACCATCTGTAATGAGATCTGATGCCCCCTTCTGGTGTGTCTGAAGACAGTTACATGATACTTATATATAATAAACAAAACTTTTTTTAAAGTTAAAAAAAAGGAAGACATCAATAAAGACACATATGACTGATGATAATAGGAAAGACAAGAAGGGATAGATGGGCTCTAGATGTCTGTTCCTTTTGCAAATTTTGTTTCTCTTTTCTACTCAGTCTCCTCTGCTTTTCATTTTAGTGTTTCCATCAGGAATTAAGGAAAAGGAAAAGAGACAAGGCATGTTAATAGAAAGTTTGAGCAGAAAATAAAAGGGGGGGGGAATGAGTTCTTTGAGTATAAATGTTAAGCAACTAATTAATTGTACATATGAACATTAATACATTAATATTCTATCCTTTCTCTTGTGCTATTATTTATAACTTATTTTAGCAGATTAAATGTAATTGCTGTGAGGATATATATATATATATATATATATATATATATATATATATATATGGCATATCTTAAACAAATTCTGGATTCCAGGGCATTGATTAGAATGTGTGAATAATTATACACCTAAAAGTGTGCATACTATCATATGTTTCAAGTAAAGACATTTTTAGTGTGTGTATAATATAAAAATATACACCAAAGTGTCTATTTTAATTGAAAATAAATGAGAAGAAAAATAGGAAAACAGACCTTCAGATTTTTTTTTTAAACTGAGTTCAGTAGGTGATTATTGCTGAATGGGAACATGGAATTTGGTGCACATGTGTCGCATTACAGGGAGTTTGTTTACAAATACTAGATGGAAGTTCCCATTAGAGAATCACATAAACCCGAAAAAGCCAGCAGAATTTTCTACATGGTAGGTTAGACATATGCATGTGTCCCCAATTCGCACTGAGTCTTCAATGAGCTGAGAACATAAAGGATACAGGAAAGAATAAACCAAAACCATCAGAGAGAGTCAGTACTAGGAAAGAGGTGATCTCAACAGACGTCTCAAAGTCAGCAAGGGCAGAAGCAGTTCAGCCTGCTGTCCTGCTGTCTTGCAGAGGCTCATGAAGGAGGTAAAACCTTCTCCACCTATGAAGTCAAGACAGATGAACACAGATGTGAACCAAAGGGAAAAGAATTAATTGAATTGGCTCCATATCATTTCTTTGCTCCTTCTTAAAAAAAAAAAAAAAGAAAAAAAGAATAGAAGAAAACTGAAGGAGAAAGGAGAAAAGCTGTTGTTCCTAACCTGATGCTGATAATCTTAACTGAACCTTCTGTCTTGAGACTGAGACATATGCATTTGACAGACAACTTCTCCATCAACTCACTGGAAATAGGATTGTCTAACCAACACTGGGCACCACTGCCCTTAACATACCCGCACATGGCAGTTTGCAGCTACGTGTGGACCTGTCCAGTAAAGACTCCGCCCTAATATTTTACATTGTAGTTACTGAGCATCTGTGTAGAATGTCCCAGTAACACTCCAGTTCATTTATACGCAACTGTATCCTGAAATTATAAAATCACTTTGGATCCTGCATTGGTGGAGAGGCTGAGAGGTGAAGTTCTGCCTGGGAGCTGTGGCTACTCACCCTCCACCACTCACCCGCCCTTTAGCCCCTAAACTCAGTGATTTTCTGAATCCCAGGAGCAAACATCCCAGACCCTTGCAAAATACAACTGGCATTCCTAAAAGTCTGTAGGGTTCCAGTTTTCTGTCTATTTCCCACAAAGAAATGCCCAGAATAGATTCTCTTTGCACTGAGGGAACTGGGGCTCATTCATTTGATGGAATAAGAAATTCAACAGAGAGTTAAAAATAAAATTAAAAGCAACATGAAAGACTCTCCAGCATAGAAGAAAACGTCAGGGCTGGGAGGTGTCTCAAGGAGGAAAGCCCTTGCCACAGAAACACAAAGACCCCAGTTCAGCTCCTCACTCACATAAATGCTGGAGACTAAAAGGCACAGGTCTTGGGGTTGGGGATTTAGCTCAGTGGTAGAGCGCTTGCCTAGCAAGCGTGAGGCCCTGGGTTCGGTCCTCAGCTCTGAAAAAAAAAAAAAAAAAAAAAAAAAAAAAAAAAGGCACAGGTCTAATCCCAGCCCCAGGGAACCAGAGACAGGAGGATTCCTAAGTTTGCTGAGATGCCAGATAACTGAATCAAGGAGTTATGGCTTCCATGAGACACTCTGCTTCCAAACACAAGATGGAGAGTGATTGAAACGGATACCTAAGAGTAGCCTCCAGAGGCATGTCTGCACATGCACTGTCCTCATCACACGTATGAGAGCTGATCTACAGAATGGAATAACTTTTATTACACAAATGTTAAATGACGTATGTACATAATATTGTAGGAAAGAAATAGACATCAGATACTGGCTAAGAGACAGACATTAAACTGTTCGGGATGAATAAGTCAATAGAATAATTTATAAACCTTAGGAAATCTAAAGATGTTAAGACATGATATTGGAAAATGTAAAACAAACAAAATGGTTTTGGAGTTATAAACTATGGAAAAATAATACCTAAGTAGTAAATCAATATATTAAATACATAAATATTTGAAATAAAAAATGTAAAAACAGTATTATGAAAAGACATACTATAAGATGGTGTTTTTCTTAAATTTACATTTACCAAGTTTTTAGTTGAGATATGCATGATATACATGAAACTCAAATTTTCTCCTATAAATGATAAAAGCTCCTAAAAGTCTAGACACTATGTCATACATGTAAACAAAATAAGATTACACAAGAGAAAGAGTCTGAATGTTTTACCGGTAAGGTTATACTTAAGGCTTCACACATACCAAACAAGACTCTACCACTCACCCAGTCTTCTTTTTCACTTTATATTTTAAAACAGGACCTCACTAAGTTGCCAGGTTTCCTTTCTATTTGTGATCTTCCCAGCTCTGCTTCTTGAGTAGCTAAGATTAAAGTTCTGTGTCGCCAGAATCAGTTCAAAGGCCTTTGTATATTGATCGCTAAAGACATGGAACAATACCACTGCTTTCGAAATATCAAAGTATCCTCCTAGTGAAGACAAAGAATTAAGGTTTGGATAGAAATTCAATCTGATGTTATTTAGTAGTAAATGAGGCATCTGACATTATCAGAACAATGCAAGAGACAAGAGAAACAAATGCAAAGGAAGGAGACTCTCGTTATCACAAATGCCACCTACTATACATTTCATCCAAGTAATAACCAGGCCCAACAGTGCTTAGCTTCTGAGATCAGACAAGACTAGTTTCAGTCATGGCAGTATGACCATAGACAGCTAACATCTATAAAAGGAGAATTTTAGTTGAAGATGGCAGATAGGTTTCATCCTGCATACTAATTTGAGACTATGAATTGTGACAGTTTGGAAGGCTTTGATGAAAGGACCTTAAGGTTTTGTCTCAGCTCAGTAATGTGTCATAATCACTTAGCAGCTTCTTCTTTGAGTGACAGAATTAGCAATAGCCACCTGGCTGCCTTCCTATGCTCCTTAACATCATTTCTATCTTTGTAGTCTAAGCTTCTTCCTAACATGAAAAGGTGGCTTTAAAAAATTATATATAATAAGCAACTGTCTATATGTTTTTACCTTCAAAGACACAACGGTCTAGTGATGGATTAAAAGTGAGAATAGGATATGAATAATATTTACATTTATTATCGCGGTGAAAAGTAGTGAACTCTGGTGATGAAAAATGAAGGGGGCATTTTCTAGTACAGGAAAACCTTGAAACAGAAGGCTTAAAGCATAAGTCAGTATGTGTCATGTATTCAGAGATGATGAGCGGTGGAGGAAGGATAAGTGGAGTGTCACAGTGACCCTGTGACAGCCAGGATAGTTACTCAAAGGTGCTACAGAAATGGCTGTTCTTGACTAGCAGTTAGAAGGGTGGATGAGAGGTGTGGGTGAGACAGATAAGAAAGGGAGAGAGAGAAAGAAGCAAAAAAAAAAAAAAAAACAAAAGACAAACAAACAAAATCCAGAATGTGGAAGACTGCACACGGTGCAACTTCTGGTGAGAATTTGAGGATTTATTAGGGGTATGACCCTTCGAAATTATAGTCTCTCAGAAAACTGGTTTGTGAGCCCTGGCCCCCAGAACAACCACAGAAATGTACAGCACAAGCCTTTAGCAATCAGATCTGCCATCTGGTATAGTTGATGCATATCTTCCTCTCATCCCTCAATAGCCATTAAACCCGCCTGGCCAATAGTGTTGCTTTTGGTAAGTGTCACTGTTGCTAGACTTCTGAATTTTTTTTTCTCCTTCATCTTGGTCATCTATAAGTAGTTGTCCATTCCTTCCATAACCTTCCTTCCCAGTACACACTACCCTGTAAACACAATGGTTAATACCCACCTATCCTACCTCCTATATTTTTTAGTATCATTAAGGCTCTTGTCTCTCAATTCCTGCTGCATGTGTCTAATCTAGACTACATATAACCACCTCAATTAAACTCTCAATGAAAGAAACTAATGTCCTTTATCTTCTGTGTACCATTTTTTCTTTTATATTATTCACCTGTATAAACCACAACCTCAGACTAACCCAGCACCCCTTGTCTATTACCACATTGCTCTGTGGAGAAAACCAGACAAGCAGATACAGTGTAGACATGAACTGAACTTGGATGGTTATTTTCTTCAGAGTCAATGATTCAATGTGAATCTACCACCTTGAGTTGTAACCTCCATGCAGGCTTCAGAATGACCCTTATTTAATTTTTCCTGTGTGCTTTCTCGTGGTATAGTATGTAAAATTTTACAGTGGCATCTGGCTGGAGGAATGTGACTAACTCTTTGATATTGTCTTGCGGTGAAACAAGTCCATTTTTTCTTTCGTGAATCAAACCACATTTGTCCTAACCACTTTAAGTTCTCCTTTTTCTAATCCAAATTTCTGGGATCCATTTGATCTTGCTATCAGCCAGGACAGTTGCCTAGTGAATTGTGTTTTATAATTATGTTCTATAGTCCTAGATCTCTGTGCCAATCTTCTATCTTGTGGACTTTTCATATGGTGGAGATTGTTCTTCAAAAAAATACATAGGAATTTTCAGAACCACTACTAAACCAATCTGGGTTACATAACCATATCAGGACTATTTGTACCACCAAGTTGAAAGATACTAAAAGTCCTGGAAGCAGCCTGCTCAATTCCCAAATACCCAATTTATCAACACAGCACAGCCATTCTCTCAATTAACAAACACCTCTAGTGTGTGTAAAACATAAAAGTTGAAACACTGTCAGGAACTATTCCTGCAGTCTTGACTCACTATTATGTACATGCTTACCAAGCATCATAAGGCATGCATTCCTGGAAATAGCAATTGCTTACCTCAAAGATTAATTAATTAATATTGTGTCACATCCATGGGTTTTGTAAACTACATTATAAACAACTTAAATGTTGTTCTTCCTGCCCCATCCCTCTTTTTCCCTGTTTTGGCAAACCTGGATCAGTCTGGTAGTTCCCATGGAGATTTTACTTCCTTCTGAAATTAATTTATACCTCCTAAATCTCCAATAATTATCTTATCTATAAGACCCTGCACACTCTGAAGAGGTGACACTTCCGTAAAATGGTTTGTAAACTCACCTTCTCACCTCATTGTCTTAGAATACTGCACTTTCCTGGAGCAAGGACTGAGTGAGGAGTTAATGTTTCTTTCCCATCATTTTCCCTACACTAGATATAAAGCAAAGTGCTAAAAGAGTGATCTGGAACTTGATGACAGGGAACAAGCTCAAAGCTGGTATTTTTTTCACTTCGAGCATGCATGCTAGCATCTATGATGGGAAAGAACATATTCTCCTGTCTGGAAACAGAAAGTGAAATAGGTCTGAGGCCCAGTCATAACAATTCACAAGTTGATGCCTAACACGGATTTTTGTCATAAAATCTGGATATACTTCTGGGGTAAAAACTGTGTTGCCAGTTCAATTTCAATAATACCATTTTTACCAGTTGATTCAGCTGCCATGGCTTTAAGAATTTTCAGAATATAATTAAAATTCATATTTTCTTGGACCATAGAAGGTTACATTGAAAAAAAAGATGAGGGAAGTCTAGAGTAGCAGCTTATTGGTTTATGATATACAGTGGTGGAACTGATCATGAGATCCCACAGCATGTAACAGAGAAAGACACCACATAAGATGTCACAGAAGGGACACATTAATAACATTACCCTCTCGATCATGAGAATAGCTTTGCAGGTTTAAACAGATAGGTTACAGTTTAGCAAAGAGAGGTATCTCTAGTAATCAGACTTTAGGTTACTTAAAGGTGATGTTTCGATAAGGAGAGAAGATTGGTTATTATCACTATAGTCAAAAGGAAAAAGCACTAAAAAACAATTAAAAGATGCAGCTAACCTTTGATATAGTAGGCATGGGTAACATTGACATACTGGTATTTAATTTTTTCTAATATTTTTGAACTATGTTTTTAATTCTTTGACAACTTCATGTGTGCGTATAATGCATTTTCTTTGTATCCAACCCCTATGGACAACCTACTGTTAACCACAATCTCAAAAGCCAAATAGCTCGTTTTCTACTAGAAGCCATCAATTGATGATAGCTCCCGAGCTAGGACTGGGGTCTCCTGAGTCTCCATCACTACAGCTGGAATGGTGACAGTCTTGATCTTGTGCAGATAACAGTTGCTGTGAGTTCATGACTGCACTGATCACATGGTGTCCAGTTGATAGCATTTCTATTGCTCTTTTCTATTACATTCCTTATGTTCTCTCTTCCATGATGTTCTCTGATTCTTATGGGGTGGTTATTTATCACACATATCCTATGTGTACTAAACTGCCTTCTAAATAATAGTGTTTATGTGTAAAGATCAAAGCTGTACTCAGCCTCAGTCATGTCTGTTTGCAAAGAGTAATGGTTAGTGCAAAGATTCGTAAATGGAAAAAATGCTTTGAATAATAACTGTGAGTCCATCTGCTTTGGACGTCTTCAGGTCAGAGCTTGTTTTCAAAAGGATACATGATGTTTTGCAAGGTCATTAATGTAGAAGAGGACTTCTGTTAGGTAATTGGGGAGGGGAAATCTCTGTATTCAAGAGCTGTACCTATCAGTACCTCTCTTTTGTCTGGTGTGATGAATAGATCAAACCCTACAACTGTAGTAATTCATTCTCACACAGCACTAGATAATAAGAACCATGTAACCTATAGAAAGAAGAGAAGCGAGAAAGACAAAACAACATTTTTATACAGAATGATGAGCCACCAGATCAAGCCAGTCTTGCAACTATGCCTTACAAGCACTTTTCTACTAAAATTTAATTGTCCACTATCTCTACTTCTGAATTTATATTTTTTTACTATTTATTGAAATATCTACTTGTGACTGTGAAAATAGATAGTACTTCATTTTTTTTCTCCTTCTGTAGTCTGGTGAAGTTATTATTTCGACCAGACAGCCTATTAAGTTAAAATGGATTAACTGTTAAAAATATACTCTTACTGGTGCTTGAAACTGGTGGTGTTAAGCAATATTGGTCCTCAGATTAGATAAAAACTCAGTGTGGGTTTAATGACTTGGAATTCCCACAAAAAAAAATACTGATCTGTAGAAGAAACAGTCCACGTAGTGAATGAAAGCATAATTTACATAAATATCCAAGAGGAAGTGGCAATAAAATAATAAACCATATAGGTTAAATGTTGCCTTCTAGTTTTGTTATTGATATTTTATTTTGTTTATTTTGGTTCTATTAATTTACAGAATGCACAGAAAATTAAAAAGTAAAGCTTAAAATGTACATGCTATAAAGTGAGCCTCACCTGAATTCCACATGAACACAAGTACTCACCGAAATTTTATTGACAAGTGCTTCGAGCAGTTAAAGCACACATCCTCATGCTTGCTCAGAAAATTTCACAGCACAGCAACATTCAAAAGTGATCCCCAGCTCACTTAGGAAACAAAGAGGAAATGTAATTTCATTCTTTCTGCTGGGATTTACTGAAAAGAATCAAATATGTTGAATTCTTCAGGTAAGCCCAACGGGTATAGGTTAGACTCTTGGAAAAAGAAAAGTAAAGCAAGAAATGTTGGAATTATAATGTAATCTTTCAAAAAGTAAAAGAAGAGAAAGAGATTGCTAAGAAGTTAGCATAGGATGAATGAGGACCTCACACAAGTAGAATTCAATAATAGTTTCAATGCAGAAGATTTTCATCTTTCATGCACACTATGAATGTTTTAATTGAAGGAAGTTTTGTTTCAGGTCCTGACCCATTGTCGGAGTTTCAGTAGCAAACCAGTTCTTTATTTGGAAAATAGCAGTAGCAATCTTCAGCTGGGACAGTCACAAATGTTAATATGGGTGGAATTTAAAGAGAGAGATTGAGGTATATAAGTCATATTTCATTGTAGTCATGGTTGAAAGTCTCAACATTAAAGAAAAAAATAGCCTCAAGGGATTATCAAAGCTCCTCTGCTCTGTTTGAGTGTTCCATTGCTTCTGATTAAAATTAACTGGGATTAATTTAAGAACTGATAAAAGCCTGTCAGTCTTAACACCTGCCTTTAATCCCAGCACTGAGGAGTCAAAGACAGGTAAACCTCTGAGTTCAAGGCCATCTTGGACTATAGAGCAAGCTCTAGGAGAACCAGGACTACACAGAGAAACGTTGTCTCCAAAAACCAAAAGTTAAAGAAAGAGAACTGAGAAACGAAGGCACAAATTTAAACAATAGCCTTGTGTTTCCACACTGACTGGACTGCATCTAGCACTGTGCAAGGACAGGTTTGCATTCAAGGAGCTTTTTGACTGAAAAGGAGCAGGAACTTGTTGCATGATAAGATGAATGTTATGATCTTGATTGCTCATTTAAAATGGAATAATAATAAAAAATACTAGATTAGGTTCTATAACTTATTCAAAATAGGAAATAAATGGCTGCTTAGAATTAATATTATTTAGTTGCTTTTATTATATCAGCCATGAACTTATGCTGTATAAGGACTTTTGTTGATTACAGGCACTGTTGGCACCTATTTCTCTCCATCTACCTTTGCTTGTTATTAGAAATATATATATATATATATATATATATATATATATATATATATATATATATACATGCATATGCATGCATGAGTGCATGCCTGCACATGCGAGCAGACACACACACACACACACACACACACATCTAATGAAAACAACATACATACATATCAAACCACACTAACTTGCTGAACTCCATGATGCTCATCTTATTGAAAAAGTATAACAGAGGAGTTCAGAGTTCTATCCTGAAGCAGAGAGAGTATGGGAGAGAAGACCTATGTACTTTTATGTACTGGGCCTTCATTTCCTGCAGAAGAAAGTGCACGCATGTTCCACAAGGGTTGTTCTGCATGCTATCTCTGCAGTGATTTTATTCATAGGAAAATAAAGGAGACATGTCATTGAACTAGAAATTCTTCCACATCTTCTCTCTGATGCCTTTATCCCTCTCTTCCAGTTATACATTCAATCTGTGAACTGTACAATAACCCCAATGAATTTAGGGGAAAAATGGGATGTAGTATTTTGCAGTGCGTTGCTGTAACACTTAAAATCTGGGTCATTACATTCTTTATAAACATCAAGGTTGACATTACACTGCCACAGATAAGTCGCTTGAATTGACTGGCATGTCCTGACCACTTCCCCTAGTTAGGACAGGAATATAAATAATGAATTCATATAAAAGTGATTTAAAAATAAGATGAATGATGAAAAGATCTTGGAGGGTGAGTTTTGCATGATGTGGCTCCCAAATCCTAAGCATCTACATTTTAAACCATTTTAAACCTCCTCCTTTCTTTCTGGGAAGAAAGACCAGGTTGCAGAGTAAGATTTTCAGTGGACTGTGAAGGAGTCTCATTATCTCCTCTACTGCTCTGGATCCCTTTCCCAACCCTTCTCCCAACTTGCACTCTCTTTGAAACATTTACCCTGTCTTTAATACTTCCATCTGCAACCCCTCTACTCCCTGCCATAAGGGAGTGTCAACATCTAGATTCTCTCCCATGTTTACAACAGAAAACAGCCCGCTCTGCTTTTCCCTCCAGCTACAAGCACAGGTCATCCTCCTTAGTCCACTTTCCCTTAAAAACCATTTATATAAAGCCTCTACTTTGTCTCCTCCTATTAGCTTAGCCCACTCTGGCCTTCAGATGTATCTTTGGCTTTATACAGTGAAGGGATTTTTCAATGCCCTCCTCTCTGAACCTGACACCCTTATCCACAGCATGGCCCCTACCTCTCCATCCAGCGAAGTGGTCTTCTCTTGTCTTCATTCAGCTTCTTCCACCTTTCTGGCTGCTCTGCACCAATCTTCCTTGCAATTCATCCTCCATCTTTGACCATTATTTTTTAATTCTTCAAGACTTTAATTTTAATCTTGACTTTCTCTTTACCATTATACACCCTTTCTCAAGTGGATGCCAGTGGACACTATAATCTACCAGACGGTTCACTAAGAACCCTAAATGGTTTATGCTTTCTTGAAAATATGTAAAGTTTCTTCATAATTCTGGTTTCAAATCTCATGTCCCAAGTATCTATTGATTGACAATAGTATTTTCCATTCTTTTCCAAAACAAATGAACACAGAAATATGTACATTTCATTTACTTTTAGATTCTCAATAGCCCAGCCTTTGATGTCCACTAGCTAACCAATGAAAATGAACAAATGAATCACTAAGGACCAAATATAAGAATGAATGGAGGGTGACATTTTTCAAAGATGGCTTACAATGGTGAGACACCCATACTATATTTTTCTGTATTTGTCTGATTATAAAAACCACTAGATGATTTCTCCAGTTATTCAGGGCCCAGTTACATGTCATCTGTTGGAGAGTCATTCATGTATTTCCCTATTAACAAAGACTAATTACGTTAGATTCAATTAACTCATTTGTCATATCTCTCTCTCTCTCTCTCTCTCTCTCTCTCTCTCTCTCTCTCTCTCTCTCCCTCCCTCCCTCCTCCTTCCCTCCTTCCCTCCTTCCCTCCCTCTCTCACTCTCTCTCTTTCTCTCTCTCACACACACACCACTCACGAGTATTTATATATGTACAAATTAATGAAATTATAACAAGAATGACAGGCATAGGAGGAAAGAGTATGTATCACTTTTAGAGATGAGGAATATGTCAAAAATAACTATTAGGAGATAGATGTGCTGGCCCTGATTTGAACATCTTAGGGTGAGTGCCTGCATTCAAGCATCACATGATGGCATGTAAATAAGCACCTGAATTAGAGAAATCAAGCTGAAACTGAGCTGGAAGTCTCCATCTGCTAGTTAACTTTCATAGTTTTACAGGTTACTGGAAGAAAACAGACCCCGCATCAATGGTCTTGCCTAGATGCGAGCCCTACTAATTATAACAAGAGTCAGGTAACTTTTTAAATAAATAAATTACTATATGACTGACCTACTAGTATATATTTTAAATTCTTTACAGCAGTGTGTTCCTTACTGCCTGAAATCAAGGAAGACACCTCTCGCCAGTGTGGACTCAGTAAGAAGGAACTTTTTGCTTTGCTTATGGCTTTTCCCCATTTTAGGCAAAGACCAACATGGGCATTTGGAAAAATAAGTATGAATGTATTAAAAATAGAAGAAAACAGTTACCCATAATCCCTTCACCTAAATGTTTAAATGTCTTTCAAATATTTCAATGTGTTGCCTTTGTACATTTTCTGTGAAAATTTAAAATTAAACCTAGGATATGAGATCTGTTCACAAATCTTCACTTGAATTTTAATCTCTATTAGTCAAGCAACTAAGAACACAGGACAGTGAGCACACTGTCAGAACCAATGTCATCATTTGCTACTTCACTACCATTGAGTTTCTTAGCCAGACCTCATATCCAAAGTGATTCTCTCATCTTAAAACTAGGTTCATCTTACTAACCGACCTACCCAGTTGTCGTGAAGGTGAACTGAAATAATCTACATGCCTATTCTGTGAAAAACATTATTTTTGGAGGGAGCAGCCTCTCAAATAAGCCCAGACTCTTGGCAACCTCATCCTTGTGCAATCTCCTCCCTTGAGTATGGGTTGGACATGCTGCTCACTGCTGGGGATGGAGCGTGATGATACCCACAGCAGAGCCTCTCCCATGGCAGATCAGATTAGGCATCTCAGTCCACTGCACTTGCTTTCTTGTGGTTTGACAGCTCATGCTGAAGGCAGCCAGATGTCAAATGATGAACAATCCAATGAAAAGGACTACATGGCTGGCCATAAAAGGAGGTCTTGGACCAACAACCAGGAAGAAACTCCCCTTCTAACTAGTTGAGCTTAGAAATGGAGTCACCCCCATCAAGCTTTTTGATTGTACCCTTGCCTTAACTTGTCTGCAGTCTTGTTCAAGAATGTATGCCTGACAAAGCTCTATCCAGATTCCTGACTCTCAGAAACTGTGAGGCATAAATGCATGTTTATGGAAAACAGTCTACGTTTTGACATGAAGTGTTCTATGACTATCATTTATGGCCATTTCCAAGTGTGGAAGTGCTCGGTGAGTCCTATCAAATATAACACTTTTCTTTCCTATCAATTTTATTAAAAAGATATAAATCAGGGCTGGGAGATGAGAAAGCAATGCACTACTTTTATTGATGAAGACTAATGCAGAATATGTGATCAAGTGTAGCAAATAGTTTTCCCTGCTGAATCTAAGGAAACTGGCTTTGAACCTTGTCTTGGCCAGTACTGGGTTGAGCAGGGTGGAAAAAACATGACTGTGGAGAAAGTCAGTCATTAGGAAGAAGCAGAGACCAGAAAGTTCAGCCAGCAAGCAATTCCCCTGGTTTATGGCCACCTGTATTTTTTCCTTTAAATGACCCAATGTTCAGCACATGCATCTTAGACTTACACCTGAGGGCCAACTCTCAGCTGACCTCTCTACTTGACCAGTGGAATCTGGCAGATAAAGGGACCTTAGATATATGTCATTGTAAATTTTCAGTTATTTTGTATATTGCTATATAATTATCTTATTTTGAATGTATTTTTCTAAAATGTTCCTCAGTATGCAGCTTTTATGAACACTGAAGCAAGGACCATAGAAGTCACTTTGTACCAGACATCACTATAAGAACTTTATGATTATTAACCATTGTATCAACCATATGTGGTGAGTAGTGTTTTGATGCCTGTTTGCAAAATGAGGAAATGAGAGAAATGATACAGAAGAGACAGGCAGCAAGCCGTAGAGCTGAGATTTGAACTCCATCACTCCATCGGAGACACCTTCAACCAGCTCCACTAATAAACCCAGTGAAGTCCTCCAAATAAAGTCCCAGACAGCTGTGATGGAATTCTTCAAAATAATCAATGTTCACCAACATTAAATGAGGTACGAACTCTGCCTCACTATGATGATGTCTCTTAGTAATAAAATGATTGTTCTCACAACAACAAAACCTATTTTTTCCTGATTATAAATGGCACATATATTTTGATTATTTAAGGAGTTCAGAAAAGAGCTGAGCTGTGCATATGTCTCAGTGGTAAAGCTTGTAATATTCATTACCTTCCAAGCTCAGGCCTTAGGAACAACAAAGAAATGTTCAGAGAATGCACAAGGCAGGAAACACAGATGGGATGATCTCATCCTCCAACGTGGAAAGGCCCAGGTATAAGAAAGCAGAAAAGCAAGATTCCATTTTTAATTTAACAATAAATGGAACCGGTGTCTGGAAAGTGAAGTCCTATTTCTTTTGCATCAGCTTTTATGCTATGCTTTGTCTATATGTCCTATTATAGCATTTAAATGTTACCAGAGGAAAACAAACATGGTCAATTTAAATATGTCAGTGTTTTGTTTCATTATTTTTGTACTAACAGAAAAAAAATTATTATGGCCAAAACTTAATCAAAATTATGTAAATGTAATATATGTGAAGCAGTGAAAAGTGAGCATGCTGTATAGGCTCTGACATCTTCAAAGATACGCCTTTTAAAAGGATGATTTCCATGTTACCACAAACTCTAAAACTTGCCATGTATTTGAGATTACTTAACAGATTTGGTTAATGAGACTGTTCAAAACAGTGTAAAGTTAAAAGGAAAATCATACTGTTTTAAATGTAACATATAATTTTTAAAATTTGAACAGTGGTAACTTTTAAGCCTGAAGTAACCTGTATGTGAAAATCATGTTACGCTAAACATTGATTATTCTTCCATAGTCATTAATTAACTTCTACCTTAATTGCTAGTGATCCCAAATGACAATTGATCTTAAATTTGTATTTTCTGGTCTTAAACTAATTCCTGTTTTTACATTTTTAATAGTACTACAAAAATTATACTTCATGATTTGCGGACATAATTTATTCCTTCCATCCATATGCAACAGTCTGCACTGGTCCTAGTCAACATGGGACTTCTAATAAATACATGTTTAATTTTTTTGTTGTTGAAAGATAATCAAAAGAAGAATATTATTTCTCCATGTAGTATCTCATAAAACATCTCTCATGTAATAATAGCTCATGAAACCTCTCTTTCATTGTATGTTTAAAAGCTTTTAAAATAAGTTATTTTGACAATAATCAGTGGCTGTACTGCATTGGAATTTTTAACCCCTTGGATTGAAAACTTAAATGATAGATCTGACTGACTTTAAATTATAATCCATTCTTTTTTTATAATATTTTTATGTTCTCCCCCACGTCTTGATTTCTAGCTTCAGAAAAATAAACAGAAAAGGCATTGAGCTCTAGTATGATATAGAAAGGATGGAATGATCTGGAGGGCATCAAAAACAAGTTACATCTTAAGTTTATATTCTTGCTAATGTAATAGAGCAAATTAGTTATTTGGTGACTAATAGATTCTAATATTACTGCTTCATAAAACCACCTAATGAAGGCATACCTCATGACTCTGTACTATTTAATCACTGCCCTAGTCCTGGTCTAATATTGGGTAAATTCATTTCAGTAATACATATTTTGTGTATGTGTTCTTTTTCTTCTAATAATTCAAAGCATTCAAAAGTATTCTTTTCAACATCAATCATTCTACAAAATGTTGCAGGTGGGGTTCAGAAGGAAGTTCTCTCAAACAGGTTAAGGAAGTGAATTGTCCCCAAAGGAATGGCACTAATGGTCAGATACCCTGAGTTGGTGAGTGGGTAGCTGTAACCTTTTCTACTTCTTGTTTATGTCCATATTTTCAACCCAGACATATGACTGCATCAACATGCTATCCTGATACCAGAAGTTCTCTAACTACTCTGGAACTACTGGTTCTTAGTAAGTTTCTGGTTTGGGAAAATAAAATGTGTCCAAGGTGATCTCTGACAGGCCTTTATCAAAGTGTGGGGAGGAGCTGCTCCCATACCACACCACTCTCAGTTGTAGACTCTGCTTATCCTGAATGACGTGGTTGAACACTATGCCAATGTCTGGGCTGTGTGCAGCCTTGCCAAATCTATCCTGTGGGATGAGGCAGAACTGGGTTACTCTGCAGACCCTGC